>NC_134648.1:14128805-14435305 GCF_030463565.1 Pelecanus crispus
TTCAGTTTCTTTTGGCTAGTGGTGTCTAGTAGGAGTGACCCCTTATTGTCTTTATTCATCTGAGATGTCAACACTTGTTGTGAAAAATATGTAGGCTGGCTGCGAGAACTGCAAGGGTCAGCCCTCTGAACTCTGCTGATGGTAACGAGGTTCCACAGAGGCCTTGTACCTCCAACCTCTACCTCCAGCCAGGAAGTGCATGTTTTCTGAGCTTCTAAGGTTTTTCTGAAGGGAATGATAGAACTATCCTTGAACCAATAGCTGCATAGTTTTTTTCTCCCCTTCCCCCAACTTCTTGAAATGGGTCTGGGCTCGTTTGGCAGAGTCATCTTTTGCTGTTGGCTATAGACAGAGAGATATGCAGGTTTCATTTCAAGTGTGTGTATTCTGAATTTCAATTATCATTAATTTTCCTTTTTTTGAGTTCTACTCTAACGAAAGGAAGCTAAGGCACATGCCTTGCAAGCTCATATTTTGTCCTACAGAAAAATGTCATTTCTTCAGCTATTTGTAGCTTTTGTTGAAAGGGTATGGAATCACCATTTTAATCTGGATGCTACCTCTATCAAACAATGTTAGGGATGACCTAAGATCTCTTGGAAATAATTGTATTTCATTGTGCTGTTATTCAGTCAGCCTTCACAGGTCTTTGAGGCCTATATTTCTGGTAGGTAAGCTGAACAGCTGCATAGGTTCTTTACATCCCCTTTTCAGGGACAGGTCATGAGGGCTTTTTTGGTAAGGTTTCTTCTAATAGTCATGGGCTTTATTGTCTGCCTCTACTGGTTCAGCAAACTGGAGTGGAGATAAATGGGCCTCTGAAGAAAACAGGCAATGAACACATGTTCCTTCTTTCTGTTGCTATTCTGGAAGTTCAAAACCTCTGAAATTCTTCATTAGTTAAGAACTTGAATAGTATTTAAGGTTGTGCCATCCTTCAAGCCTGCCTTGGAATGTTCATGGATACTTAAAGCCTAGACAAAGTTGACAGGAGACATTACTGACCAAAGAATCTGAAATCAAGTGCGTGTCATTTTTGCAAACGTGCCATTGGTGGCCAGAGGTAATCAGCAATTCAAAGAGACGGTTTTAATGCAAGGTAACTAATTCTTTTCAAACTCCCTTCTGCATAAGAGAGATGGAAGAACTCCATACTTCTCAGCTACTCGTGGGAAAAGAGGTACAACTGTTGCACACCAGCTGAGGACCGCTGCCCATCACCACGTGGGTCAGCTGATTGAGGGGATGCTCTCACTCCACTCACTACCCAGTTCCTAAAGGAGGCAAGCAAGCAGGTCCCTACCGTGAGGACAAACAGCTATTCCAGCTGATGTACCTCTTCAGAGTGCAAGCAGTGACATGCTGTGTCATGCAGGGAGTCACTTTATAACCAATACCTACAGGGTGCATGAAATTAACTCTATGTCTACTACAACAAAGAAAGGTAGCAGTTAGGGAATCTAGATGTTGCTGTAGAGGAGTCTGGGTTCTTGTCTGATGATATTCCTTGATGATGCTGTACTGTTCATTGTCAGGCATTTCTTTTCTGCTTTTTTTTTTTAGTCCTCTGCTCACCTAGCCCATCAGGTACCCATTACAATCCCTTAGATGTTAAATAGAACTAATTTTTTTGTTTTCTCCTGAGCATTATCATGCTCTCCATGCAGACAACACTCACTTTGCATTTCCATTCTACATGATATTGTCTTCAAACTGCCTCAGTCTACCTTATATTATTGCTGAGTTCAGTGCAAGTCCCATATTCTGTTGTTACAAGGTCAGCTTTTTCTCTGTTGCTGGGTGTTTTTGAAGCCAACATTGCCACCTGAATCACAGCACCTCCTTCCGGTTACATAAAGCTAATTTGTAACTTCTGCTGTGCTGCAGAAACTTTTAGGAATCTCTAGCTAAACAATGGGGTTAAATTCTAAACCAGTTTTTTCTTAGAAAATTTCCATCCAAACAATGTGTCTATCCCAGTGTATGACACTGTTTATTATTTGATGTTGAAATGGAAGTTGAAAAAACCACGAAAGCAGGTAATTATGACGTAGCCTGTCCAAAGGGCATGATTTTCAGGGTTTTTTTCTTTGCATATTTAGGCAATGAATGCTTTGCATTCCATAATATAAAGATTTGTAGCCCTTTCTGATTTATACTGCATGCTATAATATACTTCATTATCCAATATAGCATTCATTTTTTAATTCTATGAAGTTCTTTTCCTCAATGGTATATACCAGCAACACATTTCACAGCTTGCTTATAACAGACTGAAGCAAAAAAGAAAACCTTTTTGGAGGAAGGTAATTAGTCCTTCTGACATTTTGATTGATGAAATATTAGTAGTATTAAATACTTCTTTAAGTGAGAGGGTTGCATGGGATGAAATTACTTTGTGATTTACTAATAATGACAGAAACATAGAGTCTCAACACTGGAAGGGACCTCAAGTCATTTGATTTATTTCTCTGTCCAAAGAAAGAAGCAGCTATACTTAAGACATTTCTGATGAATATTTGTGTAAAGTGTAGTTAAAGACCTCCAGTAATGGAGATTCTGTAATCTTCCCAGGCACTCTATTCTGATGCTTCATTATCCTCCTAGAAATTTTTCCTCCTGTCTGCCCTGAACCTTCAGTTTGACAATCAGCTTAAACTTATACCTACAGGCCATGATCTAATAACTTTTTTCTTTATAAATTTTCACTTAACTCGCCTGCAGCCATGTGATTGCTAGAGCTGACCTAAGGGAGGTGGTGGGAGCCTATGTGTGGGGCTAAAGAAAAGAGTGGAACTGCACTTTATATTTTCAGACTTACTCCTCGCCCTATCCATCATAGTCACGAAGAACAGGTAGCCACCTTCCTATTTTCAGCAATCTGATATCACACTTCTCCCTTGGTCTTGTTCTTTGGGCTAAACAGGATGAATTTTCTCAGTCCTGTCCTGCATTTCTGATCTTGGTGATTGACTTGCCATGCTCTGTTTGGTACCTATTATGTTAAAAGGGGAGTACCCCAAACTGAGCACAATATCTAGTTGAAGCCTCACCCGTGCTGGACTGAGTGGAAGGATTGTTTTGTATGTACTGCAGACCTTAGGTTTGCATGAAACACAAAGGTGATGACTGTCCTTTTGTAATTTATTTAAGGACTCTGAAGTCCACATAAAAGAACAAGAGGTAAGTGCTGGGCATCAGGCCATTGGTCTGTTTTTCACCTGGTGTATTTAATAGGCTTCTAACCCAGACAAGGGGAGGAGTGTTGGCCTTGGCCTCCTCAGAAAGGGCAGGTGTACACAATGAGGTTTTGTACCAGAGTGGCTGTTTTATGCTAATCCTACCTTGAAGAGGCATTGTCTGGTAACACTGGAACTGTTAACTCCTGTTCAGCTTGTGATTCACAACAGTCCTTGAGCTGCCACCTGACCAGCTCTTCTCCTTGTGTTTGCATTCTGAGATTGTCTTTCAATATATATATTTTGGCGGGTCCTGCACTTGGGTCACAACAACCCCATGCAACTCTACAGGCTTGGGGAAGAGTGGCTGGAAAGCTGCCTGGCTGAAAAGGACCTGGGGGTGTTGGTCAACAGCCAGCTGAACATGAGCCAGCAGTGTGCCCAAGTGGCCAAGAAGGCCAACAGCATCCTGGCTTGTATTAGGAATAGCGTGGCCAGCAGGAGCAGGGAGGTGATTGTCCCCCTGTACTCGGCACTGGTGAGGCCGCACCTGGAATACTGTGTCCAGTTTGGGGCCCCTCAATACAAGAAAGACATTGAGGTGCTGGAGCGTGTCCAGAGAAGGGCAACAAAGCTGGTGAAGGGTCTGGAGCACAGGCCTTATGAGGAGCGGCTGAGGGAACTGGGACTGTTTAACCTGGAGAAGAGGAGGCTGAGGGGAGACCTTATCGCTCTCTACAACTACTGAAAGGAGGTTGTAGGGAGGTGGGTGTTGGTCTCTTCTGCCAAGCAGTTAGCGATAGGATGAGAGGAAATGGGCTCAAGCTGCACCAGGGGAGGTTTAGATTGGATATTAGGAAAAATTTCTTCATGGAAAGAGTGGTCAAGCATTGGAACAGGCTGCCCAGAGAGGTGGTGCAGTCACCATCCTTGGAGGTGTTAAAAAAAATGGGTAGGCTTGGCACTTTGCGACATGGTTTATTAGGCATGGTGGTGTTGGGCTGATGGTTGGACTGATGTTCTTAGAGATCCTTTCCAACCTTAATGATTCCTAGTTTTACTTTCATTAAAAAATAATCCAGCCACCAAGCCAGGAAACATGAAACTACTATTCTAGTCTTAATTGGTTTAGTGGTGGACTTGGTAACATTCAGTTAATGGTTGGACTGGATGATACTAAAGGTCTTTTCCAACCTAAACAATTCTATGATTCTATGATTCTGCGATACTTTGTGGCGGGTTTAACCTTGGCTGGATGCCAGGTGCCACCAAGCTTCTCTATCACTCCCCTCTTCATCAGGACAGGTGGAGAGAAAATGAGATGGAAAAAAAAAAACAAAAAAAACCCTCTTATGGGTCAAGATAAAGGCAGCTTAATTAAAACCAACCAAACAAAAAAACCCAAAAGCAAAGGCCATGCATGGAAGCAAAAAAAGGAAACAAGGATTTTATTCTCTACTTCCCATCAGCAGGCGAATGTCCAGCCACTTCCTGGGAAGCAGGGCTTTGGTACGCATAGCGGTTGCTCCGGAAGACAAATGTAAATAACGAATGTCCCCCCTTCCTCCTCCTTTCTCTTAGCTTTTATTGCTGAGCTGACATCATATGGCATGGAATATCCCTTTGGTCAGTTTGGGTCAGCTGTGCTGGCTATGTCCCTGCCCAAGATCTTGCCCACCCCAGCGGCCTGGTGAGGGAGAAATGTTGGAGAGAGCGCCTTGATGCTGTGCGAGCACTGCTCAGCAGTAGCCAAAACACTGGTGTGTTATCAACACCTTCCTACCAATACAAAGCACAGCACTATGAGGGCTGCTCTGGGGAAGATTAGCTCCATCTCAGCCAGACCCAATACACACTTACAGTCATTCCTGGCTTGATATTGTCCTCAGTTTTAATTCTCTCTTGGATCATCCAGGTCATCGATTATAATGGTATCATGCCTAGGACATCCCTTGATGCAGCCTTCCACTTTCAACAATAAACAAGTTACAACTAGTTTCTGAGAAGTGTTTTTTATAAGCATGTGTGCATTGTTGCTGTGATATTTTAATGTAGACAGCGTTATGAAAAAAGTTACATGAAACAGTATCAAAAGCCTTACTAAAATAGAGATACGTGATTTTTAGTGTTCCTTCTCTAACCCTGAAGCCTGTCAACCTGTGCTACATGAAGATTTGTTCCTGACAGGTGCATAATGGCTGTTACCTACCTTTTTGTTTTCCTCTGGGTGCTTATTATTTCCAGTATTTTCCTGGGAATTAAAATTAATGGGACGCATCTGTAATTCTTTGATGCCAGCTTTTCCACCTTTTTCGGATAGATACCATGATTGCCTTTTTCAGTTTTCAGGTATTTTACCTGCCTTCCACTAATAGTTCTTGAACCACTCATAGCTCTGAAAAGTCTTGTCAGTTTTTAAAGTACTCTAGAATGAATTTTATCGGTTATGGCTGATTTTAAAATTTCCAGCCTAAGTACTTGCTAACCTTTTGCTTCTCTGTAAAAAAACTAAGGTCTTGCCCCTTTGTCATTGATATTGATTGTGCTATCCACTGCTTGCCGTTGACATTTTGGTTAAGATTGATGTAAGAAGACATTAAATACATTTGCCTTCTGAGCATCATCTATCAATTGCATTCTTGGTTGAATACAATACCAGCCTCTTTACTCATTGTCTTCCTACTGCTCATATGCTTATAGATTATTTCATTTTTAGTTACATCCCTTGTTGGTTGCTCTTCATTTTTCCTTTCTGATTTTGCTCCTCTATGCTTATGTTTTCCTTCTGTTCTTATTTCCATCTTTTGTATGCTCCCTTCTTATGTGTGAGATTTGTGGAAATTCACGATTTAACCAGACTGGTTTATTGATAAAAAAAAAAAATTATAAAAGTAATAGCAATTTCCTGTTTCAGTCATTTTATTTTCTCTAGGATATGTATATAAGGATATAAACTTATGTAAGTTCGTAAATTTTCCCACAATGTTAATAGCATGAATTACTGCTGGTTTAAAATGTTCTCAAAACAATCGATTAAAAATGGGATGATACTGCAGGTTTTGGCCAGTTTGGCAATATTAATGGTAAGAATCCCCTTTAAAATCTTGTTTTACCAGTTGTGGTATTATCATACCATTAAGTTAATCATTTTAAGTTCCTTGACATAATAATTACGTTACTGAAGCCTGGTACCTACCTAAAACATAAAAAACTGAGATGATAGTTAATTTTTTCAATTTGGTGGGACAACACCAAAAAAAATAGTCTCTGTCAATCTCCTCTTCTATTGTGTGAAGGTATTTAGCTTCTGTTCCTTACTGGGGCTAAGTATGTTGTCTCCATTGATTCTGGAAGTGAAGACCATAGATTTTGCTGTGAACTCACAACCACAGTTCCCATGATACAGTAGACAAAATATTACTAAGATGGCCCCAAAGCAGCATCTTTTTGACATGTGACTGAAATAATATAGAGTGATTAGGGAATAGATTATAATCTGTGATTTTTTTAAAATCTAGGATATAAATAAATAGATTGAAAATTTTTATTTTAGAGTATTTTGACATTGATTTTGTTCATCATATGAGGTATTCAAGCTAATATGTGCAAACAGAGGCTCTTGTGTTTTGCAAAACCCCTATGTTCTTATGCGCTACACTTATATCTGGGAGAAAAAGAAAAGTTTATATGGTGTTTTGCAGTACTTTAAGTCAGTGTGTTATGAATACTGCTTTAATAACTTATTGTGGGGAAAGAGAATACTAAGTTTAATCATACAGCTAATGTCACAATGTCACCACCCCCTTAACAGCTAAATGATAAAAGTGAGGACGCATCAGCATGAATTGTTAAGGTCTGTACATTATTGATTTAAACATCTGCTGTTGGTTCCTCTTTACATATGGGAATAAATTATACCACATCAGCACATTCTTCATGCTTTGTGTTTAAGCATTTAAAAGTGAGGTTTTTTGGTTTTTGTATTATTAATACTGTTTTTTCTGCTTGGTTGGCAGCTCCTGAGGTTATCAGTGCCTCTGACTACAGCCAACAGTGTGACATTTGGAGCAAAGTTGTCCTTATGTACATGCTGTAAGTAGCTTGTAAAAGTAATATAAAATGTACAGATCCATTTATAATACAAGTACTTACAATTTTGCACTGAAATAAAAAAATAAACCTGTGTGCTAAACCTTCACAAAAGGCTGAACTCTTATAATTGCTTGTATGTAAACATTACAAATTTCCGTGCAAAATAAAGTAGAAGATACAGTTCAGTGTTAAAAATCCAGTATTTGATTTATGAACCACTTGTAATCCTGAAATAACAGAATATTACAGAATATTGCAGTGAAACACCACAGAACTAGACTGAGAGTTTAGGCCTCTCTTTTTTGTATGTTGGCTGGATCTGTATATGAGAACTAAGTTACCGATTTACAGATTATTGGTCAAATCCTCAAATGGCTTGCACAAACCGTGCAATCAGGGCAAGGGCTTTTCTCCTCCACCTCTGCCTGCGGTAACACTGGAACTGAGATGTTCAGGGGCTGCCAGGTCTCCCTGTACAGGTTATCTGTCTCCTTTGAAAGTTTATTAGTCTGCTGTTATTAAAGGAAGAAATGAAATTTTACATTTGTAAGAGTACATGCCTTTTTATATTGAAGCCTTTCATCATTTATAATGTTTCTCTTAATTACAAAATAATAATTCCTCTCTGAAAAATCTTATCCTGCCTATAATAGCTAAATAATATAAACCAGCACCCCCAGCACCCCAGTAATTAAAAATAAATTGTAGCAAACTACATAAATGACTATTTGTATGATGCAACTAAAATGTCACATGGTATGCAGGGACTTTTTTCTTTCATAATGTATTTGCATGGGTTTTGTTCCCCACTTTCAGTCTTTTTCTTCTCTCAGTTGCCCCCAGATGATGCTTTAATGCCAATGTTTTAGAATGTTATCACTTGCCGTTTCATTTGTTGTTATTATTTCTGACCTGTTTATTTTACTTTTGTTGCATACATCTGAGTTCTTTTGTAACTTAAGACTTCGTACATGAGCATGCAGACGCAGGCAGTTTCATAACCCCCTCTTTTCTGGATTTTCTTTGTTTGGTTTTTCTTTTCACTTGGTTTTGGTTCCTCAGTTTCTTTTCTATACAATTAGATCACTTTTCTTCTTGTGTCAGCATGATGAAGTGTTCGTAGCTTTACTGCCTTTATTCTTTCTTTCTTCTTTTTTTTTTATTTCTAAAATCCATGTGTACTTTATATGCTGATACAGAATGAGTTTTATCGTTGTACTTCATGATATTAACGTTTGCATCACGGTAGTAGGATTTGCACAACATAATACAATGGAATATATTACAAAATGGTTGGTAGAAATTGGATGGTTTGACTGGCTAATAAGAATCCAGAGTGGTGCCTGCAATCAGCACAATTCACAGCTCAGAACTTGTAAAATTCAGAGCAGTGAACTGTGTTGATTGCAGCCAGAGCTTAGAACTTCTGACCTTCTTCCTTAATTAGCAATATAAATATTTTTTAAAATTAGCATTTTGTAATCACAACAGTGTCAGAACAAAGTAACATTAATTCACTCCTTGTTGTGTTGACTACACAAGAATGAAAATACGGTGTATGAATTAATAGAATACAATTCACACTCCTTTTTATTGCTTAATTTGAAAATAGTAATACAAAAGCCGTAAGATCATCTTCAGATTTTAATTCTGTTTTTGCAAATTACTTTCCTTCCCACCCTGAATAATAGCTTGTGCTCCTGGTGCTCCTTTAATGGGCTTAAAGATACTGTTAGAGCCATTATTGCTACCATCACAACTTTGACCCTTCTAGGCTACAGCTAATGCCTCCCTGGTAATTTGCTAGCTGCCAGAGCTCTTGCTGCAGTGCAGATGGCATGCTCCATCTCGGTACCAAGGGTATTATTGCCACGACAGGCTCAGTCTACCTATATGGGGAGCATAAGCCCTGAGGTGACTCATGAACTCTGTTTCCATGAATGTTAATGCACAGGGTTGCCTCTGCATAATGGGGCAATGCCAGCGTGATGGATTTTTATATGTAATTTAAACTGAGGTGTAGTTTATACTTTCCATTTCATTTCTATTTTAACATATACTAATGGAAGCATACACAATAGTAACCAACAAAAAGAAAATCCATTCAAATACAGAAGTATGGCAGCACATTGAAAGAGTAGACTAGCAAGAGTCCTGCTGCCTGTCACACTCTGAGAGTATGGCCCATACGCTGCTCTCCAGTAGGAAAGGGTCAGGGGCTTCTTTTTCCTGCTCAATCTACGCTGCTGGATTTCTTGCTCATTCTTCCAAGTGTGCTCAGAGACTCTGGCCCCTGCAACAGTTCTTGAAAACCTTTGTCAACTAAAGGAGTCTAGGATGCCTAATAAATTACTTCCTGTGTTGCAGCACTAAGAAACCTATTAAGAAAATGTGGTAATTTTTGCTCCTTTCTAAAGGCAGAGAAAATTCCTTCACAGATTTTCAAGGTTCCATGTGATATGTTTCACCTACTTAACTTGGTTTCTTTAGCTGAAGTTATCTGTTGTCTATCACTGCCTTAGTCTGGAGAGAATTTAGTCCTATCTGTGCATAACAGAAAAATGGGCATTGTCACCAGCCAATACTTACCGTATCGTGTCCTGAAATGAATGCATTCTTCCCATTTTCTGTTCTTTAAATTGAGTTCCATGTGGATTTAAGTCCTGAGGGAGACTGAGAAGTAGAATTGGATGATAAAAGAAAACAGCAGTTTTTGCTGAAGACATTTTGAGATTAAAATTTTGGGGAAAACGCACTAAAATACTAATTTTATGTTTTACCTTAAAATTAAAAATTAAAGCCATGCGAATGAAACGCCAGAATATTTTACTTTGATATAAAGTGACAGGCATCCTTCACTAGGATGTGACAATTACGTTTTCAGTAGCTACTTCTGTGTTTTGGGAGTAGAACTAAAAACATAATTTGAAGCAAATAATTTATTTGATGAATTTAAGTTCTTTCTTGTTTTAAATGGCCACAAATAGGTGTATTAATTTCTTGGAAGTATTTGCTATGTAATTTTTGCATGCCAGCTGTGCATGAATAGTATGATGTAAATCTACTAGAAATTTAATCTGTCTTTATTAGTTTTGATTGAAAACACAGATCCATATTTAGTTTCAAAGTATATTCTTTAATAAGCATTTATAGTCGATGTTTCTGGTTAATACCTTTGTTGGTAAACAGTAATAGTCACAAAACCCAAATACAAAGCAAGTTTAAACGCTGGGTTTGATATTAACACAATTTTTTTAGGAATGCATTTGTTTTAGTTTCATATATCACGGGTTTTTTTATTGTTACCACATCATTAAGAATACAACTGGCATAAAGGAAGCAGATGATACAGAAAGAGTAACTTGAATTTACGGACACTGAGGTACCACATTTACTCAAATATTTTACTTAAAATAACAAGACACAGATACAGGGCAAGAATGCAGCCCAAGTATATTTTTTTGAACCTAGGTACTGTTAATATGTACACTTATGAGTATGTTTTAATTTTTTTCTGACATTTCCGATATATTTGCTTTTTTATTATCCTATTTTTACTGATATCTTAGTTTAGATTAGGCCAAATAAGGCAATGTTCATGCTAGGCAGCTAAAGGAGGTACAGCTTGATACCAGAACAAAAAGTGAAAAATTAAAAACTATGTTTTGTTTTGTCATAGTATTTTCTGCTTTATGTTTTCGTTCTGAAAAGTACATCTTTTGTAGCAGTAAAATGATATTAGACACTTCTGTATTTTTTTGTGAATCACACTTGCTTTAATTTACTGTTATTCAAGGAAGAATAGCAACTTAGACTGAGAATTGAACATATTTCATAGATTGTAAGAATTTGGAACTGAGTTTATCGCATTTTGAACAGCAGTACACTTGACTTTAGGGACACAAGCAACCATTATGTATGACTAAACTGACTTCTTATATAAAATAAGGCTAGAGAATAAAACTTATCTAGTAATTCTTATACTGAGTCAATAACCTGTGTTTGATCCAAAACCTGTCTTTTGGAAAGACAGCTGATTGGGACTTAAATGCTAAATTGGCAGTGGTCTGTTTTGTCTTGTTGCTGCTACTTCAGTTCTTGTGATTGTTATTAACTCAGTGGAGTTTTAGCTCACTAGTCTAAAAACAGTGGGACATGAATTAATGATGGTTCTTATTACTGAAATGTAGTGGTTGCTAGGACAGAATTGTTGAATTGTTTAATGGAAAATATTACTTAGACGTGAAATCAAAAGAAACAGTAAGTATAAAGTGTTTGCAGTAAACAAATTTCTGTGATGGAAATACTGCACAGTGGCAACAGGTTAGCTCTCAGTTAGCCAAGTGATTTGGATGAGTGCATTACAGAACAGCAAAATACTATGTTTTCAGTTTAATTTTTTCTAGCTTCTACCTTCAGTTGTTGTATCTTGTTAAACCTTTGGCTGCTACTTTAAAAATCCATAAAATATCAATTATCTTTTCCTTATGTGGATACCTAGTGACCGAGATTAAATCACCTTTTAACCTCATAACCTTTTTCCTTTAAATCGCTCTGAGACACATTTTTCAGAACTTGAGTCCCTTTTGTAGAGTTCTTCTGAAGCTTTCCCAGTCCTGCGAACTTTTTGATTTCACAGGGATCCCATAATACATAGTTTTTGCCTCACCAGTGAAAAATAGTAGGTATCTGTTCACTGACCCTAATTTTCTTACACTTTTTATAGCAAGCTTAGAAGAAAAGCTTTTTGAACTAATAAGAAAGGGAGAACTGTGCTTTAAAAATCCGGTCTGGGGAACAGTTAGGGTGGTAAGTACACAATGCTCTCACAAAATAAATGCTGACAGTATCGCAATGAATTCCACAAATGTAGAAATTTTGATTTTTTTTTTTTTAAGTGGTATGCATTTTCTGAAAAGAGAAATTGATGTTAAAAAATAAATTTACATAAATGATATCATGAACTAATTTCATAGCATTGTAAGTAAAATATTCTCTGCTGAATGAAACCACTCAGTTGAAAATGTGTTGAGTTGTTAGCAGAAATTAGATGTATCAAGTTGTGGGGTTTTTTCCTAGCAAAACAAGTATTGAGACTACTTCTGAAAGTCGATCCTGCTCACCAAATCGCGGCTAATGAGTTACTTGATAACCAGTGGATAACAGTTAGTTTTGAGGAGGTATCATTTCTTCACCTTGTGTCCTACCTCTTACTTATTTGGTACATAAAAATGCTGTATTGCCTCGGTGGAACCCAGTAGGGTGGAAAATTTAAAAAACCACAGCCAAAGCAACAGAACACTTGTAGGGGCCTTATCCAAATCCCCCAAGTCTATTAACAGGTTTTGCTTGTATCCAGCTAACTAGGAGATGCTTTACACTGTGTTCCTTACCCAAACCAACTTTACCTGATTGCCTATGTATTTTGACATAATATGGACGTACAGGTTCAGGTCAGGTTTAATTAATTGTCACAACATTCCTGTAAACTATAATAAAGTATTTTTTAAATTTAAAAACAGAATATTAAGCTACAGGGAAATCTGGCCATTCTGAAGGCAAGTGAATTGTAGTGCTGGAAAGGGAATCTGTGAGCTCCCAGCTTCCTGGCTGGGCTGCAGACCATGCCACTGTGGGAATACTGAACTTTCAGCTGTCTAATGAAACAGCTGCACTATTTTGTAGTTGAAATTAAAGCTGAGGGAATGGTTATATCTGCTACTTAAAGATAACACTGATGATAGCAAACCCTGGTTTCTTCCGTAGCTGGCTTCAATGCCATCTAGAAAGAGAAATGCCTGTGAATCATTGAAAAATATACTGGTGTGTGGGAAGATAAATAGCTCGCTCTATTAAAATGGACCACTGGTTTTGCCTCACACCTTCATCTACAAAAGAACCATTCTGGACTAGTGTACATCTTTCTTCTTTCCTGCTAATTGAGTAGAGCTGAACAAGAAGCTTTTTTTCAAAGTTTCAGTGCATTCTTGTGTGTGGGAGAATAGCCACAAGCTAATGTCTAACTCTACAATGGCCTGCAAAATGACACAATTTTCATCCAGTTCTGCCCTGCCATACTATGAGTACCATACTGTCCTTGCTTCATGAAACTGAAGATATGGAAAACTACCATCCATGTGATTTTATGACTTTTCACCATGTATTCATCAAGTTTGAGACTAAATTCCATCTGATAACGTAATTGCATGTAACAAGACCTTCCTATAGTTCATTGTAAACCATTCCTTCTCTCCATACTATACAACATTTCAGGCACAGTAAATTTTAATTTACAATGCTTTTCTTCATTTAAGAAGTAGGTAGCAGACTGGTTATCTTAACTATAAAATATATCTGTGAATGCAACTCCATATTAGTTGTCTTCTGCTTGCACTTTCACAGTATACGTGCAACACCTTTAAATATTAATTTCAATGCAGAACTATATATTTTAGATTTTTCATCAAGTTTGAATGTTTCTAAATGTTGAGAGATGGCCGTTGTAGACTGCTGACAGAATTCCCTCATGCCAGGGAGCAAGCTCTGAAGTCTACTGTTATGGACAGCTTCCACAGACATTATTCGGTCAGAAATAAATACAATCAGAAATGAGCTCTGCAAATACACTGAATCCATTTCTTCCTCCAGCTGATCTACCCCTAGCACAGTTTTAAGCGGCTTCCTTAAGGGAAAACTTTCTGGATGAAGCAGCAGTTTAGACTGTGATCTTGCCTTCATGCTTCAACCTTCCCGGTATGTGACCAGCCAGTGTTTTCTATTACAGTAGAATCCCAAAGAGGCTTTTTGGTCTCTTAAATACCTCTGCATTAGCATGAGCTGACTTTCAGTGCCATTTTAAGGTTTGGGTTGCTGTGTCTCCAGTTCTAAAGGAGACTTTGGCAGCCATCTGCCTGTGAGCAGTAGTTCCAGCATTAGGTACTTTGGATCTGCTGAGTGTGAACACACTGTGCAGCTCCTCTGCTCGCAGATGGTACAGGGGTGAACTTGCTCCATGGGCTCAGTACCGTGCATGTGCGGTGCCCAGTGTCCTGTTGCGATTCTGCTGAATTTCTTGGAAAATGTTTTCCACCAATATGCCTGTTTTCTTGAATACTGATGGACCTGTTTAGCATTTTCACTGCTAAATACATCCCCATCTCTGTTCAGTACTGTCACTTCCAATTTATTAATTTATTTAGTTAATGACATTTTTTGTTTCATTGACATTTATTTTATATAAGGAGCTAAGAACACCAGAGTGGTCATATAAGGTAATGTCAAAGGTCTTTCTCACATCATGATCAGTGGCCAAGGATAGATGCTTAGAGGATAAGAACAGGAAAAGCATTTGGTACTGGAATATTATACCAGCCTTCAGTCACTTGTTGCTCAGGGTTTCCTGAACCAAAAAAAGAGTGGTGGTAATAAAGCTCAGTTGCCTTTCTTATCACTGATTTGTCCAAATATTTTTAAACTCATAAAAATTTACTTGTGGCAAAGAATTCCCCAGCTTCAGTATGCAGACTGTGAAGGAGTGTCTCTTTTGTTGTTCTGTACCTTCTACCTTCCATCTGCATGTTTCATTTGAAGCCCTCAGTTGTCTTATTTGCATTCTCCTATGCTGCTTATAGTTTTCATCTGTATTACATATTGCAGTGTCCAAAGTGGTGGTTAAATATTTTTCCATTTCTAGTAAAAACCTTGGTGTTTTAGAGGAGCACAAAGAGAAGCAACAGGGACTTGAAGTGACAAGTGACCCTACGCAGAATTCTTTAACAAATGCTCATTAAGATGTCCTAATATGGCCTGGTTTTCAGAAGTACTGAGCACCTGTGGCTCCCATCTTACTTCAGCGGGAGTTGCAGATGCTCAGTACCATCGAAAATCAGGACACCGGTTTCTACTTCATGCTTGTGACTTCACAGCCTTTGTGATTTTACAATAGGCAGATGGGGAACATGAAAGTGCATTATCATGTAGAGAATTCTGCGTGTAAAAAAATTAACCCCTTGGTGCCATGTGACACATGAGCTTCTGCACAGGAGTAAATGCATTTGGCACCACAGTCTCCCAGCAGGAAATCTCTACCATCTGTACCAAAAATTTATGAAGTCACAAGTCATTCTGTACGATTAAAACTGGCATTTCAAACATAGGTGCAGCATTTTTATATTCCAGAACAATACTTTAACAATAAAAATTTTAATTTAAAAGTTATCATGTACTTAGAGCTAAACAAATGACCTCAAGCTCAATTCAAGTTAGTGGATACCTCTGGAGGTTTATGTGTTGTCAGTTTGAGACAATATATAGTTTTGGCCAGGGGCTATGCAAAGAGTTTATGATTAATTATTCACCAGAAATACTAATTAATGCAATTCTGTTACTAGTTTTGATTATTCTGATCTTTAAACCAGTTAAAACTTTTCCAGTCACATTTAACTTTTTACATCTGCTAAAAAGTAAGAACAAAAAAGATGACAGGATAGCAGAATATTTTTAAGTTTCTAAGACACACAAGGATTGTATTACCACTATGTGTTGTTTCTGCATAATCTGCAGGAGTATATTACTTATATATGGAGTATAATATTCATGAAATACAGGGTAAATCTTATTTTGCAATAAGTATTTTTATGGATACACTTATTTTGGTTTGATACTGTAATTTCCAATTACTTTAAGCTAGATTTTTAAAAATATGCTCTATTCAATTTTTTTTCTACCTCATATTATATATTGTATGGATTATGATATATTTTAACTATAAGAATACCTCCTTTTCTTCACTTCCCACTAGAAGATTGTGATATTTTCTTAGGTCTGATTTAACGGAAGGTGGTGTTTTCTTTCAGGTAGTGAGGTTGGTTTTTTTCTTCTTTCCTCTCTTCTCCTGATTTTTGTTTTTCTCAGAAAAGCTTTTTGAGCACATTGCAAGTGAGCTCTGCTCTAGAATTCTGTGTTATTACTATGATTTTTGGTGAAATTTACAGGTACATGAGTCTGCTTGACTGAAGAGTAAAAGCAAGACTCTAAATGTAAAATTATGTGTACAGCATGCAAGATTTCTTTTTTTCTTTTGGTGGCAAATTGACTTTTACAAGCAAATGAAATGCCTAAAGCCCAAATTGTCTGGTGCCTGACTTACAACCCCAGTTCAGCAAAGAGCATATATGTGCATTCCTGTTCTGCAAATTATTTAAGCATGTTTCCAAAGTTATGTGAGGACTTGAAAAATTTGTTCCAAAGAAGGACGGAGATGGCTAAGGATGCCTAATGATTCTGAGAAGAAATTTGCTTAAAGCTCTTGCTTTAACAAAGCCACGTCTCACTCTCCCGTTTTGAATTTTCTCAGCTATCTGGAGTTGGATCTTTCTGTGCGCCTAGACCTCCCTCCCTTGGCAGCACCGGGCAGTTCAGAGCAGAGTTACAGATTAGAATTTAGAAAATCACACGGCAGTCAGTGCTTTGATTCTTCTGCCTGCAGACACAACTCATGAGTTTCCTGACAGAATGCAGTAAAAATCACAGCTTTCTTTTAGTGACTGGCAGAGATACAACTTTTTGTGGGGCAGCTTAGTGGTCAGACTACTTGCTGAAGATGCAGGAGACTTGGGCTCGATATACAGTGTAAACTTGCCTAGAGAGAAAGGGTTGTGCTGGGTGAGAGAATGGCATTGCTTTTTCTTCCCTTGACTGAAGTGATGACATCCAGGTTGGATGGCTTATGATAGGATCACTTTCTGTGATTCTCTAGAGCAGGCATTTGGCAAGAATGATAAGGGCTAAAATATGTACTACACAAGTGGATTTAACACACATACACCTTCACTCTGCACAAAATATGGAACTTGAAACCACTTCAACATTTTTGCTACCAGCAAAATCACACATTCTGCCGTTGTATCTCAATAAAATAAATAGTGGTTGCACTCCGTGATATTTTTCTAATACACAAGTTTCCTTATGTTTATATTATCTGTAATTACTTGTTGGTTTATCACTGTCCTTGTAAGTTTATTCCATCTTAGTTATGTTTAGATTTTCCATTTCTGTGGATCAGTCTCCTTTATTAATTGATAGTTGTACTCAAGATTTCTCTGAACTAAACCAAAAGCATCGTCTCTAGCTTTCTTCTGTACAGAAAACCCAAGAAACCACACAAGACAGTTGCTCCTTTTTGCCTTGTCCATAGTTACATCTGTCAACTTTCCCCATGGTATCAGAATTGTTTTTAGTATTTCCAGACATCTTGTTCTTCCACTTACTGTGTATCATACCTAATTTGAAGGTTCTTCTGTTTACCTCTACAACATTTTAATGGTTTCAGCGCTCTGCTTCTTGGATTCTGAATGTCTGATAATGAATCAAGAATTTAACAATTCTGTTTCTTGCCCTCAGTTTACTGGTGTTACCTCAAATCTTTCTCCTAAGCCCCCCAATACTGCAACTGAATTTGTGGCCCCTAAAATCTAAATCTAAAATACTCCAGACTAGTGCTTTGAACAGCTCTTGAAAATGATCACTTCAACCTGTCCTTCTCCTTGGTGCTTTTAAATTGGTGTATGTGCCACTGAGATTAACAGAATAAAGGTGCTCATCAGGCTTGAAACTTTGTATGTTAGATGTGTTCATGGAGAAAATACTTTATTGTATTTTCCATAAGTAGTTCGATATCTCTGCATTTCTGTCTTGAACTCTGCTAAAGTTTGTTTCCTAAAAATTGAGCAGAAGAAAAGTTGAAATGGAAACAAAAAAAAAAGAAACAACATAGCCTGTCAATTAGTAAACCTCCATTCCTTTTACTTGCAGTTGGCAGCAGGTGCTCGTGGATTAAACCCAACAGGTGTTCAAATGAGCCAACACAGATAATTAACTTAAATGGTCCTATTTTCTTAAAAACTGTCAAGAAATAAACTCCCTCTTTTATATGGTATACAATTATCTGGCACTCTGTAAAGCCTAAATCTTTTAAAAAGGCCTAAACTCAGCCTCTGATTTTGTGGGTGCAATTCACTGCACGCTACATATTTAAGTACATAACTGTTTGTGCAAAAGAGGTAGCTAAAATGTATGTCATCACTTATGCCCACAGTTGATATAATTGCAGACATAAATCTGCACCTGCAACAGATGACATTGTTTTGCAAAATCAAAACTTACCTTTCTAGTGGATATGAGTGCTTGTTCCTCGATCGTTTGGTACATACGTGTACATTGCTATCTATTTCAAACAAAGGAACTACTTCCTGAATACCAGTCTTCATGTAAAAGAAAACTAGGAGTTTGAAGTAAGAATTGCTAGTCTAATAAGAAAGAGCTCTAAAAAAAGTCTCGTCTGTGACCTCTTTCCTCTGTTGGATCCACTGTGTGACCTCAGAAAAAGCCATTATAATTATATTTTCTGTGTTGCAGTTTACCAGTCTGTACAATGTAGATAAAAAAACGACTTAATAACTATATATTTTTAATTAATATTAGAAAAAAATATCCCTGCTGTTACTGAAGTGCTCTAAGAACATCAGAAGGCTGGTAGTATTAATGCAAAATATTATTCCTTAAAAATAAGTAACAGGGTAACTCTAGTTTTCAGAGTTGTGTATAAACTTTGCATATAGTACGCACTTGCCTTTCTCTCCAAACTTTCAGATACATAATTGCCAGCTTTAATGAATGGCCAAAGGAGTCAAACCAAAATTATTTCAGATCATTCAGTGTGAGCTGAGAGGACAGAAGCCCGAGCAGTCTAAGAAAACCTGTTCCTTCTGGACCCATAAATTGTTGCATTACCCATTCCAGATTAGGCTAAGTAAAATGGGAGTGTTGTGTAGGCACCTTCATTTGCTCAGTAACGTAAAGAGATACTCATGAATACAGAAACAGGGAGAAGCTGGAGCAGTCTAAAATCTCAGAGCCATTCTCTAACTCTTTGGGTTTTCTTGTTGTTGCTTTTGTAGAAAGAGCTAAAATTCCTTTGCAAATTTTGTGGATCCACAGTTGAAGGAGTTCTGGGGAAAAGATCATCTGCTTCCCTCCTTCTGTAGGAGGGAGAATAGTAGTAGTACTGCTTGCAGGTTTGTGCTTGCAAAAGAGATGACGAGCATTTGGAAAACATTTTTTTCGTATCTGACTGTGGATTAAAGTGCACAGCTTAAAACAAAGAGGGCCATTGCTCTGGTGTTATGTTTTTAATAATAGTCCCTAGATTTGTTAAAGTCAAACTTTAATAAAATTTACTGTTACCTCTAGGGTGAAACACATGTTGTCCAGAGACCATGTCTTGGAGTTCATGAAGGAATGGAACAATAACCTAGACGTTGGTGAGGAACGCAGTATAGAGGATGTGCCTGCTACCACATGTCAACAGGATGAAACCAGTGAAGCACAAGAAAGCTCTATGAGTAACAATGGTAACATAGACTTTGGTGCAGAAATTGAAACAGATAACGGGAGCAACAAATCCTCCACAGCAGCAAAATAGGTAAGGTTTGCTTGTTGTAATATACAACAAAGTAAATGATAAGTAAAATAGAGAGTGAAATAGGAAATGTTGAGTGTGACCTAGCGCAGAGAAAAATTGCTGATGTCTGGTGAAACATTTTAATGTAGTGTAAGAATTGAACTAAGTACTAGGATATAAGGTGAACTCTCCAGTGCACAGTTGTCATGTAAGTACTGTGCACTATAGGAAACCGTTTTGACTTAGATACTGAGTCCATAACAGGTAATATCTCCTGTTCATTCACTTCAGGTGTAGGGGGTATGTGTCTATATGGGGTGGGAGCGGGGAGGAGGAATGTGGAAGAAAAATGTAGGCTCTTAAGATAACAATATTTAGGGACATTGAAGAGGAATCTTTTGTACATATGCTCTCTAAATAATGTAAATAGCCATCTTGTGACACTATCTCCAGAGGGGGGAAAAAAAAAGAAAAAAAAAAAGAAGGAAATTATTGTTCATAAACAACAAATGTATAAGCCCCTAATTAATACTAAAGTCCAAAGTTTAACATTTAGGATAATAATTTGATTTCTTCACATGATTGCCCAAGATACTGAGCTTTCTTTCATAGTGCCTCTCTTGATCCTTCAGCTGAAGCAAGGAAAAAACATAATGCGAATACTACGGATTTTGCATTAGCTGTGACCTCTAAGGCTCTCAGATATATCAGTCACAAGGTAGCTTGCTGTGCTGCAGTCTGAAAGCACTGTTGTTACACTGGATGTTTTCAGCTTTCAAAGAGGCTACTTAGCAAAGAATGAGGTTTTGATATGGAGTAATAATGCATATTTATTACATCTGAATACTCTTGTATGAATTAAAAGTGAGGGGTCTATGTGTAAAAAAGGATTTAAATACACTTTATATGCCAAAGTTCATGCCACCCTAACCAGAGATATGGAAACTGCCATCCTTACTTCCAGACTCCATGGGCACCTAAAAATTTGTCTGCTGACCATGCCCAGAAATCCCTGGTCTTGGTCTTCGGCCTAGGCCCTTTTGAAGAGCTAGGTCAGGGAATGTTTCTGGAGTATCATAGGATAGGATTTATAAAAAACATTGGAAACTACTCTTTATCAGAAATGGGCCCTGAGGAGGTAGAGGTGGTGATGCTAGTGCTACTGCTCTTTTTTATGGTACCCTAGGCACGGAGTATGGAGCTGCAGGAGACTTCAGTTTCCTCTTCTTTCTGACCACACTGCCTCCAGGCAGTTCCTTTCTCAGGGAGGACTTTTGTTTCATTTCTTATCATTTCCTATCTCCTTTCACATCATTCATTGCTATCACTCAAAGAACCCTAGCGCTCCTTCCACAGATGGAAGTCAGATGCTCATTTTGGATGGCACTCTATGGACCATGTATGCACAAATGACTTGTGGCAATGCCTGTGTTGGAATTTGCTTATATTTTCCTTCTCTTCCTCCTTCTTTCCCACACAAGATAAAAAACAGGACTTGGCACAAATATTTTAAATAGTGATAGGGAAAAAAATACCCAAACAACCTTTCCATACCCGAAGTGCAGCACTGCTGTATGGAGCTGATTGCTCTTGCTACTAAGTTGTCAGTTGATCACCATGCCTAGCAGAGTTAGATTGGGATGCCTCCCCAGGAGACCTATTTCCTTCCAAATCAACTAAATAGGAAGTCACAGCAAAACAGACAAAACCCGAGAATGTAAGAAATTAATTACTGGGTGAGATCATCTAGCTCAGTACTCTCTCTGACAGTGACAAGAAGAAATGCTATTTAGGGAGAATATACAAGCCTGGATATTTCCTCCCATGTAGTACCCTGGCATCCAGAATCATCCTTAGAGTTGTTAGAAGATGCATCCCAAACTAATCCTTTTAGTATTCATTGTGGACCTGTTGTCAATGAGTATGTCTGATTCCTTTTTGAATATGCTGATACCATCTGCCTCTGCAGCTGCCCATGACTGCAAGATCCAGAAATGCACTACTTACTCAGTAAAGAAATAATTGTTTTCTGTTTTAAACTGATCTCCTACCCAGTTCATCAGATGGCCCTTATTTCTAAAAGTACAGGATGAATAGCTCACATTCATTATTAAGTAAGATCTCGGTCATATCCCTCCTCAGACACCTTCTCACCAAACTGAAGAGTCCCAGACTTTTCAATCTCTTCTCATATCCGGGTGCTCTATCACTTTAATTATTTTAATTGCCATTCTCTGTACCTTTTCTAACTTCACTATGTCCTTCTTGAGACATAGAGACCAGAAGTGTGTACAGTGCTAAAGATGCAGAGGCACCAAAGTTTTATGTATTAGGAAAATGGTTAGGTATTGTCATCTTCTCAATACCACCTCAGCAATGTCAAGTGTATTTGGCTTTCTGGATACCTCTGCTTGTCCAGCCACTGATGCCAGAGAGCCCACAGTGATGGCTCCAAGATTGCTTTCCTCAGCTGTGACTGTAACTGCCAGTTTGAGCTGGGCATCACGTGGACCTGCTTTGGATTATTTTTCACAAAGTGTAACACTTTACTTCTTTTCTCCTCTCTCTGTTTTTTCCTTTTTTTCTTCATTTCTGAAGTCTGTTTCTCTGCATTCTGCAAGAGAAAAGAAATATGGTTTCGCCCAAGGGTAAAAGTGTGTGTAGAACATATCCAGGAGCTCAGCTGTGTAAGAATTTTAGTGATGATAAACATACAGATATTGCCACTTATCTGGACTGCTCTTTTCCTCCAGATAGAGCCATGTTCAGAATTACTTCATTGACACTAGTCCTCTAGGGCCTTTTTAAGCCTCCAAAGTGTATCAGCTGATTGCTTCAGCCCCTTCAGTCTTGTTTCACGGATTGGCAAGAAAAAAAGTAGCATGCCTGTTTTACCAAAAGCAGCACTTGGAAAGAAGAACACAACCCTCAAGACTTACAGTGTTGTGAGTACCTTACCAAATGCCTTTGCTATCATTTTATTGAAAGTTTGTTTAAATTGAGAGATAAAGTAATGTGCAATTACAGACTGTCTGTTCCATATTTCCCTGGTAAAATACTATTTTGTATTCAGGTAGGAAACACAATGCAGAGGAACCACTATTTCCCTTTGAGATGACCAGGGTTTAGACACTTGGGTTTCTACCTGTATATTTAGAAGCACAATTTGAAGCTTTAAAAATATCGGACTACTTAATCTGTTAGTACTGAATATTATTTGTGTTAGCAGGAGCATTTAGAGAATGATATTTTTGAAAGTCAAGAAATAGTTGTCATTGTACTGAAGCAAAAGACTTAGCTTTTCACTAGGTATAAATTGTTATTATGATTATTACTGAAATCACTGATTCTTATCAATTAAAGATCTGTACCAAGGAATATTCAGCTGTTTTGCTAGCTTTGCCTTGTTTTCTGAAGAGATAAATCTTGTAGTAAAAGTTGGATTTCGTCCAGTGAAGACCATTGATCCTATCTTGGCTGAATTTTAACCATGAAACAGACCACAGAAAGAGATACCAAAGACCATCATTTTTATGAGAAATGAAGATACAGTTCTCATTTTTATGAGAGATGAAGATACCATTTTAAATTGTGTTTGAATATTGTGATGAGTTAATATCTGTGATTTTGATTCAGAAGCCTAGCTAGTGAAGATTAAAATCAAGAAAATAGTCATATACATTTGTTAAAGCAAGAAAGTTCTGTCTCAAAAAGATTGGATTTAAAATTTAAAGGTAAGATGCTTGTCTCTGTGTACTGTAGGAGAGATTAAAAATTATCTGTTACAATGCGGCTCTTTTATTTCTGCATGATCTTATTTTTACATATTTTATGATATATAGTACAGTAGAGTTACACTCAAATAGTATTTTGTAGTTGTTCTCTGTTGTACTACTTTGTTCATATCTGTGTCTTTCCCACCTTTTTAGTGCGTTTATAAAGTTGTAGTCTTTTTTTTTTTTTTTAAATTGTAGTTCCCTGCAGGTAGGTCAGTATCTCCAGTATCAAATTTAAAGTGGAATCAGGATTTCCAAGAAAAGAAGGGAGAACTGGACAAGTGCTTGGTGCCTTCCACCCAGGAACTGGGACATAAAAGCCTACTGCAGTCTGCTGTCTCACTCAGAACCAAAAAGAAATCATGACATCCATCAACTCTGAACAACTTTGAGAGTAAACAACTATTACTTGTGCCAAAATGAGCAGACTATATAAGAACGGAGAAATATATCCTGAAGCGTTTGTCCTTTACTCTCCTGAACCCTTTAATCAGAAAGCTTTAGCTTTCCTTTAGCACTGAAGAAAATCTAACAGCAGTGTGAACTCCTAACCTGTAAGAGGACATCCACTGGTAGTATTTTTGTCAGAGTACAAATTATAGAATTGTCTAAAAATGTATGTAATTTATTTGTTCTATACTAACAGGCACCATGCTAGGTAGGCAGTTTGCTTTCACAAATCCATTTTGCTGTGTTTTACTTGCATTTACTTTCTTTACTTTTGTCACAAACATTTAAGGGGAAAAAATGAGGCCAGAATCTGTAATAGGGATTCCTGATAACTGCATGCTTTACAGTCTGAGAATATTCTAGGAAATTGCTTATAAATTTGCTCGAGGCGTTATAGCACAAGTGCTTCAGTCTATGGAATTTGTTACTGCTATTTTAGGTTGCTGTCAATTGCTTATTTTTAAGCAGAACTTATTTTAAGCTTGACGAATAGGAAATGTATTTTTAAGTACAATGGAATTGCTATGGTTCTCACTACTGAATTTCTGGTATGTTGATTAAATTCCTTAAATAAAACAGGTGTTAGAGTAATGGTTTTTACAAGTTAATTAATCTTCATTTTCAAAAGGATGAGCTACCATTAAGCCTAGGTTTATTATATGTATGTGTAAATTGCAATGTGATTTACTGTTCCAAAGACAAAGCCATTCTCTAAGGACAGGTCTTAACAGTAGACTGGCATTGTGGTACATGATATGAGCAAAATATACACACTCCTGGTTGGTTGTAAGCATTTCCTTAAATATATATGCATTCTGTGTTATGGCTTATTCAAGCAATTCTGCTGAGAATATCAGGCTGAGGAGACACCACCTACTGAAATATCTTCTGATCTCCACAATAATCTTGAAATTCCTCTTACAGGCATTACAGCCTTGATTTTATTTAGGTGTGAAGCATTTCTATTACAGGGCCAAATCTTTCTTTGTACATATGTGAAAACTTGGACAGATCTTATTTACAGTAAACTAAGTAAGAGCTTTTTGACATCATATAATATTAAAAGGGTAATATATCACTCTTATTCTCACTGAAGGACATAGCTGTCTATATAATCAGGCACCTTTTTGGGACTATTAATCTTCTCGTTTCCATTTTTCAGATGAGATCAAATTCAAGTCTGTCGAGGAGCTGGGCACAAAACACGTGTTCTACAAAATGCAGTGAGTGTAAGAAAGTCACAGATTTCTGTATTTTTTTCTGACAGAATTCAGTAAGAATTTCACTTTAAGCAGGACGGTGTCTTTTCTCTCTCTTTTTGTTGTGCACTCACCCAGTAGCAAAGTCTACCTCACATATGAGCTCTAATAGTCACACTGTTTTTATTTGATGTGGTCCAGACTGCTTTCCAGTTCTCATGACACCAAAATGTTAGGTCAGATTGTGGCCTGAATAACTATCTCCTCAACTATTATGTGACACTGCTCATTCTTTTCATTTAGTGAGACAGTTCCTTGAAGGGCATGTCTGCACTCACTATTAAAACAGTGGCTGCATCATTAGCCACCCTCGTGGCAGTCCCACCTGATCACTGGAGTTGCAGAGCAGTAAACTTCTTTCCCTGATGGGGCACAGTAGTGAGGGTGCTGGTACTCTGCTATCAGACGTGGTTTTTGTAACCCAGATAAAATTTTCAGAAGCCCAGCAGACATGCTGATGTTTTCTACCACCCCTGCTCTTTTGAACCAAGGAGGCTTGAAAACGCACTACTTCGCATCAAAGGGTTATGTCATTTTTACAGCACTAGTAGAACACAGCAAGTATAATTTACATTTAGAGAGTGAGCTATTTACTTGTCGTGGGTGCATTCTCCTATCCCGAGGTATTAAATCATTTCCCTGCTCTGTTGGTCTTAAGGTATTTTGGTTAGAGCACACCTTTTGTGGCAGTCTCCTCAACAGACTTAACTTTGATCTCATCTGTTCCAATTTCATTCTCCTTTCCTCTTTCCTCTGCACTCCTGGATTTATTTTGTATGTTGTTCTGTTTTGCCTAGGTACATTTCTGTTTCCACAACTCCTCATGCTTTTTGCCACAGACCAGATGTATGCCCTGTATTGCCCCGTGTAAGTCTTGTGTATGTCCAGTGTTGTCCTGATATATCAGTGCATTTTGATGACGTACAGTGGAGGGCTGTGGGGCTCACTAGAAAGAGAGCAGCAGCCTGTCAGATCCACAGCTTGTAACCTGCCTTCTGCCCAAAGCTGAGCTGTGTCAGGGAAAGAAGGGGGTGAGGAATTAGGATACAGGCTGGATGTATCTCAAAGGTGATATTGCCAGACTGTTTGTGGATGGGAGTGGCTGGGAGGTGCCAAGCGGTTGAGCTTGTGTTGGAATTGTGGAAGAGTAGAACAGCATCTTCGCAAAGGCTGGAGAAGAAACTTTCATTATGTCAGTGGCTCCTAGCGTTAAACTTCTTGTTAAACAAAACAGAGCTCTTACAATAAGCTCCATGCATTTTTCCTTTTTCTTCCTTATCCTCTTTTTTTCTTTATGCCTTTTTCCACTCTTTTTCAATACCTACATTTTCTCTGTTGATTTTTTTCATTTGTCAAAAGATTTCTTTTCTTCTTCCTCAAATCTCTTTCTTGTTTCTCCTTTTGATGTTGCTTTTCTCTGTGTTTCCCTTTCAACCCTCAGAGCTTACTTTAGTCTCTTCACTGTATTTGCTACATGGAGGAGCGGTATTGAAAAATTAAAAGTAGATTGCATGGGAATTTCTTATTTCTCCTTTTCCTCTAGAGGCCCATTTCTTTTCCCTCCTATTTCTATGAAGTTTACCATCCTCAGATGCTTCCTTCCTCTACTTGCAAATTATTTTACTCATCTTTCCCTCTCTTGCTCGGTCCTTCCACTTCATCTTCCCCTTCACTTACTGTTGCTTGATATTTAACTTCTCAAGTAGGGTGAGAATTTGTGGTAGCATTCAGATTACCATGTTCTGGATAAATACTCCCATCTGTATCTCAGCTTTACTGACAAACACCAACTTTCTGACTGCATCTATACTGGCTTTGTGGTCCATTTTTTTCTATTACATGCTCAGTAACAGTAGCTAGGTTGGCAGTATTAACTGTTACAGCCACATTATAACCACAGTCTTGTATAACCCATTACAGATCAGGTCTGTATGACATTGTAATTTAAATAGCGGTTGCTGGCAGCCTATCTCTGCTTGTCCTCCTATTATTACAACCACCAGTAGAGCTGTTCTACTGGGAAATTTCAAGTGTAGACAAAGCTTTAATCAACAGTAATCTGATCCTTTAAAAATGCAACACCAATTCATTTATTTCTCATTTCACATATGAAATTTTAATAGGTACAATCACCCTTAAGGATGTTTCAAATATTAACATTATGCACAATTACAAAACAGAATCTTTTTTCTGTATGAAACTATCAGCATCTTTGAACCAAGTAAGTAGTTTTCTGTGCAGACATCAGGTTTACTATCAATCAGAAACTTATTAACAGCTGTGTTAGCCCTAATTAAGTGCAGAGCAATGGCAGACTTTTTAATTAAGTCTTATTTTCCTAAGAGGAGACTGGTGGTTTGGTTTTTTTTTTTCCCTTCTCTTCCCCACCTCCATCCTTATTTACGGTGTAAAGCCTGCTTTAAAAATAACTGGGACACAAGATGGGGCCATTGACACGGGGCCAAGACACCAGGAAATATTTCCTTTACAGAATGGCTGTGTGATTATACTGACCATACTTTGTTCCTTTGGCTTTGTAAAATAATTCCAAATTTTTTAACTTTTCTGCAGTGTTTTTCATTTGGATTTCTTTTTTAGTTCTCGTCTTGTCTGAAGTGTATTTCCTGTATTGTCATTGTCAGCAGAAGTATTACTGAAATTAATTTTAGTGTATAAATTCAGATACGAGAAAGTGGAGATGCGTGACATCATATGCACCAAAAAAAATGTTGTTGTTGCCTGAGTAGACCTCTGGGCGTGTACTACAATGGATAAAGTACTTAGCTGTTATGAGAAAGAATGGGCCTCACAGGTAAGTTGAAATTTAAGTCTCTACAAGTGTTTGATTTTCTTAGTCCTGAGTAGTGCTGAGTGGTATATGTGTACTCCTGAAGGAGGGAGAGAAGTACTCTGAAAAATCTCTTAATCTGCACTTTCTACCTGGCACTATTTAAACTGGAGATCTTCTGTAACCACCAACAATTGCTGGATCATTACTTTGCTCAGAGGATAAGCGGTGTGTGCCATGTAAGAGGGCAGATTAATCTCTTACTGTTCTTGACAGAGTATTGTCAAGCATGAATATTTTTATTTACTATTACAGGTATAAAAATGCCTTTACCTGAGCTGTGTTCAGTTTATATTTTAATCTCAGAGACAAGATGACTTGAGGCAAATCCTGACCTTGATGTGCTGATAGTTTACACCAAGGACTCCAGTGAAATGCTAACAGTTTACACGGGGTGAGGATCTGTTCCTTGCAGTTTAAAGAGAAGGCAGTATCAGATAGTCCCTTGTTTGGATCACGACATGAGATGAATTTAAGGGTTCACTTCTCAAACCAAACCCAGAGCTCCTAGGTTTGCTTTTGCACTTCTTAGGCAACAGACTGGTTTCCTTTGAGCAACATGTTCAGCAGGAAGAACTTAACATGTTCAGGGAGGGGGGATCAAGGCATTGGCCAGCAAGTTTAAAAGGAGCAGTAGATCACTGGAGCCTAAAAGCCATAAAAACTCATGGTTTGCCTAGCTAGCTGTAACACTGTGAGCTCTGGGGAGCAGGAATGGTCATTTTCTAAGGGTTTACAGAACACTTGTTGCAACCTGAGCTGGCCTGAGCCTAAGGCACTGATGTAATATAAGCACTGAGGTCAGTAAAATCATAGTAACAGTTGTGGTGGCCAGCAATGGCTTTAAAATGCTATATCTTGATTATGGCAGTAAATCCAAGTCTAGATACAGCAGCTCTTCATTTATGGGCATGCAGATACATCCTGATTGTAATACATAGTATGATGGAAATTAAAAGGGCAACATTATTTAACTCCTGCTTAATAACTATAACTAAAACTAGTTATTTTTTTGCAGCTACACCTATTGTGTGGTTTCTGTGTTGTTTCCAGCATGGATTCTGGGTTTGTATATTTAGAAGCTTCTGTTTAGTAATCCATATTTGGTACACTCTGCTTCATTACAGTCAGAGGGGTTAATGACTATTGTTTATATGTTGTCTGGATATTAAAGCTTAATCCATATTTGAGTCTAGCCCCAGCTTTGTTTCCAGGGAGAAAGCAACTGAGATAATGCCCAGACATACTTAAAAAGAGAATAGGTTTTTAATAATGGTTATGGATCATTTTTATACTTATGTTATCTTGAATACATTGAACTGATATGCTTCAGGTGTGTCTGAGTTTGACCACTTTTATTTTCTTACTTTAATAGAAAGCAGAATAAGCTCATAAATTTCTTCTGCTTCTGCTCTGTCCCTCATCCACTTATATTATGTTCATATTCATGGTGTAAGAAATGTTTACATCCTCTGAAGATTAAATTAAAAAATGCCATTTTACTTCTTTTGATGTCAATAGCGATATAGGTTAAGGTGGGATCCTTGACATCCTAACAGGATGCTCCAAGGTGCTCTGAACAAGGCAGCTGCTTGTGACCAAAACTGTGCTAGCAGCTGCTGTTTGGGAAGGAGTGCTGGAGTAACCAGTGTGGCGGGAAGAACTTTCTTGGAAAAAGGACTGGAGTTTTCATGAGAGTATGGTTTTGGTGGAAGTGAGTTCAAGGTAGCACCCTCTTCCTGGGTTTGTCCCCTATCTGGTTTAACTGAGACCTTGGAAGGGGCTTTTTAAAAACAGCTAGTACTGTAACATTCCTGAAACTTCTCCCCCTTTTCCATCTAAAATAGTTGCTTTCTGAAGGTGGAAGTTTGTTGTGGTAGCTCCTGGATTGCTAAGAGCTCTACAGCACTCAGTTTTGGCTACTCTCCTATATCCAGTGAAGAGTTTTAGCTGTTGGAGTTACTTTGCTTTTCTGTCCCAATTAAACATATTAAGGAACACTATAAATGACGCAGTGTTTATCCAAATAACTACTGTTTTCTGGCAAAATTTGAATTTAGTGTAGAACTAAGGTTTAATTGATATGTGTGCTAAAAGTGAATTTATCTTTCATGTTGATAGTGTGAAGTGCAGCATAGCTTATCACACCTATGCTTATAATTTGTATGAAAAACAGAAAAGTATTGTGCAAACATTACTACATCCCAATTCAGAGTATGCAAATAAAAGATGGTGATTAAAAAAACAATTACTCCCTTCCCATAAGTAAGTGGTTTGCTTATTATCTGTGAAGATACAAGGATAGGGCAGTCGTAATCTAAGTGTGACTGTCTGTTGAAGAATGCATTATGGAGTTGTTGGAGGCTTCTTAGCATTAACTGGGAAATGTTTTGGAAAAGACGGTGCATCACTACATACTATCAAAGAAAAGGAGACTGTGGGGTGAAAAGAGCAGGAAGAGAAAACAGCAGCACAAGGGTGACTGCTGTTACAGGCATCCCATAAGGACAGAAGACTGCACCTATCCGGAATGAGGAAAGTCAGCAAGAATGTCTTTGAAAGAGATAAAAGGACTCTCATCTCCCTTTTCTCCCTTTATTTATTCAGTGAATTTCAGTGTTTGCAGAAAGCACCTGGCTGACAGCTCTGTACCTTGTAGTCCTCAGTTTATTCCCAGCAGGGTATACAGTACAGACATCTACAGCACCAGTTCCCCCTGTTTGCTCTCCTAACGAGTAATGTAGGGTACGCTTTTATTTCTGAAGTGTGTTCAGTCCCAGGCCTGTCTGGCCACTTCTGCAGCGGCATGGGTACAGGCTGGGGTAGACTTGGAGGCTGGACAAAAATGAGGCAGCTAATGCTGTTACTGCCCCAGCCGTCATCCCCGCCCTTTGGTGGATGTTGCCACCCCTGAGGCAGTGATGTCTAATCCACTCATGAATCAATTATTGAACTGCTGCATTTTTCAGCCTGGCCTATTAAATTAAACTGACATCAGTCTCATCTCACAAAGACATTAGATAATGATGAATTTCAGGTACTGTTAACCTGGTTTTGAATTGGCCAGCTAGAGACAGACAGATTCATTTTTCATTCCAGCTGCCAGAACCACTATGTCCTATCTCACTGTCGCTGTTGTGGCTTGTTGATCAATGGGTTGCCTTCCTTGCTAACTCCTGAGAGGGGGCAATTTCATAAGAAGAAAGGGAGCATAAGAAAACAAGAAAGGTCAAAACCTGTTTTTTTTTCTGTCTTTGTTAGAATTGGGAGGAAGAGAGTCCATATGTAAACAGTGAGATTGGCTGGCTGGTTAAAAAAGCTTCACTGGAAGAAAAAGCACAATACTGCCTATACGAACTTAAAAAGGCATTGTATGGAATTAATGCAATTCATGTTAGGGGAGCTTACACCTGGGGAAACACGGAAAAGAAATATTCCATTCTGCCAACAGCACTGCTTAATAGCTACAGGTACCTGCGGTACACCTACCACGTATAGGCCCTGCTTGCTCTTTGCTGTACTGCCATTCACTGGGTGCACCTGCTAAGGAAGCTGTGGAAACCTTTTTACTGTGGCTTGTCAAAAGGCGGAAGGTCCTCAGACTGCTCTGAGCTGAACCTGCATGTGTTTGGCTCTGTCTGTACTTGTTCCCTTCCTGGATCCTGGTTTTGTTGGTAACTGAAATAAACCAAAAAGCTGTTCAAATGGAGGTTGACTGCTCCTACAGTTTATCCTGTTTTCTCTACCCAGGACTTAGGGGGAATTGGTAGGTGTCTGTATGCTTCGTTTTGACTCCTCATGGCAAGATGGAGCCATGGGAGACATGTTACATATGGCCATGAATGGCCAGAAGGGCAGAGCCCTGGTTCGCAAAGTGGGATGCTGACCTGTGCCAGTGTCCCGTAAAGCCTGTGTCTGTGAGTGCACTTCTCTTTGTCACAGTGTGTGTGTGGGGAAATCAACAAGGAAATCCTGGTACATATTTCCTGCCTGCTGGAGCTGTGGATTCATTACTATTAATAGAACTCTTAATTGGGTACTCAAGAGCAGCTATAAAAACTGATTAGATGCATATGAGGAAATAAACATGGGTCAGGCTGTAGTGGTGCAATGATATGAATTTGATGACCTATTAGGACATTTTTATGTCTAACAAAGGTTTTTTTTAAAAAAACATTAAACAGCCCAAATTCTGCCCTCCAGCACTTCTCCCAGTCTAATGAATGTATAATGAAAGCAAATATTTGGTATAGCAAAAGAATCCCATTTTAAAAATCTCATTCCTGTATATTTTCAAGAGGTTAGGTTACTTGACATGTAAAACATCTATGAATTTTAAGTGAGGCCAGATTAGTAAAGCTCTATAGTTGGTCTTTCATCTTAATGTGACCAAGAATGTCCTCTAGCTCACTCTATTTACTAAGAAACTAAAAAAATAGCAAATTGCACATCATCACATGCCATATGTCCATTCCTCTCCTAGGCTCTGCTCTACAGCAATGTTAATTGACTTGCCTAAACCCTCTTCTCCCAAGTTGTGATCACTCCTGCTGAAACAATCAACAATGCTGCTGAGCAGAACAGGGAACGAAAAAACAAAGCGTAACATTGAGCCACATTAAGAATAAATTCATTTCTGCAAAATGAAGATAAAAATGAAGTATTGACATATAACCTATCCTTTCAAAGGTAGAATCTTCAAGTTTGGGTGCTCACTTAAAAAGCTGGGTTTTCAGGCTCAGCATTGCCTGAAAGTCAGAGACTTTTTAAAGGCACTTTACATTGAGGAAACAAAATCATTAATGAGTAGAAAATGTAGACTGTTATACACATTTGTTGCTGTTTTAGTAGGCTTGAATAAGGCACATGAAATTTCAAAAAACCTCAAGCGCTAAATAAAGACCATATATTCTTCTATTGAGCAAATGAGTTATTTAATAAATGTGTATGTAATAGGTAAATGGGATTAGATTACACTGAACAAAAACAATAAGGACTATAAGCTTGCAGTACATTAATGAACTTACTTTTTACCTTTTCACTCTGGTCTTCAGAGAACCTACATTAAATCACAAGCTTTGTCTTTTATGTTAGTACATGGTATTTAGATGAGGACGCATTACCCCAGTTTCACCCATAGTAGCGCAGCGCTGTGAAATGCTACCAAACGCACCTGAGTTCAGGAGCCAGCTGAAGCCAGTTTTCATCAGTCTGTGCGGGTGGGGGTGCTGGGAGCTGCCCTGGTTGTCCCGGGCTCCCTGCCCAGCCCACAAAGAGGTGTTAGCGGGCTCCCCTCCTGCTTGCAGGAGCCAAGTCACCAACCTCAGGCCTTCTCCTTGTCTGGGCTTGGCCAGTGGGGCGAAGCACAGCTGTGGGAAGGAGAGAAGGGGGGCCCCGGCATGGCAGGAGCCCGGGCTGCAGCCCTGGAGGTGCCTGTGCTCACCTGGGCAGCTTTAACTCTGCCCCTGCCCGCCTGCAGCCCCCAGAATCTGCAGAGCGCTCTGCGCCCCGCCGGCCGGGGGAGCTCACACTCAGGTAATTACTGAATGTTCCCGATAACGCTCGCCTTTGGGGCTGCCCGTGTTGCTGTTCCTCAGGGACCTTCAACCAAACCTGGTGCTGACTGTGGGGCTGTCTGGTTTCTCCGCAGCTTTCCTGTGTCGCCACCACTGTTAAGCTTTATGCAGGTTACTTAGTGCAGCAATGTCAGCGGTCTCTGATAGAGGTGTACTGTCCCTCTTCTGTTTTGAAGACTGCTGAGGCACGCTAAAGAGGGAAAGAAAATCTTGCTCTGCACACCCACTAGGTTTTAGAACTTTTCGTGCGCATATAACTCCTGCTGCTGTAACACCTGGGAGCGCCCACCATGCACACTTGCAATGGCTGATAAACAAATACTATCAGCTAAGGAAAAAAAAAATAGAACCAACTCTCAACTCTTACTAAACTTTTATCTTTCTGTTTATTTTATATAATATGATTAGGTCATAATTGCCTGCACTTTCTTTTTACATAGATTTTAAAAAAACCCAACAAACAAAAAACCAAAAAACAGCCAAAATACTAGGTCTTGTGGATGCTGAGAAAATACTGCAAATATGAAATCTGAAAAGACTTAGAAATGAAAAAGCAAATATAAGGAGTATGATTTTATTATTATTAATAGTCTGATCATTTTCTCTAGCAGTTTCATAATTTTTGACCCCTCAAAGCTGGCAGTGCACAAAAATGGAGTACAGTTACAGCAGGCTTATTCCAGACTTCCTTCATAATGTTATTTATTCAGTGATACTACAAAATAGCTATGAAGTTAGAATTTTAATTTTAATAGCACTTTTTTCTAGGTATGGTCAATCTATCTTTTTATTATGACAAGTTATTTTAAACTACTTAGTATTCAGAATATTTGCAGTTGCAATGAACAAGTTCATTTAAACACCAAATCAATCAGTATTTTCACCAGAGAGAAATTTTTAAGTACCAATTAAGAATGAAAAAGTGATCTACATCCTCTAATACAATATTAATGTGCTGAGAGGGGTGATCCCAACTGCATGAGAAAAAATGCAGCTGTGCATATGCTTGTCTTAAAAAAGGTGGGTTTTTTTTCTGTCACTTAGAATAATTTAATGAATAAAAAGTGGTTCTTTTATTAGTACTAATGAACGGAAATCCCATCAAATTGCAAGGCATCAACACATGGCATTACTCTTAAACTAAAAGCGCAATAGATTATCCCAGTGATAATGGAGGCTATGAGCACTTTGTACGATGGATGGACTGTACTTGTCTTGCTATGGTATACTGTTACCTTTCAGCAGTGCATAGATCACAGTTAAGAGTTATGCTAGGTGCTTAATTCTGTTATTCTCTGTTGAAATATCAACCTATCCGCTCGTAATGAGACAGTTAAAAAAAAAAAAAATTACAGAGGCACAGGGGAAGTCATGTCCTTTAGGTCGCTCAGGGCATGCAATGATCTGCTGAGGGGAGCGGTGGCAGTCGTGCTGATGAAGTAACTTAAACCCATGCTGACTGAGCACTCGGACACATCACGGTGGGAAGGATCTTGCCCTGGCGCTGTGGCCTAGTGGCCATATTCTCCTCTGGTATCTCCAGTTTGGGTTTTGTTTGCTTTGAAGTAAGGGGAGCGGCACATGAAATGGCCTTGGGGGAGGGGAGCCAAGTCCTTTACAGGAATAAGCCTGGGATAGGGGTACCCTGTTTAGGTGGGGATTAAGCTGCATGGAAAAAGGATTTTGCAAGCCTCCAGCAACTGGAGGGCCAGGTCAGGAGACATTTACTGAAAAAGAAGGAACCAGTGCTTTAACTAAAAGAGGCTTTATCACCTTGAGTTAGATAGCTTTGTTTCAGCTTAACACCTGTTTGGTTCTTTAGCGGATGATCTGCTGGGGATGCTGCTGAACAGTAAGGTGACAACCTCACCCTATCAAAATGACATAAAATACATTTTCTTTTAAGTTGTGTTTGAACTTGTCTTACCGTAAAGGTATTTTCAGAGCACAGGTACCTTGGGGAACATCTGAAAATGCGAAAAGGAGGGAAGAAAAAAAAAACCCACCAAACTGAAGTTGAATTGCTGAACTAAAGATTGCCTAGTCTCTCCAAGGATTTCATTAGTGACTTTCCTGTGAAACGGTTTCAGAAGCCTATTTACAACAATTTTGGTTTTCTTATTCTAGTGACTTTCTTGAATTAATTTCTATTTTTTTTTTTTCTGTGGTATTTCTGTAAGCGTTATTTAAATGTGCAATTTAAAGGACTGTTGGTTTAACTATTTTAAGACAGCATCCTTATGAAATAGATTATTTATTTTTTTAGGACAGCAAAAGATATGTAATCTTATTCTAATTATCTAGGGGGAAAAAAAAAAGTATTTATTATTCATAAACATAGAAGAGCTTGTGCATATAAAACTAGAGCCAGTAAAGTTAGCTTGATTTACACAAGTTGGAAATCAATCCAGCTTGTTCTTAAAATACTTGTTTTGCAGTTTTTGCATGGAGAGTCTGTAAAACAGTACAGCTTCTGCTCCCTTGCTGCGTTATAAATACTTTATAAATTAGGCATTTAGTATGCATTTTTAAATAAATCATCGCTTGTCCTGAAATTCAGGATGCTTTGATCTGTGCATGTTTTTGCAAATACACAGCACCTTTATGATGACCCCACTGCTAATAGCAAACTGCATGGAGGGCTTTTCATAAGGATATTCAAAGTTTTTGCTTTTTAGTTGGCAGCAGCCTTGGCTGTACACCACATCGCTCCCTCCCTGTGCACCACTGAGTGAGCGTTGTTGGAGATACCACAAAACCAGGCTCAAAGTTACCACGCACAGAATAAAAACATCTCTGTGGGATATTGCCATGATAATTCCAGCCTCACAAGGTAAAGCTACATTTAAAAGATCTCTTCAAAAGAGATTAGGGAATGTAGTAATTGGGGAAGTGAGTGGAGTCATGTGGGAAAATATTTGTACCAGATGACTCTTTTCCAGCAGGGCGGATGTTACATTAAAGAGCTAATGTGTAAGTTAATGCTGCCTGAGGCAGGATTAACTTCTAATGTGTAGGGATTGAAGATTGCTAATGGCCTAGCTAGCATGAAAACCAGCTTGTGTGGGAAGGTGACTTACTGTACTTGCATCTGTTATTTGGCCATTGCTGTTTGTTATGCTGAGCACCTGCCACCAAACTGCCACTGCCTGCCTGTCCAACTCCGGAGCCGGCACGAGGTCATCTGTCACAGGATCAGCCAGATCCAAGGCAGGGCAGAGTCATGCCACTGGTGGTGCTATTTGTGTATGAGGCCAAATCAATGTGTATGACCGACTGCCTTCCTGATCTTTCTTTCTTCTCGAGCTGCTGGCACTGGCACAAAAGAGCTTGTGCTACTTTCCTGGACCAGACCTGTAGCTACTGTCAGTCAGTCAATCCCAATGAAAATGGCAAAAATTTGCATCCACTGGGGATGCTTCTGTTTAGGAATCCACTTTGCTGTGCTGAGGCTTTTCAGTATGAGAGAAAGTGTGTTCTTGCATTGATAGAGGGCATCTGTCAAGGCAGTAAATGTTACAATGGATGGAGATAAGAGGATGCCCTCTTCCAGGCCTGGCCCCAACTCTTGGTCCTCTCCTCTGTTGTGGTGGGGTAGCTGGGGTGTCTCTGGTCCATCCCAAGTATTGGGTGGAGGTAGATTCCCATGGGAGCCTGTGCCCTTCTGCAGTCCGGGTGTGAGGAAATGGGCTTGCAGCGTTGCCTCGCACAAGGAGTGAAGTAGATTCAGTGTGGGTGGCAGTTCTCTGGGAACACTTGCCATGGTGTTTTTATTGCTCATTGGATGCTGTCTTTCCCAGTTCCTTCTCCAGAAAACCACAGTGTGCTCAGCTGTGCATAGGATGTTACCTCTTCAGCTCCTGGTTGCTTTCTCACCTAAAGTATTTTGCTTCTGCTGGTGTAGAGGCAGAGCACCTGTACGTATCCCAGCTGCATGAATGACAGCTTCCACCCTCTTTCTTAGCAGTAGTTTCTGTAGATTTTTGTCTTTGTGTTGTCAGTTGTGCAGTTAATCCACTTTCTTATTGAAGTGCATGCTGTTTTAATTTTGCTACATAGCGACGCTCTTGGAACCAAATGGAATCTCAAAAAAAAAAAAAAAATTAAATGCAAAAGATGGGGTAAAACAAATGTCTCTTCTTTCTTTGTGGATCAAAAAGTGCAGTTGTTTGACTCTTCCTGATGAAGTGCTTGTATAGACTCAGCTTTGTTCGTAGGGTTTAAATTTTTTCCCTCAAAAAGAATTTTTCCAAGAAAGAACTCAAAATTTGTACCTAAAAATAGTATTTTAAATGTAATATCTTTTTCTATATGCCTCCTTTATGTGAGTATACTGTCACTCAGCTGTTGCAGAGGCAACAAGACCCATCAGTATCTGTCAGGACGTCTGAAGGTACCTTTTTGGTTGCCATACAGAAATTTCACCTGTTGTGCGGCTTTCAGGCTACGTGCAGAACATGGGCTGTTTCTCTAGTACATGTGTGCTCAACAGCTGTGCGAGGGAGCAGAGGGGATAAGTGGTGGTGGTGAGAAACCAAGGAATTCCTTTAGCAGCACCAGGCCATGTTCTCCTCTCAGTGAACATGGATAACTCAAATTAATGCTAATGGGTGTTATGCACAAGGCAGAGGATGATCTACCCCACTGCATGCACTGGGAAGTGCAATTTAAAGCTTTCCTGAGGCATCTTTAAATTAGATTTCTCAGAGTGTCTGTCTTTCAGTTGTCTCACAGGCAGAACTCCCACTGACTCAACAGGGCTTGCTGCACAGGGATCGATAGTAGGGGATGTCTCCTTTGTTGTACCTTTTCAAGAGGTTTATAATAGACAGAGGTAAATTGCTCTTATTGGTATGACATACAGATGCTTGCCTGTGTATGTGGCAGTGATTCACTTCAAGGCATGCACTTTCAGGTTACAGGAATGCCAAAACACTGGAAAAATAAGCCCATTTAAAAAATTGGTGAGGAATTTCCTTTCCTTCAATCTAGAAGAGTCTACTCTAACCTTGATTGCTGACAGGAGTTGAAGAAGCACAGGTTGGTCAGATCAGCTGTAAAAACTGGATGTTTAAATGGCTAGCAAGGACATGCAGATTTGCTGTGAGAAGAATTATACAAACCAAACTAAAATCCCCAAAGCCACAGGACTTGGGTGACAAAGGGATGCACCCATGAAAAAGTAGATGTCATGGCTAGACCAGGGCTTTTAGCATCTTCCTCAAAAGCATCTGGTATTAGCTGTGGTCAGTGGTTACCACGTGGGATTCAGCTGACCTCTGAAGTTGACCAGTTCCTATGTCCTGGTTTTATTCAATAGAAATCAAAGAGTTGAATGCTTTTAACTCTGTAGAAGATGGACTTGTGTTATCATGGTTACACAGTGTTTGGCCAGTCCCCCTGCATTTCCCTTGTTAAATGAAGGAGGCAGTACGTGAATTGTTCTGTTGAAACCAGATCCTAAACCAAATTAAGTGGAGGACAAATAATGTTGGAATAACATCCTCATATGATGCTGATGTCTGCAATGCCAAACTGCCATTTTATGGTCCTACCTTATTTCTTTTTCCCTTTTTTAAACACAAGGGAAATTTTGAAAGGATATCTCTTTCTTAAACAGCTTTTTGAAACCAGTGGGGGTTAATTAAAAACTAAATATGGAATCTACAAACACCCAGAAATTATTTACACTGTTGTTAATTTCTTCTTTAATATTCATAACTGTTTTCTGTTAATTAAGAAGAGAGGGAGAACATGAAGAAAGGCTCAGAACAAAAGCAGTCTGCATACAGATAAGGGTCTGAGTTCTCAAAGAGCTGGACTAAATACATACTGCCTGCACTGAATGAAGAATTATATGCAATGATTGTGTATTGCAGCTGAGAAGTTGGGTAGACTTATGTATGAATCTTACTACATTAGCATTTGGTGTGATCCTCTTAATACCACAGTTGCCACTTCCCTGTTTTCTAGCATTAGACTTTCTGCAGTCCTGGAGCAGTTTAATTAGCTCTTAGAAAGTAGGGCTTGTAGTTGGGAAATATTTCTAGCTTTTGAAGTAGTATTATATAAAGCATTTGTAGGAAATAAGGCTTCATAACTTAGAATAGGATGCTGCATTTTCTTTACACTGAAGAAATCATGAGCCTGCTGCTAATCCTTTCAGAGGTATTAGCCATTATCTTAACAGCATCTAGAGGCTGTGGTCAAGATCAGGGTTTCACCATGCAACGCATTTCACATAAACAGACAGCCCATTTCTTGATGTCACACAGTATTGGTCAGTAGCCATAGGCACTGCTACCTCTCTGTGTGAATAGCAAGTTGCTTCCTTTTCTCATATGTGGAAGTATTTGTAGACTCTTCCACATCCAGGAACTTCACCAGCTTTGTTCTTTTCAGTTTCTGGTAACACTTGTTTAGCTTCATCCCTAAGACCTTCAGTCTTGAAACAACCCTCTAGTGTAAATCTCTTATTTCAGCTGTTTTGAATACTGGCCTATTTATGAATCGGGCTGCTATCCCTAATCAATTTTACACCTCTGTGCGCAATTTGCCATCTCTGTAGGATCTGGGTGAATTTTAAATAATGTATTTTAGAATATACTCATGAATAAAAGTGCTGTATTGCCCAGTAAGATTTGGGAGCCCTGTTAGTCGTGAATAGCAGGGCAAACCTGTTCAATAAATGCTCGGAAACAGAAGGGTTCCATCAGCTTAGTATGGCCCCATTCACTTTCCTTTCCAAAATGACAAGAAAAATGATACTGCTTTTTGTTGGAGGTCAGTTGATACCTGGCTCTTTACTCCCTTCAAACCCATTTGAAAACCCAGTCTTAAATGATTTTGTAATAGTCTGTTTAAAATGTTCAACTCGGTCAAAAAAGATGCAAGAACAGTTCTGTACAGCACGGATGACCAAATCGCATGCTTGTGAACAACATGTGACAGCAAAATGCTTCATTTTCAGAGGCTGGAAATTTAAAGAATCACAAAGAATAAATTGCTTCAAGAAAAGTAAGGGCAAACTTGCTTGAAGAGAAACCACTGCATTCCCCTCTTACTTTCTTTAGCCATACTCCCAACCCCTTGTAATAGTAAATAATATATCTCATAACACATTTAATGTATTATAACATCTATTGACCTAAATGCAAGGTTAATTGAGACTCCACATTTCGTGTCCATCAGTAGAAGTAACAGTAAAATAAACAGTGCCTTTTGGCCAGTCAACAGACTTCCTGCTGGATCATGCTTAGAAGAGACTCATTCTCATATATATGTATAAAATGTATAGCACAATATGCTACAATATGCCTGCAATATGAAGAGATGACAAGGTGGGATGGAGTGCCTGGTGCAACACGCTTAGTGAAAGACAACCTTATTTCATTCCCTTCCCCTTTTCTTCACCTCTGTATCTCAGCAGGCACAGTTTGAAAGACTTTTTGTGATTGTGAAAATAGATGGCTAGTATCCAGATGAGGCTTGTGAGAGAAGACTAGAGAAGAAGACTAGAGATAATTAGCACAAGCCAGGATCATTAAAGTTTATGCACCAGGATAATCCAAAGACAAATGATCTCTTGAAATAATTAATGCTATGTTCTAGCGTTGTTAATGATAAAACCTTGCCTTTGTGCCAAGGGCCTGCACACTACTGAAATTCATTCATGCAGAAGGTTTAAGTTGGACTCGGTGCCTGTACTGATTCTCAATATAGAGATGAGATTGTTGAAAGACTGTTTGACCTTAGCTAAGGGTAGATTTCATTTAGGATATTGTATACACCTGTGTCTGATCTGTTCTACAAGTAGAAAACAGAAAAAAATAATCTAGGCTTTTATGAAGTCCTCTATGTAAAATAGGCTGCATGATTGGGATTCCTACACTGATGCTTGCTGTCTTGCAGTGGTACCAAGACAGGCCCATTTTCAGGTTTCAGACTCCACCAGCCCTAGCATCATGGCAATCTTCTAAGAATGAGCTGTGGGGATAATAGAAAACTGGAAGTAAGGAAACAGCACTTTTAAATGAAAAAGAAACGGATTGTATTTCTTACCTCAGATCAAAGGTAGAAAAGGGTTTTTTTCCAAGGGTGGAGAATCGGGAATGGAGCAGAGGGAAGAAACAGAATTAAATGAGAATGTGAGTTCCTCTGTGCTTCAGGGAGGATGTTGCATGCTCTGAGCCTTATAAGGCTCATTGCAGTCAAGATTTTAAGCTGTGAAAATAAGGTTGCAAAAAAACTATTTTAGCAAAGATTTATGGAAGAAATGCAGCATATAGAGGAGTCTGGAGATTAGAAGCAGACCAGACTCTGGCAGCCTGAACAGAAGTCAGAGACCTGGGTTAGAGATGAGTGAGCTGTATGTACAAATACATGTCTATGATCTTTTTGATATGAAAAAGATCACAAATTATATCAGAAAATACGGGGTCAACAGTAGCAAGAATACCTCAAGGGAGACAGGAGTTACAGTAATATCAGAAGACAGCTGGTAATGGGGCAACACCAGATATTTTTTTTTCCCTTAGGGACAATGATGGAACAGTAATTACTGAGAAAGTCAGCAACCTGCAGAGTGTAGGAGTGGCTTGCTTGTAGTTAGAGATGCTGAAATCTGGCATATGTAGGAATCAAAATTTGATCGCTGAACAATTGAATCTGCTGATGGCGGACAGGTAAGAAGGCAGATGGGGTGGGGAAGGGGGAGAAGAATACGGTGCCTTCCTCAAAGATCTAATATGCACTAGTTATGTCCCTTCAAAGGTTCATCTGTTAATGAAAATGCATCTCTCTAACCCAAATTTTATCTGAAATTGAACCCATGAAAATGAATAGTCCAGGTATATACGGATGCAGTTGGATCAGTCCACTATGTCACCCAAATAAAGCAGTGTGGCTGTACTCTTTGATCTCCCCTGTTCTCCTCCCATTTTCTTTACAACAATATTGTGCTGGTTTAATCAGTGATCTCTAACCCTTGATGTTGGAATTGCAGACAGCATTTGCATGGACTGTTGGTGTGAAGATGAAATGGGTTAACTCTGCTGTAAGTAATAAGCTGCAATATAAAAGGAATAGGCACATATTGTTTGAAGTGACAGTGATTTAAGATGCTTGAAGCCCAGCGTGGGAAACCTGAAAAGGGACTGAGATTTGGGGACTGCTCAGACACTAGTAAAAATCAGCACTCTACACTGTCCCAAGGAGGTTACTTAAAAACTAGATTAGCCATCAGTAATCTCATCTGCAAATGTGGGCTGGTTTGTTCTAAAAATTCTGTCTCCAAGCAAGACAGTTAAAAGTGAATGCCTAGGAAATCAAGTTTTCCAGTGTGCTGTACATGTTTTCTTTCATACTAATTTCTGTGGCTGGAACTTACTGGTGCTTGTCTCTGTCCTCGCCAACATTTCTGTCTCCCTTACAGAAGTAAATGTAGTTTCTTTGGGGATCTTGTTTTGTTATTATCTGTGCCAATGAACTCCAGAGCAATCTGCAGTGTCAGAGGAAAAACAAACCTAAAGTCTGAGATTTCAGTGGGAAATCGGCCCTTTCCTCTTGTCCCACAGGTGCTCCTGGAGTTGCTCATGCCTGTATCAGTTGGTCTATTTCTCTTAAAAAGACCGCCAAATAGCTTCCTTTCTGTTTTATGTTAATGGAGTCCTACGTGACTTTTCTAAGTTGTTATACTGTATTTATATGTAAGCATGAAACATTCTTCTCTTTGAATAAGAGATGAAACAAGTGGCAATGAAAATGCAATTGAAAACAAACTCCTATACAGCTGAATAAATACTGTCCTTTGCATATTAATGAAGATCTGTTGGGATCAGCAGAAGATACGGTGGTGGAAGAGAAGTGTTTGAGTGTGTCTATCCAACCACTGTGAGAATCTCAAACGAGATGGGAGTTAAATGTATTTACTGTAGAACAGAGTTTAAATGCCACAGATGTAAAAAATCACAGCTGTTGGGTTTTTTGGGGGGAGTAGGGGGGGTGTTTGTTGTGGTGGGTTTTTTTGGTGTGTGGTGTGGGGTTTTTTAATTTTTTTTTTAAGAGAAATAGAGTAACTGATACTGCTTTTCATTTTTTACCTATGGACAGAAATAATTTAACATCTACACATGTCTGTCAAGAGACCAGTACCTGCTTGTGCATGTAGTTGAAACCTACCAATATAATAAAGCTTTTCTGTTTCTAAGTGTTAAAACGTTAAGTATTGAGTAGCTTTTAAATGCATGCTTTTTAACTGAGATCTTTCAAGACATAAAATTAACTGCACATCGGTATTTAATGCATGAAAACATGATTTACTGTCCTGAGAACTAATTTCGGCTTGCTGCAGATGTAAACTCGCCCTCAATTAATGTGCTACTGGGCCTGATTCAGAGATGGGTGAAGTCGGCAGGTCTTTCCAATTACTTTTATGGGTATCAGATGAAGTCTTTAATTAATGCATCGCTGAGTGCTCAGACTCATTTAAAAAATTCTCATTTCTAGATATAATGCAGATCTTTCAAAATGTCATTGTACTTTAAAGCTGTTCTGCTCTCTTGGATGAGAAGTTATTTACACTTGTGTGAATACATCTGATATATTCCTCCTTTCCTCACACCATAATATGCCTACTGTATGTGTTTTCATATGTTATGTGTATCTTTGAATACATAATATATTACCAGATGGTATGTGATTAGCAGGGTACAGTAAAGTAGAAAGATGTCTTCTGCCCTGGGTACATGTACACAGTCTGGTAGTATATGTATTTAAAGTGAATATTTCAGGATGTATTTTTAGGAGAGAAAATAATCTGTTGATACATGCAAAAGTTCTGTGTATGCAGTAAATGAGCTACCCAGGAAAGTTTAATATCCATCGTGCTACTTGAAGTATGGGAAAACTACCTGTGGCTCATGAGGTTAGCCTGGTGAAATTTTGACTGAGAAGTCTTATTTAGATGCCACTGACATGTTTTCAATTCCAGTAGCTTAATAGTTCAGATTTGGAATATGGAATACCCAATGTCCATATGACTTTTGTTCAGGTCTCAGCTGTTCTTAATTTGTAGAGGCAAAAAAAAAAGTTTCTGATGGGTTACTGCCTGCTTGAGTGGGAGCATGTGAAAGCCATTGTTTTCTCAAAAGAAGTAAGCAAAATGCTGGCTTTGGGCTTGTAAACAAAGCTCCACTGTCAAGGAAGACTTATGGACATGTTTCAGATTCCTGAAAATTCAACATTTAAATCAGGAAGATTGATACAGCCTTGCCTGAAATCATGTAATTTGGTGTTACAATTAAGGCTGGTGTTGTGAAGAGACCTGAAGTTATGGCCACCTATCCCTAGCATAGATTTTAGTCATCAGAAATTGAATGCCATGGGCCAAACTTTCAGCTCTTAGTAATAAAAATTACACAGTGAAGAGAAATTATAGACATTCCAGAAGTGTACTGTTTATGGGTCGATTCAAGTCTGTAGCTAGCTTTAGGTTGGTAACTGATAGAAAATTCATGTAAGAGCCTTAGCTCACGTAAATCAATAAGGTTTCCTTGATTGTAATGGGCTAATGCCAATTTATACCACCTGAAGAGCTATTGCCTAGATTTACAGTGTAAATATAATTACTATGACATAGATTTGCTTTGGTTCACTGAGCTGGCAACCAGCAAGGTTTACAGTATCGTATCTTTCTGTTCTTGCTTCTAGAAGGTGGCTAGAATTAGAACCCAGACCACAGTTTCTCTCCCAGTGTGCTGTTTTGACAGTATTAGCATATAAAGTAGATATCATTGCAGAGTGCGGGGCTCGTTCCTACAGGCCCTGTGTACTGTGAATGCGGCAGGGAAGGTCCATTTCAGTGTGTTGTTTGGCACAGCGGGAACCCGCTGACTCGGCAGTACCTGCAGGAGACTCGGTGCTTTTCAGTGGTGGCTGCTGTAAGTGGTTGCAATTAGGTTTTGACATTAACATCCTACTCTGCGTCAGGCTGACTGGGGGAGCAGAGCAACTTGCTAGATATGATTGTTTTCCTGGGCTCTGCCAGCAGACTCAGTGAGACAGTCGGGTATTGATTTAAAGATGTGAGGCTAGCTTTGCAATCAGATGGGCTAGAAATATTTTTGAAACTAAATATTAAAGTGCTGAAGAATACAGGACGCTCTCTGAATAGAAGTGAGGAAATATCTGAGCTTAGGTTGTTCATTCAGACCTTTAAACTATGAAAAATGGAGGATGGTTACCACAATAGAAACAGAGAAGGCTAAAGTATCACCCTGGTTTTTTTCATTAAGTTATGTATTGTGCAAGTTGAAAGACATTTAATGTCTTTGCCCACAAGCCTTCATGGACTCCAAAGTATAATGTCAACACAGGTCGCTCTTTGCCTGGTTGCAGGCTATCATTTAATTTCTGTTACTTTTCCCCTTCTCCATTCATGCTGTGATGTCCCTGCTGACAGCTAATATCAGTAAAAGAATCAATAAAGAATTATTAAGAATAATTAAAGCATGGGGGGCCCATTATACTGAGCAGACTTAGTCCCTCCAAGTATAGATTCTGCACTCAGTTTTGCAAGTGCAGCTGAAGAGACTCGGCACAACTTCAGTGATCTCTGGATGTAACTGAGAGCAGGATGTGGTCCTTGGCTCTAGGAGCTGTTCTGTTAAATTATTGTTAAAAGCAGGAAATCATGACTTCTGGTTCTAAGTGGTTGAAATGCCATGTAACTGAGGGAAAATTGTGAGGGGAGGAAAAGGGCTGAAGTCAGTGAGCAAGCTTTTTGTGCTTGGAAAAGGGAGAAACCTGTTTTCAAGTGCTCTTTATGTCACAAATGAGAGCGCAATAGTTTCAACACTAGCATCTAGCAGTCATTTTCCACAGTATAAATGCACCATAACTTAGCATGATTTCTATGCTCCTGGGAGGCTGTGGACTTAAATAACAAGGGTGCTCCAGGTCACAGCCGAGATGTAATTAACCCTGAGATTGAAGAAATACCTTCCCACCTGCAGGAAGGATTCTCATTTTAAATAGCTTTCCATTAGTTTTCCTGTGGGAATGGCACAATATTGGCAGTATTTCTGGAACTAATATGACAGTGCTAGCCAGGGAGCAGTTTAGCTATAGGTCCTTAACACTTCTGTGGTCACTAGGGGTTCTGTGGGCTTTCAGTCAGGCTCTGACTATCTTCTGGCTATTGGGAAAACTTTTTGTCCTTCTGCGATTGAGGTAGTTCCATGTGGCAAAAGAAATGCCATGCCTGTATTTCAGCAAAGGGTGCATTTGTGTGCATCTGAGTTGTGATTTTTGTTGTTCATTAATTCCTTGCTCTCCCTCAGGTGGCATGTAAATCTAATAACGGTTGTATTTTCAGCTGACCGAAAATGTTCAGATGTGTCTGAAACTCCATAAAACAAATTTAGTTATATCTGAGGAATAACCTGATAGATAAACCATTGAGTAGGAACGCTTATTAGGAGCAGAATTTTTGATCAAAGTCATATAACTAAGGTTGTTACAAAAACTTTAAGAACTTGAAAATGATCATTTATGGTGGAAAAAACAATTAACTGTTTTTTTTTTTTAATTTACTGTATAATTTTGACTTGTCTGTAACTTGATGTGCATCAGAAAACCATTTGTCAGCTCCCTTCATTCTCTGAATTCTTTTGCCTCTTTCTCAGGGATTGGTTGCGTGTTGTATCTGCTACTGAATTTTTAGATAAACTAGTATATCAAAACTGGTTACTACTTACTTACTAAATGTTCTTTCATCTTTTTTTAGTTTTGCATAACACTTCACTGCAAATCCACTTCTGCAGAGGGAGACACAGAATAAAAATGAAACAAAACGGAAAAATTACTGTGAAAGAGACTTGGTTTAAGACAGAACACTTCAGTGTAATTTGGAAGACGTCCTTTAAGTCTTAGAAAGTATGGATGGTTCCAGTATGAGATGATCCCAGAGAGGACTATGTTCATCTGGAGAATGGGTCTATAATAACTAATGGTTCATTTTATAGCTACTCTTGCAAATGTCCTATCTGGGACATGCAACGCCAAAACCCACTGGCTAAAGGAGGAGGCTGACTTCCGTTGGTGCCTGTGAAATCTTTAGAAGACATGGTCAGTGGACTGAGTCACTGATACATGAGAACAGGACTGCAGTGAATTCAAAGTCCATGTGATACAGAGGTAAAACAGCCTTTGTGAAATCAAGTGTTAGGTATCTGCTGGCTGCCTGCCTCCCCCGGCCTCTGGAGTCTGACCTGTTTGGCTATCCAGGATTGCGACTTGATAAGCACTGCTTTCATGTACGAGGAGATTATAGGCAGTGTTGCCACTGGTTCACGTTATCTTTGTAAAGCATAACCTGCAGGATCCTGTAGAACAAAACGGGACAATATTGAAAGCAGTGAGATGTGGCTGTAGTGATGAGGAGAAAAATGATAGCTGTAAAAGCCTCACAGAGGCACTCTGGCTCATCAGGCACTGCATGCTATCATGTGTGTGTTTAGGAAGGGATTATTCCTAGTGACCAGTTCCCATTCTAAGTATCAGATAAGTCAGAAAGTGAAAGTACTCAGAGGCATGAAAAAGCATAGAGAATAAATATTTTAATCACATGAAACCGAAAACATTATTTAGTTTCCTTAAGGGGTCATGAGAGAGGTATAGAAAATTAGGAATGCTTATTTACATTTACAGTGATCATTGAACGAACATCAAATTTGACTTTGTTTTTTTGCGGCGGGAGAGATTTGGACCAGATGATTTTCTAAGGTGCCTTCCAAATGTAAATGATTCTTTGATTATCATTTTTGATGAAGCCAAGAGGCAATAACTGGCCTGTGGACCCCATTGGCACAGCATACTACTGAGTCCATGATGTTAAATAAGAAAAAAAGGGATTAGACATCAGTATAGATGAAACAAAAACCACAGTTGGGTTGGATGCAATACCTTTTCCCAAGAGCTGGATGTTGCCAGGCCAGCACAGCTTGCGAGGCATTGTGAGAAAATTTCCTGTTGGGTAAAAAGGAGTTTCCTCTCCTTTCCCTAGTGTAGTTGGTGCGGGCCATGGACAAGGACAGCTCATCTGGTTTGTCAGGACATGCTCTATGCAGGGGGAGGTTCGGCGTTCAGTTACAAGAGGGCAGTTCTAGTAACTTCAGCATCAGGAACTTCTTTGAAAGGCAGTTTGACTTTCATACGAAATTATTGGAAAAAATCAATGTATAAATTTGCCCTGGATTTAAAACTTGCATTTTGCACTGACACCAGGTTTACTATCTGTTGCACAAGTGGCGACAGGGTCCAATTCATCAGTATTTATCAAGGTAGCTGTGTTAGGCTGAGAAACGTATGAAAGAATTAACTAGGGAAATGCTTAAGTCCCTGCCCTACAGAGGGTACAGCCAACTGTGTTACACTGGTCTGTGACCCCCTAGAGTAACGATACCCCAAATGAAGCCAGTGGTTTCCTATTTTATGCAAACTAGGCCAACAGATTCTTTAAGTGTTAAAAAAAAAATTCATCTCTTCTTGAATAAAAGCAGATTAAAAGAAGTTGGTTGGCTGCTTTCTACAATAAAACCCACCAACCTGTCCTTGCCCAGAATTTATTTCAATAACATGTTCACTTCAAGAGTGGGTAATAAGAAGATTATTTTTTAAAAGTAAGAGGAAAAGAATATAAGCCTGAAAAACACTTTTGTTAGTGCTGCAGTATGCATCTGTTGCAAGGTTAATAATAGAGTTATCTCTGTCGACAAAGGAAGGAGCCTGACAACAGAGAAGAAATCCAAATGGGTTTGAGTTCCTTGCATAATTGTTATTTTAATTGCCATGTTCAGAAAAGGCTTCAGAGGTTCCCCAAACACTGTTCATCTCCAGATGAGATTTACCAGTGCAACACTCACAAGCTTTCTTTTGAAAAGTCACTTTCTTGTTTTATCATGTTTACAAAAACTGAAGTGAGAGTTAGTTATGAATCTTCTGTTATTTGAGTCGATGGCAGATGCTAGGAAGGCTTTGCTGTGTGATAGAGCTAAACTCTCTGGGACTGATTACAAAGAAATTCCATTAGCAATATTTAAATGCCATCTTTGAAAGGCACTCAATAATATGTGTGTTGGCGCTGATCAAGAATAGTACCTTTTAAATATGAAAAAGTAATGTGACTGTTAGTTTAACATAAAAATGTCAAACTCTGGGCAGTCTCTTGTCAATTAAAGAATCTGGGCTATTCCTAATGGGAATAAGGATGAAGGGGGTGGGGGGAGAAGTGGGTACTAAAAATTGCAGATGTGCAGAACTACTCAGAGATAATTTGTGCTGGCAAATAACACTGTCAGCCAGTTTGGGAGTAATACAGGCAGCTTGATACCTGTTCTTCCTGAGCCACCTTAGTGATTTCTTTTTCTTAGTATCTTCTTTAATAGCTAGCAAGGCTTTACAGCAAGCAGGGCTGTGTTAATGGTGTGCTGAGTGGAGGTGGATTTGCGCAGATTTAATTAAAGAATGTGCTTTAGCAAGTTCATAAAATGTATTAAAACCACAAACCAGCTTGTTGCTGAATTGAGGGATATGCCTGTGAGAGGAGAAGGAGGACCCTTAAACTTTGGAGGCTAGTGGAGCTGGTGCTTATATAGGAGTAAAGGGATGAAGATGTGCATCTTTGTTACCTGTCAGTTCCTGTTAAGGTTATGTCTCAGTATAAATAAAACACCGCAGTCAAGCATCAACTCCCCTTGCTTCATCTAAAAGTAGCTTCCAAGGAAACAAAAGTCTGGTAGAAGTTCACTTGGAGGGAATGTCATATAACAACTCTCTTTATTAGCTGGTACATGGGTCTGTTGCTTGCTTTTGGGAGGTCAGTGCCTGTTTTTTTTCTTTTGTCCTGGTTTCGGCTGGGATAGAGTTAATTTTCTTCCTAACAGCAGGCATAGTGCTGTGTTTTGGATTTAGTAGGAGAAGAATGTTGATAACATGCTGATGTTTTTAGTTGTTGCTGAGTACTGCTTATGCTAGTCAAGGACTTTTTCAGCTTCCCATGCTCTGCCAGGCGCACAAGAAACTGGGAGGGGGCACAGCCAGAATAGTTGATCCAAACTGACCAAAGGGCTATTCCATACCATATGACGTCATGCTCAGTATATAAACTGGGGGGGGTTGGCCGGGGAGCAGCGATCGCTGCTCGGGAACTGTCTGGGTATCGGTCGGCGGGTGGTGAGCAATTGCATTGTGCATCACTTGCTTCGTGTATCATTATTATTATTATCATTATTATACTGTTACTATTAGCATTACTATTTTACTTTATTTCAATTATTAAACTGTTCTTATCTCAGCCCAGGAGTGTTTCTCACTCTTACTCCTCCAATTCTCTCCCCTATCCCATCGGGGTAGGGGGAGTGAGCGAGCGGCTGCGTGGTGCTTAGTTGCTGGCTGGGGCTAAACCACGACAGTCCTTTTTGGCGCCCAACGTGGGGCTTGAGATAACAACAGATTAATCAGAGTGTATTAAGGAGTCTGTTAACAGTTGCCGGTCACGATATTAGTTCTTCTGATCTGCACCATGTTCTTTTTTTTGCAGCACGCGTTAAAGCTTGCTGTCAGTTTGTGTAGTGTGCTATGCTCTGCAGTGATTCATGATCTTTTGCTTGGGAGGTTCCTTATCAAAGCCCTGACCTTGAGCATTCTTTGGTATTTGGGTTTCATACAGAAGTCACTACTGTACTTCGGGTACTACCTCATAGAGAGAGTTAGCAATTATACTTCTTACTCTGAGAGGCTTGTTGTGGAGGAAATACAGAATGGCACCTTTGCTGCTTTCTTCTATGATGTTTCCTCCTTCATTACAACAACTTTCCTGTATCTTGAACACCCCTGGGCTGTTAAGATACTTCTATTGATAATTCTTGGGAATGTTGTTTCCATTTTGATAAAGGTCAGTAAGCAGTTTAAAAATACCATCCAGAGATCTACCCCAAGGCTGGATAGTTATGAGTGGCAGGGTGTGTGGGATTGTATGCGCAAGTACCTAGGGCAGTGGGGACCTCCAGTGTTTTGGAACTTTACCCCTGAACAAGTGCAGAATCCTGAAGAACTAGTAAAGTATTTGGAAGAAGTATGTTCTCACCCTGGCAACTCCAAAGAGACACAACTCATTGCAACATGCTGGGGACTGGCCCATGCTTATAGAGCCCTGTTTAACACTATTCAGTACCCTCAAGGGAAAGAGAAGGTCTCTGGATCTGATGACAAAACAACAGGCACTGTGGCTACTCCAACCACAGCCACAAGCACTGCAGCTACTCCAACACCCACCACAGGCTCTGTGGCTACTCCAACCACAGCCACAAGCACTGCAGCTACTCCAACACCCACCACAGGCACTGTGGCTACTCCAACACCCACCACAGGTACTGCAGCCACTCCAACCCCAGTGGCAGGCACTGCGGCTAAACCAGAGAACCAACCTGCACCGGTATCAGTTGCCCCTATACAGAAGAAGAAATACACGAGGAAATCAGTTCGTTTAGTAAGGGATGAAGATGAACCAGGGCCATCACGAGAACCAGAGGAGGAAGAACCCATAAATGAGATGGTGACCACCCGATCCCTATCCCTGAGTGAGCTGCGAGATATGCGAAAAGATTTTGGTCGTCATCCAGGCGAGCACATCATCACCTGGCTGCTCCGATGCTGGGATAACGGGGCCAGTAGCCTGGATTTAGAGGGTAGGGAAGCCAAGCAGCTGGGATCCCTTTCCAGGGAAGGGGGCATTGACAAAGCAATTGGAAAAGGGGCAAAACCGCTCAGCCTCTGGAGGCGACTTCTGTCAAGCGTGAAGGAAAGGTATCCCTTCAAGGAGGATGTTTTATACCGCCCAAGCAAATGGACCACCGTAGAGAAAGGTATCCAGTACCTGAGGGAATTAGGCGTGCTGGAGGTGATTTACAGTGACCTGAATGATGAGCGGTTAACCAAAGACCCAGATGAAGTCAGGTGCACACAATCCATGTGGCGGAAGGTGGTACGGAGCGCACCAGCATCGTATTCCAACTCGTTGGCAATACTAGCCTGGAAAGACGACGAGGCACCAACGGTGGATGAAGTGGCTAGACAACTCCGGGACTACGAAGAAAAGCTCTCTTCCTCCCTACGGGCCTGTGTCTCGGCTGTGGAAAAACTGTCTGAAAAAATATGCCAAGAGTTCCAACAACTCAGAGAGGATCTGTCCTACTCCCCACCTGCACGGACCAGTGTCTCAGCCATTAGGAGTCAACGTCCCTATGCTCAAGAGAGAGGATATAGAGGATACACACCACGGGGCACCCTGTGGTTTTACCTGCGTGATTATGGAGAGGACATGAGAAAGTGGGATGGAAAACCCACCTCAACCTTAGAGGCACGGGTGCGTGAGTTGCAAGGAAAAACTATTAGAAAAGGCGGTTCTCCCAGGAAAATTGCAGCTCCAGTTTCCAGTGAGCAGTTCCCGAGACAGAGTAAGAGGGCTAATTTTACTTCCGACCTTGATCAGGGGACTTTTGATTCACATTTACAGGAAGTGAACAACGAATACTGTGACCAGTGTTAGAGGGGCCCTGCCTCCAGCCAGGTGGAGGAAAGGGACAACCGGGTTTACTGGACTGTGTGGATTCGATGGCCTGGAACGTCAGACCCACAGGAGTATAAGGCTCTAGTGGACACTGGTGCACAGTGCACGCTAATGCCATCAAACTATAGAGGGGCAGAACCCATTTGTATTTCTGGAGTGACAGGGGGATCCCAACAGCTAACTGTACTGGAAGCTGAAGTGAGCCTAACTGGGAATGAGTGGCAAAAGCACCCCATTGTGACTGGCCCAGATGCTCCGTGCATCCTTGGCATAGACTACCTCAGGAGAGGGTATTTCAAGGACCCAAAAGGGTACCGGTGGGCTTTTGGTATAGCTGCTTTGGACACAGAGGAAATTAAACAGTTGTCCACCTTGCCCGGTCTCTCAGAGGACCCTTCGATTGTAGGGTTGCTGAAGGTTGAGGAACAACACGTGCCGATTGCTACCACAACTGTGCACAGGCGGCAATATCGCACCAACCGAGACTCCCTGATTCCCATCCATAACCTGATTCGTCGACTGGAGAGCCAGGGAGTGATCAGCAAGACTCGCTCACCCTTTAACAGTCCCATATGGCCAGTGCGAAAGTCTAATGGGGAGTGGAGACTAACAGTGGACTATCGTGGCCTGAACGAAGTTACACCGCCGCTGAGTGCTGCCGTGCCAGACATGCTAGAACTTCAATATGAACTGGAGTCAAAGGCAGCTAAGTGGTATGCCACAATTGATATTGCTAATGCATTTTTCTCCATCCCTTTGGCAGCAGAGTGCAGACCCCAGTTTGCTTTTACCTGGAGGGGTGTTCAGTACACCTGGAACCGACTGCCCCAGGGGTGGAAGCACAGCCCCACCATTTGCCATGGACTGATCCAGACAGCACTGGAACAGGGTGAAGCTCCAGAACATCTGCAGTACATTGATGACATCATTGTGTGGGGCAATACAGCAGAAGAAGTTTTTGAGAAGGGAAAGAAAATAGTCCAAATCCTTCTGAAGGCTGGTTTTGCCATAAAACAGAGTAAGGTCAAGGGGCCTGCACAGGAGATCCAGTTTTTAGGAATAAAATGGCAAGATGGACGTCGTCAGATCCCAATGGATGTGATCAACAAAATAACAGCTATGTCCCCACCAACTAGCAAAAAGGAAACACAAGCTTTCTTAGGTGTTGTGGGGTTTTGGAGAATGCATATTCCAAATTACAGCCAGATCGTAAGCCCTCTCTATCAAGTGACCCGGAAGAAGAACGAATTCAAATGGGGCCCTGAGCAACAACAAGCCTTTGAACAAATTAAACGTGAGATAGTTCATGCAGTAGCCCTTGGGCCAGTCCGGGCAGGGCAGGATATTAAAAATGTGCTCTACACCGCAGCCGGGGAGAATGGCCCTACCTGGAGCCTCTGGCAGAAAGCACCAGGGGAGACTCGAGGTCGACCCCTAGGGTTTTGGAGTCGGGGATACAGAGGATCCGAAGCCCGCTACACTCCAACTGAGAAAGAGATACTGGCAGCATATGAAGGGGTTCGAGCTGCTTCAGAAGTGGTTGGTACTGAAGCACAGCTCCTGCTGGCACCCCGACTGCCGGTGTTGGGCTGGATGTTCAAAGGGAGGGTCCCCTCTACACATCATGCAACTGATGCTACATGGAGTAAGTGGGTTGCATTGATCACACAACGGGCTCGAATAGGAAACCCCAGTCGCCCAGGAATCTTGGAAGTGATCATGGACTGGCCAGAAGGAAAAAACATTAGAATATCACCAGAGGAGGAGGTGACACGTGCTGAAGAGGCCCCACTGTATAATAAATTGCCAGAAAATGAAAAGCAATATGCCCTGTTCACTGATGGGTCCTGTCGTCTCGTGGGAAAGCATCGGAGGTGGAAAGCTGCTGTATGGAGTCCTATACGACAAGTCGCAGAAACTGCTGAAGGAGAAGGGGAGTCGAGTCAGTTTGCAGAGGTGAAAGCCATCCAGCTGGCTTTAGATATTGCTGAAAGAGAAAAGTGGCCAGTCCTTTATCTCTATACTGACTCATGGATGGTGGCAAATGCCCTGTGGGGGTGGCTGCAGCAATGGAAGCAGAGCAACTGGCAGCGCAGAGGCAAACCAATCTGGGCTGCCGCATTGTGGCAAGATATTGCTGCCCGGGTAGAGAACCTGGTTGTAAAAGTTCGTCATGTAGATGCTCATGTACCTAAGAGTCGGGCCACTGAAGAACATCAAAACAACCAGCAAGTAGATCAGGCTGCTAAGATTGAAGTGGCTCAGGTGGATTTGGACTGGCAACATAAGGGTGAATTATTTATAGCTCGGTGGGCCCATGACGCCTCAGGCCATCAAGGAAGGGATGCAACGTATAAATGGGCTCGTGATCGAGGGGTGGACTTAACTATGGACAGTATTGCACAGGTTATTCATGAGTGTGAAACATGCGCTGCAATCAAGCAAGCCAAGCAGTTCAAGCCCCTTGGGTATAGTGAACGATGGCTGAAATATAAATATGGGGAGGCCTGGCAGGTTGATTACATCACGCTCCCACAGACCCGCCAGGGCAAGCGCTATGTGCTCACCATGGTGGAAGCAACCACTGGATGGCTGGAAACATATCCCGTGCCCCATGCCACCGCCCGGAACACCATCCTGGGCCTTGAAAAGCAAGTCCTGTGGCGACATGGCACCCCAGAAAGAATTGAGTCAGACAACGGGACTCATTTCCGAAACAACCTCATAGACACCTGGGCCAAAGAGCATGGCATTGAGTGGGTGTATCACATCCCTTACCATGCACCAGCCTCCGGGAAAATTGAGCGATACAATGGATTGTTAAAGACTACCCTGAGAGCAATGGGTGGTGGGACGTTTAAACATTGGGATACGCATTTAGCAAAAGCCACCTGGTTAGTCAACACCAGGGGATCTGCCAATCGAGCTGGCCCTGCCCAATCAAAACTTTTACGTACTGTAGAAGGAGATAAAGTTCCTGTAGTGCACATGAAAAATATGCTGGGGAAGACAGTCTGGGTTACTTCCCCCTCTGGCAAAGGCAAACCCATTCGTGGGATTGCTTTTGCTCAAGGACCTGGGTGCACTTGGTGGGTGATGCGAAAGGATGGGGAAGCCCAATGTGTACCTCAAGGGAATTTGATTTTGGGTGAAAATAGCCAATGAACTGAATTGTATAATATTAATTGCTTTATAATACTGTATGTTATCTCTTAACTATATGTTATCTCTTAACTGCATGTTAATATAATAATATAGTAGGTTAATATTAAGTATATAATACTATATATTATGATTGCTATATGCCGCATCAATGGTATTGCAGTAAGAATTGCCCAGCCTAAGGAAAATGAACTTTGATGAAACCATGTTGGAATGAGAACTGACTTCAGCATGCAACAGTCCAACACTGCACACCACCTGTCCTGCTCTGAAAGACTGTGATGACAGATGGAACCCAAAGTCATGGGCTAAATGAACTCAATGGACATTTTAGAGGGATGGGCCATAGACGAAGGGAATGATATCTGTGTGTATATCAAGATAGGGAAAGGGGTGGTGATTAATTGGAACACATTGGAAAGGGGAGGGCCTGTGCATGACGTAGATGGTATAGAATAAGGGGTGGATACTGTCCTGGTTTCGGCTGGGATAGAGTTAATTTTCTTCCTAACAGCAGGCATAGTGCTGTGTTTTGGATTTAGTAGGAGAAGAATGTTGATAACATGCTGATGTTTTTAGTTGTTGCTGAGTACTGCTTATGCTAGTCAAGGACTTTTTCAGCTTCCCATGCTCTGCCAGGCGCACAAGAAACTGGGAGGGGGCACAGCCAGAATAGTTGATCCAAACTGACCAAAGGGCTATTCCATACCATATGACGTCATGCTCAGTATATAAACTGGGGGGGGTTGGCCGGGGAGCAGCGATCGCTGCTCGGGAACTGTCTGGGTATCGGTCGGCGGGTGGTGAGCAATTGCATTGTGCATCACTTGCTTCGTGTATCATTATTATTATTATCATTATTATACTGTTACTATTAGCATTACTATTTTACTTTATTTCAATTATTAAACTGTTCTTATCTCAGCCCAGGAGTGTTTCTCACTCTTACTCCTCCAATTCTCTCCCCTATCCCATCGGGGTAGGGGGAGTGAGCGAGCGGCTGCGTGGTGCTTAGTTGCTGGCTGGGGCTAAACCACGACAAAATTAACATTATTTCCATTGTGTCATTCATGTTGTCATCCCCCCCCCCCCTTTTTTTTTCTTTTTTTTCTTTTGCCCAGCCATCTTTAAACTAGGCTACATATCTAGTGTTCCATCTACCTGGGCACGTTTCGAATCTCTTCTCACTCTCTAGATAGTCATTAAGTGTTTGCTCCAAAAATGTCCCACCTAAAATGAGTCCTGTGCAACAGCTGCTGCTGTGATAGTTTGTGGATGTACATCAACAGCTGTCTTACGATTTAAATGTAAATTAGAAAGAAAGCATTAGCATCTCCATTTTGCAAGACAGAAGCTAAATGTTAGAGTGTGATTTGATCAAGGTCATGCAGGTCTGTGGCAGATCTAGAAACTGAGCATCCCACTCTGATGTGTGAGCCCTGAGACATTCTTTCATTTTAATCTTTATATCTTAATGACAAATTCTGACTTGTCTATCTAACCAATTGCCCAGACTGAAACTGATTATTTCTTATTTTTCCCCATGTGGTCCTTTTCTTTTAATTCTTCTTTCATTTTTCATATCCCTCTAAATTCTACTTATAAACTGCCTACTGTACTTTTTCTTTTCAACCCAAGAGTTTGGATCTTCCTCTTGCTAATTTGTTGCTCTTTGCACCTTAATGTCTTGTTTTAATGCTTCTTTTATCCCAACTTCTTAAAAGCATTTCATCCATAGATCTGATGCCTTTTCATGTCAGCTTAATATTTTGTCCTCGCTTGGGGCCACCAGTCGTTGGCTCACAGTTTTTTGTCATTGCTAATTGTTATACTTTGTTTTATTGCTGTGTCCTTCCGTTATCCTTTCCCAATACTTTGCTCAGAAGTGCTATATAAATAACTAAAATATAGTGTAATGGGCCAACTGTAAAGTAAATCAATGGACAACCTTGCTGTGAGGCCAAAACCTGGGGTTCCCTAGAACTATGCTGCAGAAGGCTAGCTGAAAGTTGAGCACTGTTTTCTCTTAGCACCACTACTATCAGAATTTCCCAGTGTTGTTAATCCCTAATATTAACATTTTTTTTTTAATTTACTCTCTAACACAGAGGGTAGTTAGAAGATCTGATAGAAAGCAGGTGCAGTAGTTACTTAGATTGCAACACAAAAGGGTTGTCTTGACATGCCCCTAAAAAAGAAACCAAGTCCTAAGAATGCTGAGGACCAAATCCAAGAGTGTTTTGAGTGACCAACTATCACTCCAGGTATTTAAGGCAATTAAGGAAGCTACAGCTGAACTGGATGTGGAATTAAGTAATTTTAATCCCATTTCAAACTCTTGCATCAACTGCCATAAGCATGTGCCTTACTTTTGACAGGCAATTTCTGTGGAGTTCTTGGCTTAACTCTTGCCAAGGGCTGACCAGATTTGTCTCTAAGCCCACCATCAAGGCAGCTTTGGCTGGAAGATGTTGGTATGTTCCTGTAGGTCAGCAGGTGAAGTAAGGATTTCAATAATTAATGGGAGTTTTTAGCATTTCTGTTGTGCTTCACAGGTCAGTGCAGTGTGGTTGGAGCTACTTTTTTTCAGAGCAAAAGTAGCCATAATGAAGCAACTGGGTGATATGAGATATGCAATGGGTTCTAAAAGATCTTTGGGACATCAAGAAATATAATATGAAATTGCAGCACAAATTTGTCCTCAAATGATTAAGGATTGCGGGGGGGGGGGGGGCGGGGAGGGAAGTTTAGCTTTGAATTCGATATAATCTCTTACAAACTAATTTGCCCAAACCAGCAGTTTTCCTTTGGTTTTGGCTTTTACGTTTTAAAAAGAACAACACTATCTATTGGATGAAGCATTAATTTTTTTCATCTGGCTAAAAACTGAAAATGCAGGGAATAGAACGAATTACAGGAAAAAATAATTATTCTGCTATAGTTGCTGGCATACCAGTATGCCAGGGGAGATCAAAAAGCTTGTTCTGCTGTGCAAGTCAAGTGCTGGTCCAAGAAACATCCATGCAGGAACAGTTTGAGGTGGAACTGTTTGTGCTTCTGATTTCAAGGTCAAGGATAGGCATTTTCAAGTGCAGTTGGAGAGAGCTGTGCACAAGTAGTGCTTCTGTGGAACTCAAGATTTATTATTTATCATAATATTGATACATTTGATCTGTGAGGCTGTTCCTCCTGAGGGGTGTCAGTGATGCTATTGCTGGTGATAAGATGTGAGAGGAGACTGTGATAGGATAGCACAGAGTGTTTTGGAAGGGCGCAGGAGAGTTGTTAGAGCTGATTTCCCACTGACAGTCAGTCAGAGGGAGAGGTGTCCTGAAAGGTCAGCAGTGCCAAGAAATGTCCAGAATGAGAGGGACCCAAATCCATTTCCCAAACCCAGTAAGAAGTGGTGCTCGGACCTCCAGATGTTGTGAGGGGAATTTTAAAACTCAGTACAAGTAATCAGGTTCATAAGAGGCACATGAGCGTGTACATTTCCCTAAAAAAGCAGGAGGTGGCATCAATTTTGCTTCTTTATAGGAGCTCTGAACGTGGATGTTCAAACGCAAATGAAGTTCTCCCAGTGTTTGGAGCTTGTTAGGGCAGATTGTTGCAAAGCAGTGAGAGGATGCAGTGTGAGGAGACACTGGGTAGGCAGTGGGTGGTGTACATCTCTCTGGCAGACTGGACTTGTATCAAACTCTAAGAAACTCCGTAACTTTTGCAAAACCTGTGTAATCAGTAAAGCAAAATTTTTTCAGATAGCTGAAACTTTAGGCAGCTTTTAGGAGAAGCAAAATGTACCTCATTAATTTGATGCAGGAATGTGCGAGCCTTTAATTAGGGACTCTCTAAAAAGAGCAGCAGAGGACTTACCCTTGTGTAATTGCTATGGTGGAAACTTGTTCTACTGAGTTTTAAATGTGTGCTTTTTTTTATTATTGTATTTTATCTTTAAAGAGGGGATAACTGTGTTTATTAAGGTGGTTGTATTTACCCTTAATGCAATGCATTAAGCATCTTTTTATTACTAAGAAGTCTGCTTTAGCAGAGTGTGTGCTTGTAGAAAAGCAGACCTATTGATTAGACTGCTTCTGAGGCACTTTACTTTCATTACAGTTGGAGCACATTTGGCGTGGTGTACTCTGGTTTCTATAAGCAGTGCACTATGCTTGCGTGCTTTGCCTGCTGGATGTTTGATGGTTACTGTTGGAAGTGATTTTCTGTCTTATATGGCATTGGTATTGTTTGAATGGTGGCATTTCCTTCTCCTTTCCATTTACTCTGTTAATGGTAATAATTAACCAGCTCTCTGCTTTCACTTTTATTAATATATTGATCACTCAAGTATCGTAAATGAGGTCTCAATATATGTACTTTTGCATGAAATGACACTCCTGGTAGCACTAATATTTGTCCCAAGTAGCTTTTAAAAACAACAAAAAAAACCCCCTTGCAGCACAAATGTTCTAAAAGCATTTAGGGAAAAAAGGGTTCAGAAATCTGGGCACCAATATATGACTACAGGGATTTTTGTATTTCTTTTATCTGTGATGTTGAATATATAGAGGCCTGGCTATGATTTGTGTACATTATAGCTTTCACAGACTGCAGTGAGATTAGGGTTGAGCAAGCTCATTTAGTTTTGTTAATTTTGTTGATATTTTTGAGATAAGGGCAGATATGCTAGAAAACTAGCTTATTGTCTCTTCAATATTTTTTGTTTCAGTTTGAGACTTTGGGTTGTAAATTAATTTGGATTTTAATTTTAGGAAGACTTTGGAAAACCTGCATCTAGATATTTTCCCTCTTTTGACCTAACAAAACTGATTTTTCTTGAGAAAGTCAAAACAGTCCTTGTTTTGTTTTGCTTTTTCCCCCTTTTGACCCTGTTTTTTCAGTTCCTAACTCTTCTTTTACCCCATATGCTACCCCAGGTCAATGCAAAATAATTTGCAGGTTTCTAATTGGGAGTTTCACTACTTAGACCCCTTGCTTCCAGTGTTTTAATCCAAGGTTCTCCACGTAATACATGTGAAAGAAACTTGTTTTATGAAAATGGAAGTATTTCCTGTATGGGAAACATTGATTTGCTGCTTCATAACAAATTTAACATTTCTGCTGCATGGTGTGGGCATTTTCTTTGTTTATTCTGTTTTTTTCCTTTGGGGTTTTTTTTTTTTTTGGCTTTTGTTTGGTTTGTGTGTGTCCTGGTTTTGGCTGGGATAGAGTTAAATTTTCTTCCTAGTAGCTGGCATAGTGCTGTATTTTGAGTTTAGTATGAGAATAATGTTGTTAACACACTGATGTTTTAGTTGTTGCTAAGTACTGCTTATGCTAGTCAAGGACTTTTCAGCTTCCCATGCTCTGCCAGGTGCACAAGAACCTGGGAGGGGGCACAGCCAGAATAGTTGATCCAAACTGACCAAAAGGCTATTCCATACCATATGACGCCATGCTCAGTATATAAGCTGGGGGGAGTTGGCCAGGGGGCAGCGATCGCTGCTTGGGAACTGTCTGGGTATTGGTCAGAGGGTGGTGAGCAATTGCATTGTGCATCACTTGCTTTGTATATTATTATTACTGTTATTATCATATTGTTATTATTACTACTACTATTTTACTTTATTTTATTTCAGCTATTAAACTGTTCTTATCTCAACCCAGGAGTGTTTCTCACTCTTCCGATTCTCTCCCCCATCCCACCGGGGCAGGGGGAGTGAGTGAGCGGCTGCGTGGTGCTTAGTTGCTGGCTGGGGTTAAACCACGATAGTGTGGCTTTTGGGTTTGGTTTTTTTTTTTTTTTTAAAAAAAAAAAGCTCACATTCTTATCTTTGGAAACCAGGTTCATTTTTGGGAGACTTCTGCTTCCTCTCCCTTCTTCCCCAGAATGCAGCACGAGCAGCAGTGGCAAAGCCTGTGCTGTGCACAAGCATAGGAAGATATGAGTTAGAGGGGTAGGGAAAATCAGAAATATACATCGATTTCCATACCTAGGAAGCTCATTTCACCTTCCTTGTACTGATCTGCAGCAGCAACATCAGAGACTGAGGGATGTGAAGACTATGTCTCTTGTCTTCAAGAGCCTTCACCTCATTTTTGAGACAAATCTGGGAGATTTTGAGCAGTATGGTGTCATATCACAGCGCTTTTAAATTCTTGTCAGCAGTCTTAGGAATGCTAGAACTGTGGGCAAATTTGTAAACAAACAAAAAAATTAGCCTCTAGCAAGCCTGAAAATAAAAGAGCTTTGGACAGCTTCCTCTGAGTTTGAAAATAAAGGAATGAACTGAAATTTAAGTCAAGTTTCCTTTACAAGCCTTTATTTGTAAGATGTGTGTATGTCTGTCCTGGGAAGCTAGCTGTGTGATTTCATCTTCCCTTGGCATGCCTGAAAAATTGGGTGCAAAGATTCTGTGCTGTTGTCTCAGCAAGGCAAGTGCCAGTACTTGAACAGCTGCGACTTCACAACTACTACAGCAGGACTGGGGCTTGTCACAAAATCAAGGCTGACCATAAAATCAGGGTTGTTCTTCTGGAAAAGCCTTCAAGCTTCTGTTGTTGAAAGCTAAACACATTTTTTATTATTCTCTGGTGAGTGGGAAAGAATTATTTTTTTGAAAGACAAGAACATTTTAATTAGCAGGAAAAGTAGATTGTCACTAGAGGTATTGATATGGGCAGATGTTTTTCCTCTGTTCTAAGTAGTTCCTGCAAGCTAAAAGCTGAGGAGCCTAAAACTTCTTTGGTAGGAATTGCAGAGTATAATGAATGGGTAGAGTTTCATCACAGGGTTACTGCCTAGGTTTCAAAGAATGTAATGAAAGAAGCAGTGTGCAAAAAGGAGTTAGAAAATAAAGCAATATGAAAAGAGAATTTAGGGAAATGTAAACCCTGCATTGCCATTTGCATAACCAGTGCCATATACTGAAGTGGTGAACATGGATGCTACTGCTCAGTAAGCCCAGGTACAGACTTGGTACTTGTTTTTTCCCCTTCTGAGATGCATTCTTTAACCATGTAAAATTGCCGGCCTTGGACTGAATGTTACGTTAAACCAAACCCTGACTATTTCAGTATGTCTGGGGAATGCAGTAACTGAAGCAGATTGTAACAATTGCAAATAGCTATTCCCAGCATTTGTATCCCTGTCGTATATTGGGATCTTCATAGTGCTAAAAAAGCTAGTTAACCAAGAAACTACATGTGCATGAGACTGGATGACACAAAGTGGTCTTAGCCCTGGGATATCATTATGATGATTGCTATAGCTTATTCTTTTCTTCTGTCTCCTGCTCCAGAAATGCTATTTGTTAAAAGCGTTCTTTAATGATTCCTTCTCCCCCATCAGTCTCGAGCAATAGGGTAATGCCAGGCAATTGTGCCAGTGCCCTGGTGAAGACAGCAGACGCAGCTGTCTCCTCCAAAAGAGTGTGGTCATCTGCTTCGAAAACATCTGGAATCGGGGAATCCCACACAAGTACCTTGAAAGGCTTGCCAGCTTTCTCACCAGCATCCCTCATAATTCCTGAAATTATTTTATAGCCACATTCCCAGTATTTCACCAACCTACCATCAGCACAGGGACCAGAACAAGCAGAAAAGCGTTTTCCCTGTAAATCTTATTTCCTAAATTGAAAGACCCTTAAGGACTTTGGTTTTCCTTGTTGCACAGGCAGGTCCATACCCACGAGTGTTTCTTTTGTAGCAAAACCACGCATCGCAGATGTGTCCGAGTGGCGGGGTGTGGAAACCGATGTGTCCGAGTTGGTGGGGTGTGGAAACCTCGTCCTCGGAAGGTACTTAAGCTCAGATCTGTGACAGTGCTTATATGCGTAGGTAACCTGATAACACAGAGTGCTTACACGCATATTTACTCTAAGAACATCAGTTCAAATCCCATTTGTTTGCTTGCTCCGTACTTACATGCCTGGCTGGACTGGAAGTCCTCCTACAGCTGCCGCTTCTCTTCCCGCTCTCCCCCAAAGGCTGTCGGCCATTTGGCCAGCTCAGAGCTGCTGCTGACACCTTGCAGTGGTCTCCTTGCTGCTAGTTTCTCTCCGTTTAAAGCTTCTTCCCTCACCACGTGTACCTCCAAGGCCGCTGTTTGTCACTGTTGGCCTTTGGGGGGAAGGCCAGTTTTTGGGGCTGGGCGGTTGTTTCCTCAGCTGCCTGAGGGGAGCCTGCCCCGCCCTGGCCACTGCCGGCTCTGGCAGGCTCTGTGGGGAGGCACTGCCTGTGAGCACCTCACGGGGGAGAGCCCCTTGCTTATAGCCTGTGACTTGCAGTGCTTCTGCAGCCCTTCAAAAAAGGATCAAGAGTGTTGGAAACAGCCCAGTTTTTGAGGGAAAAGTGTGTTCTTTGCTTAAGTGGAGGTTTGGTCTCACTGCTGTGAGAGAGGGGGTCTCATGGCAGTGGACTGCAGCAGTAGGGCCTGCCCGCTAACATGGCGGGAATGGAGCGAGGTGACAGGCCAGGCAGCGAGCAGCACCAGGTAACGGGAAGAGATTGGTTTGGGAACAAAATGCACTGCTCCCTGGCTATGGCCTGGTGGTGATGCAGGTGCCGAGGGGCGCCTGGTTATCCCAGGACTGTGGGGTTGCTGATGGCCAGAAAGGGGAGAAACCTCCTGAGGAGAGTCCCACAGTAACGTGCAGCGAGATGAAGACATACTCCGTTTCACTGAACCAGGCTAATACCACATCACTAGCTATCCTATCCTTGCTGATTCTTAAATTAAGTTTTTCCCTCACAGATTATTTTTTTTAAGATTTAAAGATTCTTGCCTTTTTTTTTTTTTTTCCCCCTTTTGTAATTATGTTTTTGAGCTGCAGCCGTGGAACTGCAGGCCTCTCCCCCTGGGCCCAGGGGCTCAGGTAATGGCAGCAAGCGCCACACTGCAGGTCAGGGAGCAGGCAAGGGAAAGGCTTCTTCCTGGCAGAATCGTATTTTATTCCATGGGGAGACAACATTTCTTTGCAAAACACTCCTCTGACTTTAAAATAATACATAATAACTATAAAATTACCAAATGTCAGGTAAACAAAAAGTTATTAAGGATGACCTTATTAGTTCTATCTGCAATTCGCAGAGCGAGGTAATTGTCAAGTCTCACTGTTATTAGGTTGAAATAATAGTTTGGGGACCATCAACATTAAAATTTCATTATGATGGGACAAAAAGGCTCATGTATAATCAATAGTAAGAATCCATTATTATTGACTTGGAATGAATGAAGCATGAACGCATTTGTGCAGATATGAACAGTTAGCAATCTTTTGAATAATAAAGAATTAACACTGCACAGATAATGTCATTCTGGGAATTGGACTCGAACTCAAATTGGTATATGTCTCTCTGTTAAAGTCAGATTCACATCCCTTGGTAACTTCCATTAAGCTGTTTCTCAAAATACTCTGTGTCTACAATTTTGTATTCCTTGGCTCTAGCTTGTGAGGGAAGTGGGCAAGCGGGTCAGGGTTGTGGTAGAGTGTGCTCTGTTGCTTGCTAGCTTCAGTGGTGGTGCTGGGAATAGTACTGCATTGGGACACTTAATGCAGCGGGCACAGGTGGGTGGGAGCAGGTTGGGAAGGTGCTGTTGCTTTCTATCATTTTGAACTTGGCAGCAGCATTTCAATGAGACAGTGTGTTGTTGCTTGCGTCACAGGCGCCAGGTTGAAATAGGTAAGGGACGGTGAATGCCGAACGGAGAAGAGAAGCACAGAGCTTGTGGAGCGTGCTGGTTCCTGGGGATGTGGCCAAAACCACGGATGTGGTGGACGACATTCCCTTGTCTACTGTACATGATGTGCTGAGACCAGCTTTCCCCAGCATGTTCTTTTCTGTCGCTGTGGGATATGTCACACTGGCAGTATCATTAGTCTCTTATTTTCCACTGAGGAGGTGGACCCAAAATGCACTTCAAAAAAAAAAAAAAAAAAAGCAGAAGTCATTATGTTCTAAATCTGATGCATTTAAATTTTTTTCAACCTCACTTTGAGTTTCTATATACTAAGTGCCTTTGAAAGGTGTTATTTAAGGGTATTTTAACCCTGCTTCCAGACTAACAGCTGCTGCTCAGCATTATCTTCTGGCTGTGCTTTACCCGCTCCCTCATGCTGGCTCCCAGCTGCTACGATACACACAGTATCTTGAATCTGAGTTAGCTGTTGACTTTAGACTGCAGTTTTACAGGGAAGAAGGTTTGGGTTGCTCCAAACCTGCCTCTGCTATTACAGTGAAAGACCTTGGACATGCAGTGTTACTTTGTGTGTTACGGAATGTTCCTCAGTGCTCCTACTCTCATGTCTTTCCAATTCCCAATCATGGAGCACTACAAGATTGATTCTGGCCTTCTGCTATGAGGTGTCCCTGCTCCAGGTATCAGATGTGCAAACTTGCAAGCCCTCCCTGTGCTTGCTAGCCCAGCCAGAGAGCATCTAGGAGCAGTCTCTTCCAGAAACTCGCCCTGTCTTCTCCAGTGGCTTCCTTCTGTAGCATGCCCTATTTCTGAAGGAATTGGGAAAGTCACCTGATGCCTTAAAAAGAAGTAAAGAGATCTTGTGGCTGGGGCACTTGACAGGCTCAAGGAGACTTTCTGGTGAATCTGGGAAGTCATTTATTTTTTTTTCAGCTGTGAAATGGGAGCAATCATTTTCTTAGTCAGTGGAGAGGGAATAATTATTTATTACTTGCATTACAATAGCACTAAGGACTGGTTGGGCTAAATGCCCAGAAATTGAAAAAGTTATTTAAGGAATTAAGTGTATCTTTTTTTTTCTTTTTTTTTTCTTTTTTTTTTTTTTTTTTTTTTTTGAAAGGCACTGATAATACTTTAGATGGAAGCCCTACAGGGGAATGAGTGGTGTATTGCAGTGGCACCTGCTTTAATCCATTAGAATGGGTATAATTATGAAAGAAAGAGAGAGTGTTATTTCTTTTCGACTTTCACCAATAGTGCATTTCTTCTTCCCTATACTTAACTTTCAGCTGCTTTTCAGGGGTAAGAAAGGAAAATAATTGAGAGACAAAGGGCAGTAACCCAGCTGAGCAGCCCATCTGTTGCTGAGAGGGGCATGGAAAGGAAGGAAGGAAGGTACCACTGGTAGAGCCTTTAGATTCTGTTCCCTTTACCTCACTGTGGGGGAAGAGGGAAAAATTGGACCTAATCCTTGGAGAGAGGGAGGATTATACTGGCTTATTTCCAGTGTTCCCTTTTCTAAGAAGAAGGGGGCTAGAAGAAGGGGAAGCCCTTAACCTTTCCAGCAATAAAGGACAGAGATCCAAACAGTCTTAGGGTATGTGAACATACATTTAATTTGGCTTAGCACCCAAAGTCTGTTTGATGAAGTAATGTGCATGCCTCCTTTTTCATCATTTGTACCTGTGAGAACAGATGTAATGGACAACCTGAGATGTCTTCAGTGAGAGAGACTGAGGGGAAACATGCAGAATTATGAGAGGCACTGAAAATTTTTTGCCTGCCAAAGGCATGAGTCACTTTTTTGGGTTGGTTTTGTTTTGTTGACCCATGGTGTAAGGAACTGGCATTTCTTTTACTTGCCTGAGGGTGAGGAATAAGGAATATGTAAGTGGTTTAAATTTATGAAAAAAGAGGCAATTTATATGACTTTTTTTTGGGCTGAACCTTATTTCTGAAACTGTTCTTCAATTTTTATTTTTTTTTAAAGCAGAGATACATGCAGGGCACACAAAAACAGTAAAAATGTTTTACAGAGCACATACCATAAATCAATGAGTAAGTTGTTCAGAACAGCACTAACAATGAATATAACTGAGCACATATAAATCTAGAGAGGAGGAAACCTTCTTTTCTCATCTTGTCAAGCCTCCTGCTGATTTGTAAAATGGGTGAATAGCCAGAAAAATCATCAAAGTATGCCCAGGAATTATACAGTAGTTTAAAAATACAATACTATTGTATTCACAACACAGAGTATTCATCACTGATACAGTTCCATAATTTTAATTGTTAAACATAAGACCCCAAACCAAATCTGCTACTTTATTAGATTGAATGATCACTGCAGAGTTTGTCTACCTAGAAAAATCCTATTTTTCTCCCACTGAATTGCATCAACCTGTTTTCCTTTTAGTGCTAAAAATAATTTCAAGGCTAATTTTTAGCATAACTAAGTTTTCAGTTAAGTTGTCTTTCAAATTATACTTCATATCTGAAACTAGGAAACGCACATGCTGTAAAACTTTCAGATCTTGTCTTCTGCTTCTTCTGGGTGTCTGCTTCCCTGCTGTGCTGTTTGATCCCTGTTGACTTCTGTGTGAGTGTTTGTTTCCATTTATACGCAAAAGTTCTTGTACCATTATCAAGACCAGGTAATACCTGGGAAGAGACTTACATACTTGAATTCTTTTCATGGACAAAATACTTACGTTCTGCCTTTCTTGTAATGTATTTCTGAAACTTCGAGGCGAATGATAAGGGTATAGTGCCTGCCATAAAAAGTAACATTTCAAGTAAAAGCATTTACTTACAGGTCATAATTGTTTTTAAGTAGTATTTATAAGGGGTAAATGCAGTGCAATTTACAATAATTTAAACAAACCCCATGAGAATACTTCATGCTCATAAACTGCATTTCACTTGTAAACTGTTATGAATACCCAAGAGACAATGAATTTGCACACATACATTTTAAAACCTGGATTTTCTTTCCTTTTTTGTGTACATGGAAATTTCTTCCCTGCTCATTGTTACCTCATGTCTCTGGCCTTGTTTTTATTGCTGTAACATACCTGCCCCCAAATAACTGCAGGTATAGGCAAGGTTTAATTTTATTCCTCCTTATTCTTACCAGTTGGAAAGCACATAATACTGCTGAAGCGACATAAAGAGAAGTTTCAGTTCTATTAAGGTAAGAGCATGTCTGAACTCAATAGAAGCCCTTTTTGTATGACCCTTCCACTAATGCAGCCCTTTGGATTAGAGAGAAGGATTTCTTTTTCCTTAGCAATAAAGTAACCTACTCACAGAACTGTTGGTACTGCTATTTCTACTTCTGGATAGAAGCCAGTATAATGACAGAAACTGTAAGTCATTACTTTCAGTGGTTTATTTTTATTAGATGAGAGAAATAAGTTTTCCAGTTCTACGTCGTCTAGCATCCTTCATCATCCTTCAAACAAATAAAGACATTCCTTACCTTTCTCCTAGCCAAAGTGCCCAAGCTCAGACAAAACCAATTGGCTTGTCCAGCTGACACTTTTTAAGACAATTCACTGAAATAGACTCTTTTTCATAAAAGAGATGGGGCAATTGTATCGATTCAGTCAGAGTCTGTGCAAATAGTTCTAAAGGTTTTGTCATCACTCCAATCAAGTTGGCAAGAGCTGCCATGTTTAATGTCCTTCAAATGAAGAAGAGGTGTGAGCCATTGAGAAATGAAAGTCTAGTCTTCAAAACCAAGTCTGTTCAATTTTTTTGAGTGCAAAAAGCATCTTAAAAAATTTAACTTCTATTTCTTTGTCACTTTTATAACTCAAAAATGCTAGACAAGTGTTCTTGAACTTCAGAAAAACTTTGTGAATTTTACTGGATTTTGAGTGGTGTTAGAAAGATTCTGAAGAGAAATACTTCTGCTCACATCAGCTTCCAAAAGTTTACATCCTCATTTAAACTTGTTCCAGTCTCTGATCTGGCAGATGGACTGGAAGCCTCTTGGCATCTGATATTTTAATTTTTTTAATTTCTGCCTCAGTAAAAATTTTGTTAGAAAACTCTGTCTCACTTGGCTGCTTTCCCTTCTGCTGTCAAAGAAAACAGGTGATTGAGAGACCTTGACTTTAGTGGGACCTAGACCTGGACTTCAAAAACATGTAGGATGGAGGGAGGGGAAATTCCAAAGCTGAGTTTTCCAGAGCATTTTGATTTCAGAGAATCTTGTTTGCCAAACCAGAGATTTTTGATACCGGCTTGCTTACCTAAACTGTGTAGAATTCTGTAGTAACTTCTTAGAATAGTGGGGTCTCACAAATACTTCAGTTGTTTACATCTCCTAGTTGTAATGCAATGAAAAATGATTCTGCCTGTCATAGGTAACTATTTTCCCTGTGGTATTTGAACTTGCATTATGGCATTTGTTATATCATGTAATATAAAGAGTTCTTTGTAATTACATTTTGACAAATACACATTTCATGTTCATAACATTATAGAGAATAACTTGCCTTTGTTTAACTCTTTAGCTTCTGCCCTGTTTTTATTTCACTACGCAGTATGACTTTACTATTCTTGGGCAGCCTTCTTTTTAGGGAATGTATGTATGCCACATGTAAAAAGAGTGCAATTTTGTACTTTATAGGTGTTCATATTTGTCACATTCACAGACCAGAGCCTTAACTGCTTATGTATTTGACTGAAAGTTAGTCAGGAAAAAAAAAAATCTCAATGGCTGTGTCATCCCAAGTCGGTTTATTTAACAAAGTCTTTATAAGGTCTTTAATTCCCAGTTTATTTTTAACATACCAGAAAACTTTTAGAATGGAATTAATCTCATTTAATATACCCATCAAGAAGTTAACTGCCTAAGCTAAGCTATTCTCCTGGGTTCTCACTGTGAATATCAAAAAATGCTTCTGGATTTGTCCCACTTACCTTAGAAGCCTTACCCTACTGATTCCTCTCCGGTGCTCATTGAATGATGATGCTTCTATTAATAGAATAGAACTGTGTGCGGTTCTGGGCCCCACAATTTAAGAAGGATGTGAAGGTCCTTGAATGTGTCCAGAGGAGGGCAACAAAGCTGGTGAAAGGGCTGGAAGGGATATCCTATGAGGAGCGGCTAAGGACTTCGGGCTTGTCTAGTTTGGAGAAAGGGAGGCTAAGGGGCGACCTTATTGCTCTCTTACAGCTTCCTGAGGAGGGGAAGTGGAGAGGGAGGTGCTGAGCTCTTTTCCCTCGTATCCAGTGACAGGATGCATGGGAATGGTTCAAAGCTGCACCAGGGGAGGATTAGACTGGACATTAGGAAGCATTTCTTTACTGAGAGGATGGTCAATCACTGGAACAGGTTCCTGGAGAGGTGGTCGATGCCTCAAGCCTGTCAGCTTTTAAGAGGCATTTGGAGAATGCCCTTAACATGCTTTAACTTCTGGTCAGCCCTGAAGTGGTCAGGCCATTGGGCTAGATGATCATGGTAGGTCCTTTTCAACTGACATATGCTATTCTAAAAGAAGATAAAAGGGACATCTAAAAGAATTAAATCCTTGTAGGTAGCCTGGATGCGACTCAATAACAATGTATTATTGGAAGCACAGGACTGATGCATAGTGTGTGTGTGGAAAGGCTTGAAAAAGGATAAAAAGTGCTTAGGGTAGCTAAACATTAGGGCAAGAAAAGTTGCTAGTAGCAAAAAATTGTCCTTTAAAAATTGAAATTGAGTCCAAATGAAGAAAATAGAAAACATTATAAGTTATGGTGAATTTCAAAATAGAATGAGGTAAACAATAAAAGACCTTAAGGTGATGTGTCCTCCGAACATTAGGAAGACGAATGTATGCTGATGACCCAGTGCTGTTCAGAGTGGTATGTACAAGAGCTGTCCGTAAGGAATTGCAGTAAGACCTGTTGAGACTGAGTGACTGGGCAATGAAATGGTACATGATATATAGTAGATGAGGTTCATAGGGGAAAATAATCCATTTCACATTTAAAACAGTAGGCTCTGAGATGATTTTCTTCCTTCAGGAGAAGGATTGGTTTGTCTTGTGTTGTGGAGGGATCACCATACTTTTAGTGGTATCTGGAAGTCTTTTCTGGGATGACTGAGCACTCAAGGGTCGTCTTTTTTTTTTTTTCTTTCTTTGGGTTTGGTTTTTTTTTTTTTCATCCTCTCCTGGTGAAAGAAAGGAGAGTATCAGTTTTGAGAGCCTCTTGTTGGTTTTGTTTGTTTTTTATTGTCTTTTTGCATCTACTCAGTTCCCCAAGAAATAGACTCCTCCTCTTTGCATATAAATTCTATTCACGCAAGCCAGTGTGAGTGCAGTTTGTGTGTTTTAAGCAAGAACGATTCCCATTGACTGAGATAGCTTCAGCTGATTCCAGATTACACCTTACCTGGTGTTTGGCCATCTCTGGAGATTGCTGGACAGCAAAAGGTGTATTCTGTATTTAATCCTTGGAGAATAAAAAGGAGTTAATTCCTCATTTGATCACAAGGACACAGAAAACCATGTATCAGCAGAATCCCTTAAATCCTTATAAAAGAAGAGGTGAAATTCTTAACTTGCCTCTAGTATTCAGCATTGTTTCTCAGCATTTTCTGCTCATCTGGATCTATTGGACTGTTCTATGACTGGTGAGGATTTACATCGTATTTTTTCCCCCATTTGTTTTGCAGGAAAACATTCTTATGTTTTCTCCACTTTTATGTTTTATGCTTGTCACTTTGCTTTTGCTGACTGCCTTCCACTCTGCAGATCATTCATGAATGAGGCCTGATAGGGCTTTTAGGACTGATACCTCTGTGGTGACAATGAGTGAGCAGTTCTTTAGCTCAATACCATGTGTTTGGTTTTGAAATCTGTCTTTGTTCCCATAGAACCAATTGTTTCACTCAGCTCTGTCCATTAACAGTAGACCACATTGTATCATATTTATTTAAAAAACCATGGGAATATTGTTAACCAAAATAGCAAAATTGGAATACATTCAATCTGAAGAGATTTTTCCCCTCTGCATTCAAGGCATCAAAATTATTCTTCCATCAAAACATAACAATTGTTATGAATGATACAATAATACTGTGAACTGCTTAAGAGCTTCCACTTTAAAACTGTAATGGGCCATGCAGACAGAAGGGAAAAAAAGGCTAAAAGCATAAATTGAAGATAATCAATGTGAATAGACCTTACCCATTGTGCAGTTTGAATAGGATAAGCACACATTATCTGGCATAATTGGTTCATGTGATTTTCTAATTGAAGAGAAAAAGTAATTAGAGCCTAATTGAAGCAAAGTAACACAATGTCTGTCAGCATTTCTCCTTCTACCACACATTATATTATTACCTGTCATCTTTTACTTTAGTGGGACTGAAAAAATGAGGGAAAAAAAACATTATAAAACCTTTGGAGTTTACCTAGCCAAAGCAAAGGTACAGATAAAAGACACTAAATAAAAGCAAATAGGGCTGAGATCAACTGTGTACACTCATGGATGCTTCCAAACTAGGAGTGTTCAGTTTGCCTAATTAAGAAATGAATTGTGTTTTGTAAGATTATGTTATAAATTCAGTCTTATTAAATCTTAGGAGGAATATTTAAAACATACTTGATTTGATTCGGGGCTCTGTACTTTCTGCTTTACATTTCTAAGGGAAGAATTTTGCAGTTTGCAGTGAAAAAGAAAATGGTTGCTATTTTTAGGAAGATGGTGGAGAACACCTTTGCAGCCTTCTCTGCTGAATTATTTTATGGAACAATTTTATTCCAAAAACTGTCTAACATGAGAAGACCAATTGCTACCAGTGCAGAAAAGAGAGTATACTTGGAAGTTGTGTGGTAGATGCTTTGAATAAAGAGTGAGAGGATGTTGCAGGATATTCTCCATCTCTTGGGAACAGAAATATATTTTAGGGCTTTTTATTTCCTGGGGGAGAGAAAGGAGCCTGGGTGATGGAGTTGTTATCTCTCTCTACACACAAAAATTTGGGTGCAACTTGAAAACAAGTTTCTTGAGACAATACACAGTTATTCTTATTAAGGGTAGGTGACATCATAATGTAACAGGAGGCTACATTAAGGAAAAATGGAAGAGTATTTTTGGTAAAAGAGTTGCAACTCATCTCCACTTCCCTTGTTACTATCATGTATTTAGTATTGTGTCATTGCCAGTAGAGCAGAATAGTGAAAATCAGAGCTCAATCATCTTCACGTTGCAAGGCCTGTTAGGTTTCTTGCTGGTCATCCTGACATCAGTTATTAACCCATACTGTTAATAAAAGAAATTGCATTTCAGTACCCTTTCAGTGCATTTGTATCTGCTTGTCTCCAGTGTTGGATTCTAAACACTGGAGTATGATGTCATTGGGAAGATTTCCGGACTAACAGGTATGTTATAATCTTGATTTCTCTCATTCCTGTATAGTAATCTTCAAAGTGTGATAAACTCTTATTAGTATTCTGCTGCAATGAATTGCACACATCTGAGGTCCTTTGACAGTATGTGATGTCCCAGGTCTTCAAACAAAAGCTGCTCTCTGTTCTGATGTTGAGTTGTTCTGAAGGTCATTAATACTTATGCTGGTGGAAGTGGCAGCTGTTTCTGTTTTCTTTGTCTGTTTTCTAACACTGAACTGTTTTCTGTAGGGTGTTTTCCCAGTTCTCAGTTAAAAGGTATCTTTTTTTTCTGAAATGTGCTCTTCCTTTGCAGAAGAAAAAGGAAATAGTGAAGGTGGGAGACTCAAAGGTCTGGTAAGCAGCAGCTGTGTTTTCTAGATCTGAAAACCTGTTGCTGGAAGCAGTGAGAACAGCGTTTTGAGAGAAACCGGTTAACCATGACTACAGCAAAGCAGCCAGTTTGTAGCCAGCACATTAAGGAAGGCTTACTCGGGCATCTTCCTAAACTAGGGTGAATACAGAGCAGGTACAGACCAGAAAGGCAGAGGGATTGCTAAAAGGATTTTTTTAAGCTTTTGTATTTGAAGGGCTTAAGTTAATTAAATTGAATTGAAAGGAGTTTTGTTTTTGTCCTGGTGCTGTTTGAGATTCAAATAAGACATTTCACAGTATAACTGTGTCACTGTTTGGTGCAAACCATGCTATCCTGTGTTGATGCTGGGTAGTGTTGTGCCACCCAGTGGAAAGTGAAATTTTACTGAGGACAGTGGGGAAACAGTGGAGGAAAGAGACTCTGAGTAGCAAAAGTGGGTAAAGGTATGCAGGCTCATACGCAACTCAAGAATATATAGAATGGAATGGTTTTGCTTGGAGCTAGGCAGGTAAATAAAACTGCATGTCTTACGCAAAAAAAGAAATGAAACTGCTCTTTTTTGGGGTTTTTTTTTGTTGTTCTTTTAAAAAAATGCTGGAACATGACTATTTCTCAATGCAATCTGAGGCAGTTCCTAGCTCTGTGATGCCCTTAAAGAAATAATTTTGATGGAAAGGCTTTGTGGAATCCCTTTCATTTTTATTCTCTGTGGTCACAACTTGCCACACAGCCACCTAAAATGTCCTGGAGAGGTTAGAAAGACATTGCCCATAGACATTGTCCTCAGTTTAGTGCTTTCTGTAAGGTATTTTAATGGTGTTGCTGATGTTACAACAAAGAATTCATGGACAATGAAGGAGAATAAGAGTCTGCTCATGAGTAAAAACTCAGAGCTGCATAAATTGACTATACCTGAGACTTTGCCTGCCAAATTCCTTAGGCGAAGCAAGATGCTTTCATTTGGGAAAGCTGACTTTTTTGGTTTCCTTGTGCTGGAATTTGGGTCACTTCCCATGAGAGGAAAGATGTAAATTAGGCACTCTAAACTCTTGGTCAAACTTTAACTTTGGAACTGAAACGTCAAGAGCTTTGTGACCCATAATATTTCTTTCACAAGATGGTAATGATGAAAGGCTCTGGATGCTATCACTGCTAACTTCTAGTTTTTCACATGTATTCACTTTCCCATTTTCTGTTGTGACATTGTAGGTAGAATCTGTTACCTTCCCATCTGCTGTTGACCACCACTGGGGCCAGGCTCATTTCTGAATGTCATTTAGTATTCTGAAATACATACTTAGCGGTGAATCTGTAAAAATTATTTGCTACATCATGTTGCTTATTTATAGAGGTGAGAAAGAATTACATTTTTTAAATAAAACACTTTAGACAAAGTAAATACTAAAATAGTAATGTCTCCAGATGCTGGCACTGTCAAAGATGGATCCATTCCATTTATCAGTCTCTTAACATGAGGGCTTTTTTCTCCTGTCTCTCCCAAGTAAATGTGGTGCGCTTTTTCTGCATGGAATAAAAATTGAATGTAATGACATGCTTTGCACAATCCAATGAACACAAAGGCATTAAATCTGTCACCTGGCTAGGTGGAAATTCCCAGTGTGAGAAGCTCTAACACTAAGCCAAACACCTGACTCTTGCATCACCTCCTGTTTGCTCTGATGTAAGACATATGTTGGCAGGTGAGTGTTGGACACACTCTTCCCAACCTGATCAGCAAACACATCTTGCCAGCTGATATCAATTAGCCCTGTTCCTTCCTGCCCCCCGCCACCCCCCCAACTGTCTATGTAGTCTATGGAGGGCACAGATCCTCCCTAAGGACTGAGCATCTCTCTGACAACCATTACACGAGAGGCATGGATGGCAGCAGCGTAGGCTCTACAGGCTTACTGGATACCCTGCTGGCTTACTGCTTACCCTAAGATTGCATTAAACCTGTTCTACTCTGTCTTCCTTTCTGTTGATTAAATTAACTTGATTAAGACTAGCACATATGTGACTGTACACTCCAGTCATATATCCTAGCTGATTGCAATGTCAATATGTGTGTAGTTAAACTCCCTTTTGCTTTGCTTAAGGAGTGTGAAACTTTGCCTGAGTTCTATCTTTAATAGCTCTACAATTTATGTTCATTGACAATGGATGCAAAACAAAACGAAATTCAGATTGTAGTGAACAGTGTCTCTCAATCTCTGTGTTTAATTAAATGGTTCTCTTCAGGAACACTAAATATGAAAAAATTGACAGCAGAAGACACAAGCGTACCAATGTATTATGTAGGCTGTGCACGCTGGAAGTGAGGTTCTGATCTTTGTGTATATTCTTCTTTTTGTTTGACAATACATCTCAATAAGGTTTTACTACCAATGCCTTCAGTTCTCCTTGAGGCATATTGTGTTGATGTTTGAATGTGTACTTACTTTAAATGCTTCTCTGCCTTGTTGGCCTTAAGTGTGGGTGGAAATGTGTAAAGATCAAACAGGTATCATCTGAATGCTTTTCATCTAATTTTTCCAAAGCCTGCCAGAAACACTGTTGAGGACATTAATGTGGAAGAGTAATCTCAAACAAAGTCAAAGGCCAAGCTGTTTTTATTTTTCAATACAGTAAGCCTCATTCATTTGGAAATTGATGGAAAAATTAGATTAAGCATTTGCATGTACTTTAGATTGATGGAAGTCATATTTCCAGCTTGCTTTATGATTACTTACATTGCAGACTTCCCTACAAAGCAGATAAATACTGTAGGTAATATTGCTTGGGGCAGATGTGGCAAGGATAGTTGTTTGAACGTGCCCATAATATTTAAGTTGTATTTTTTCAGTGTAGAAATGCCACGTGCCAAACCTGGGCCCTAGGAGTACCCTTTTGCCCCACATACAGCTGCATCAAAAGACAGTCTCTCTTATGGCTAAGGACAGTTGGAGGTATTTTGTGCTTACTCAATTACAAGTTGTTATAATTTGACCGTGTTTTTTTTGTTAATAATTAAAAGGGGAGAGGGTGAGAGAACCTAATAACAACAACTGGATTGTAAAGATCTTCCCCATCTGTCTCTCCCAGTGCAAAAATTAAGAGGAATCAAATAAAACTACCAGGAAGCAGACTGGTGGAAAAAGGGATGTTTCTTTGCATCACCAAAGGTGATGGGTGAGGGGGTGAGAAGAGAGAATGAATGAGCAAACTTATATCGTGATCTTTTCCTCTGATTAACTGAGGACTCTTAGTTTATAAGGCTTTTTAATGGTCAAGAGCATCAAATAAGGGAAAATGAGGAAATCTTGACAAAGAATGCTCTGCAATAAAGACTGACACAGCAGTAATGCATCCTTTTGTGAGCTGGATTATGATGAACTTTGATAATACTGCATATTGTTTGTCTTGTACTGCTTAGTCGTAAGTCATAATATGCCAAACTAAGTGTACTAATTTTAAATATCCTGGGGTTTTTGAGGCTCAGGTTAGACCTTTAGGACTACAGTTTCAGCCTAGCCTCTAATGTGCCTCTGTAAATTATAGTAAGCTACAATCATATATTTAGCCATCTGTGTGTGATAGATTGTGCCAGCAAATAACTGCATGTGCAAAAAATGAAAGCCAATGTTTGAAAACCTGTCTCTCTCTTATTCTGAAATACTTTTCCATTTGTGATATATAGAATCATAGAATCGTTTAGGTTGGAAAAGACCTTTAAGATCATTGAGTCCAACCATTAACCTAGCACTGTCAAGTCCATCACTAAACCATGTCCCTAAACACCACATCTACATGTCTTTTAAATCCCTTCAGGGATGGGGACTCAACCACCTCTCTGGGCAGCCTGTTCCAATGCTTGACTACCCTTTCGGTGAAGAATTTTTTCCTAGTATCCAATCTAAACCTCTCCTGGCACAACTTGAGGCCATTTCCTCTCATCCTATCACTAACTATTTGGGAGAAGAGCCCAACACCCACCTCACTACAACCTCCTTTCACAGAGTTGTAGCGAGCGATAAGGTCTCCCCTCAGACTCCTCCAGACTAAACAACCCCAGTTCCCTCAGCCGCTCCTCATATGACCTGTGCTCCAGACCCTTCATCAGCTTCGTTGTCCTTCTCTGGAGACACTCCAGCACCTCAATGTCCTTCTTGTAGTGAGGGGCCCCAAACTGGACACAGTATTCCAGGTGCACCCTCACCAGTGCCGAGTACAGGGGGACAATCACTTCCCTCCTCCTGCTGGCCACACCATTCCTGACACAAGCCAGGATGCTATTGGCCTTCTTGGCCACCTGGGCACACTGCTGGCTCATGTTCAGCTGGCTGTCAACCAGCATCCCCAGGTCCTTTTCTGTGAGGCAGCTTTCCAGCCACTCTTCCCCAAGTCTGTGGCATTGCATGGGGCTGTTGTGACCCAAGTGCAGGACCCAGCACTTAGCGTTGTTGAACCTCATACAGTTGGCCTCGGCCCATTGATCCAGCCTGTCCAGATCCCTCTGTAGAGCTTTCCTACCCTCAAGGAGAGCAATATTGCCACCCAACTTGGTATTGTCTGCAAACTGACTGAGGGTACACTCAATCCCCTTGTCCAGATCATTGACAAAGATATTAAACAGAACTGGCCCCAATACTGAGTCCTGGGGAACACCACTTGTGAGCGGCCACCAACTAAATTTAACTCCATTCACAACAAGTCTTTGGGCTCAGCCATCCAGCCAGTTTTTTACCCAGAGAAGAGTATGCCCATCCAAGCCATGAGCAGCCAGTTTCTCCAGGAGAATGCTGTGGGAAATGGTGTCAAAGGCTTTAGTAAAGTCTAGGTAGACAACATCCACAGCCTTTCCCTCATCCACAAAGTGGGTCACCTTGTCATAGAAGGAGATCAGGTTAGTCAAGCAGGTTAGTCTGCCTTTCATAAACACATGCTCACTGGGCCTGATCACCTGGTTGTTCTGTACGTGCCACGTGATGGCACTCAAGATGATCTGCTCCATAACCGTTCCTGGCACCAACGACAGGCCTGTAGTTCCCCAGATCCTACTTCCAGCCCTTCTTGTAGATGGGCATCGCACTTGCTGACCTCCATTCAACTGGGGCCTCGCTGGTTAGCCAGGACTGCTGATAAAGGATGGAAAGTGGCTTGGTGAGCACTTCAGCCAGCTCCCTCAGTACCCTTGGGTGGATCCCACCTGGACCCATAGACTTGTGTGTGTCTAAGTGGTGTAGCAGCTCGATAACCATTTTCCCTTGGATTATGGGGGCTTCATTCTGCTCCCCGTCCCTGTCTTCCAGCGGGCGGGCTGGGTACCCGGGGAACAACTGGTCTGACTATTAAAGATGGAGGCAAAGAAGGCATTAAGTACCTCAGCCTTTTCCTCATCCTTTGTCACTATGTTTCCCTCTGCATCCAATAAAGGGTGGAGATTCTCCTTAGCCCTCCTTTTGTTGCTAATGTATTTATAGAAACATTTTTGATTGTCTTTTACAGAGCTAGCCAGATTAACTTCGAGTTGGCCTTTGGCCCTTCTAATTTTCTCCCTGCATAACCTCACAACATCCTTGTAGTCCTCCTGAGTTGCCTGCCCCTTCTTCCAGAGGTCATAAACTCTCCTTTTTTTCCTGAGTTCCAGCCAAAGCTCTCTGTTCAGCCAGGCCAGTCTTCTTCCCCGCTGGCTTGTCTTTCGGCACATGGAGACAGCCTGCTCCTGTGCGTTTAAGATTTCCTTCCTGAAGAATGTCCAGCCTTCCTGGACTCCTTTGCCCTTCACCACTGCCTCCCAAGGGACTCTGTCAACCAGTCTCCTAAACAGGCCAAAGTCTGCCCTCCGGAAGTCCAAGGTGGCAGTTCTGCTAACCCCCCTCCTTACTTCTCCAAGAATCAAAAACTCTATCATTTTGTGATCACTGTGCCCACAACAGCCTCCAACCATCACATCACCCACAAGTCCTTCTCTGTTCACAAAAAACTAAGTCCAGCTGGGCGCCTTCCCTAGTTTGCTCACTCACCAGCTGTGTCAGGAAGTCTGCTCCATGAACCTCCTAGACTGGTTTCTCTCTGCTGTATTGTGTTTCCAGCAGACATTTGGTAAGCTGAAGTCCCCCATGAGAACAAGGGCTAGCGATTGTGAGCCTTCTCCTAGCTGCTTCTTAGAATATTTCATATGCCTCTTCATCCTGGTTGGGCAGTCTATAACTGACTCCCGCCATGATATCTGCCTTGTTGGCCTTCCCCCGGGTTCTTACCCATAAACACTCAACCCTATCATTGCTACCATCAAGCTCTAGACAATCAAAAGACTCCCTAACATACAGAGCTACCCTGCTGCCTCTCCTTCCTTGCCTATGCCTTCTGAAGAGTTTATAGCCATCCATTGCAGCACTCCGGTTGCGTGAGTCATCCCACCACGTTTCCATGATGGCAACTATGTCATAGTTTTCCTGCTGCACAATGGCTTCCAGCTCCTCCTGTTTGTTGCCCATGCTGTGTGTGCTGATGGAGAGGGACTTTGGTTGGGCTATTGATCCTGCCACCTTTTTGGGGGGAGAAACCCTAATTCCTACATGACCATTCTCAGGTGCTTCTGTGGTTTCTAACACATCCATAACCCTTGCATCTTTGCTGCCGCATGGATCTCCATCCCCTACCTCCGCTGAGACTGCAGACCGAAGGACCTCACTAGCACACTGTCCCTCAAACACTGCCATGCTGCCCCCATACTTATCTCTAGCAAGCCTGGTTTTATCCCTTTCCCTACTTGAATATATATACTATATAATAGTATAGTAGCAAGTTACAGTGCATGGTAACAATTTGGGCAGCACCTCAGTTTTGCTGAAGGTACCAGTGTTGAACTACAAAATAGTGACATGAGGGAGAAAGAGGAAAACTCTGAGCTTGGTCACTTCTCAGTGAAGAGACTATTCAGTGCAAAACATAATTTAAAGTAAACGTGTTTACATGTGTAAACATGTTAAAAACAACAAGGGGGAATAGTGTTTAGGAGCAATAAACCAAAGCTGGGAGTGTGCATTAGTCAGAGCAGTTTTGTAGCAGTCCTGTCTAGAGAAGGATTTAAGATGTTTTTTAGGAAAAAAAAAAAAAAAAATTCCTTGAAAACATCAGCCCACTATATGGCTGCAGTAAAACTAAGACAAATGGATGCCAGCAGGCATTACATGAATAGGACAACAGAAAGATTCAGAGATGTTTGTTTGCAAGATACAGGTTGGAACACATCTAGAACCCTGCTGTACAGGAAAACTATTAGAAAAGATGTTTAAAAATGGCTAGTAAGGAAGAAACCCCCAAAGATCCTGGTCAGGTGCAACATCTGGTTATTAGCAATATTATTAAAATAAAAAGTAGCTCTCAAATAGGTTTCATTTCTAGTATTTGTCTACCTATGTTTAATCTTGGCTTCCTGAAGATAAGACTTCTTGGTTCTTGCCTTTGAAGACATTTGTTACCAAAATTTGTTCTTCATTTATGTACTTACAGACTGCGATCACAGTTTACATTTTAACCTTCTCTGTTCAGGTGCAGATTCATCTGTACATTAGTGATGATGGAGTATCTTCCAAATTTTGAGGCTTTTCTCATCTCTAATTTATTAATAATGTTTCTGGACTGTGGATATTAAAACTAAAGTGTGTATTCCAATACTAATTACCCTAACGCTAAACTAAGGGAGATAAAACTTCTTGATTCCGTCTTGCTATTCATTCTTTTCAAGCATTTTAGGATCAGATTAGCCCTTTGGCAGCAGTATTGGTCTGGATCCATACTCAGCTGACTACTGACAATTACTCTGAAGCCCTAGTCATAATTTGTGCCCCACAGCAGAGACACCCACAGCCTGCACATCTACACACTGTTCCCAGATTAACAGCTTTAAAAGTGACATAAAAATATGCTCACTGGGCAGCAGGTTGTTCAGATTCTCTGCAGCTCCAGTATTAATTAGGGGTAAAGATTTCAGCACTAGGTAACATGAAGTGAGATGATGGAGACCTTAAACTGTAAAAGCTGAAATTTTCTGTGCACTAGGTCAAGGTGATGATACATTGCCTCTGTGCCAGTAGCTACCCAATTAGTATGCATAGTTACTGCTAATGACTCCCCTTCTCCTCCATTTCAGGCCCATTCAGCAGCCATGTTGGTTCCTCACAACATCATGAGGGAACTTTCAAACTGAACATCCCATCAGCAAACACCTCTGAGCTACCATCTGTTTCATAAATGAAGGAATCAAATGTTGCTTAAGAAATAAAATAACATATTATAGGTAATGCTATGCAAATTGACTTAAGCCTCTATAGGCAGTCGTTCAAGCTGCATCCACTCCTAAGGATTTCCTGGTTGGTTTTCCAAAGCTGAAGCGGATGCTTCTTGTGAATGTGTTTCGCTACCCTGTTTTTTGTGAGGTTGAGTCTCAGGTTTAAAAGCAAAATAAGGATGCTGAACAACTGTGTCCCAAACTTCACATGCGTGGGAGGCTTTAGAAAGATACTTACTGGTTTTTATGAAATGTCTCACACCCTGACTGACTGCTGTTGTTACTGTAACTTGTCTCCTGTACTCCATGTCTTGAAAGTCTTTAAAGATGGAAGCTAAAGACTTTCCTGAAAGGTCATGTGTTTTCTGCAGTGATGAACTGCAAAAATAAACTACAGAAGACTGCCAGTTCAAGAATAGGTGTGACTGAATGCATCTGGGCTGCTTTGTGGCAACTTCATCTCTTTTCCTCCCTGTCTATATATGACAGGCTTCCAACCCCACAGAGGCCCATGTTTTCAGCTGGACTGCGTAAACCATTGAGCAACACAGACTAAAAGCAGCTGGAGATCTGAACTCCTTGATATTTAGCCCATGCCTTTTGTGAGATTTTACTTTAATAGTAGCTCAAATAAGAATGCAAGAGTCTATTGCCATTGTAGTCTCTGTGGATATGAAGTCTTGTTCCAGAACTCTCCTACAAGCAGACATACCTTACTCCCTTCTTGTCCTGAATTAAATTAGCAAGTATATCTTTCTAGGAAAATGGAGCAGGAATTGGCCAAAATCTTTTCCCAAGGTCTTTGTTCCTGCCATGAAGTTGTATTAGCAGAACCACTTTCGTAACTGCTTTTAAAATGTGACAATTTTTGTGGCTAAATAGGAGGTTGGACAGAACTGTCTCTGAACCTATCCTCAGTTTGTGTTATTTTATTATATAATCATACAAGCTAGATGCGTAAAGGCAATATATGTTATTTGCTATTTCATAGTTGGCAGTGGCTCAGAACAAGTATAGCATAGCTTGAAAATACAGTTTTATGGGGTTTTTATTTCCAGAAAGTGACAAAACTTGCATCTCAGAAGTTCAGTCTCTGTAATAACGGATGCCTTTATAAAAATAGGGAGAAATTTGTATGAGGTTTCAGAAACCCTAAAAAGGCTGAGGGGACTGATAAGGCATAAGGAGTATACTCATAAGGTATATAACTAGTCAGTTACGTAATGGACAAAGTCAAACAAGAATATATCAGTAATCACAAATTCTAACAAGCTAAGGAAAAATTAGGTTTAGATATATGTTAATGAAGAATCAAAGTCACTGCATTTGGATTTAATGCACTTCATTTAATTGCTCCCAACATGCTGAAAAGCTAGAATAAAATATGTAGCTATTGCTAGTATTCTTGGGCTTTTTCCAGAAACAAATCTAGGCAGCACTGATATTTAGTCTCCTTTAGAAGAATATAACCCTGGAGTCAATTACTCAAAACTTAGTTTTAAACTAATGTAGAAGAGAATAAAATCTGTGTCCCAACATGAGCCAAACGATACTTAAAAGGAGTCTAAATTTGGTAAAGTCACGCTGTCTTTCATCTCCTGCATTACTAGCATTACGATCATAGAGATTTCTCGTATGCTATATGCTATCAGAAACTTACAGCTGCTATACTTTTGCTGGACCTCGCATTAATTCATCATTATTTAACTTAATCCTTATCTACAGCTGGCTCTGAATTTGGCCATTCTGTGTTGTTATTATGATGGCTTTTTTTTTTTTTAAAAAAAAGACACACGCACACACAAAAATTCCTGTTTCCCACTTACTACTTTTAAGTCTCAAATTCCTTTTCTCTGTTTCTGTGTTACTGACTGCAGTTTTTCAAATCATTGGAGCTTCTCCCTCCATCTTGATCACTTTGTTGCCTTGAAATACAGAAGAGCTAGTGATCTTTTTTTTCCCTTTGACTCATAGGTGAAGGCTCTGGGGACAACAGAGGAAATTATTCTGGCAGCTTAATACAGGTCCATCTGTAAGACTTGGTATTGATAGTATGCATGGAATGAATCTATTAAAAACTCAAAGAATAGTATTTATGAAAATGCAGCATTTACAGCAATATTTTGCCTTAGCACCAACCAAGAAATATATTCATGTAGAGCGACATAACGTTCAGTGGAGTGGAAAATAGTTTATGTAAAATTGTCCTCACTATGAAATTGTATCAATACACAGGAAAAAAGCAGAGATTTTTTTAAAGGTAAGAAGCAAAGCTGTTCTGTTGCTTCATGAAAAGGCTTTTACATGTGATAAAAATTAGTTTAGACAGCTAAGCAGAAAAGCTAATTCATGGGAATTACCAAAGAAAACAAGTCATAGGCACTGTAAAGAGAGGTTACATTAAGGTCAGGACCTCATAAATGATCATGACAGAAAATCGTATGCTTTTTTTTGTCTGACCTGCATGAAATATCCGTGTCTGCCCTAACTCATAAATGATATTAGGTCTGTAGTCTGACTCATTCATAAACCAGTCTTTGATAATCCTCTGATGGATGGTCATGGTTTCCAGTGCAGAGAAGATATTAATAGTCTGGTGTTTTGGGTGCTCCTCATGCAGATAATCTCTTCCCACAGAAACAAGGCAGTGTAACAAGACAAAACTGTTCAGTGAATAGGTTTGGTTCCTGCCCAAATCTTCTAACCCCTGGGGATGTGTGGAAGGCAGAGATGTGTCTTTCAAGCCTGAGTTCTCACTGTTCTTCTCCAGTGCCATTGGAGTTGTGGCTCTGAGGTTCTCATCAGCTGCTGCCATTGCTCTTCAAGGAAATATACAAGGAGGTATAGAGTAGTTAATGCAGCCTCAGGCTTAGGCTGTGTGGTTGTCAGCTCTATTCACTTGCTTTTCCCCTTTTGACTGGGCCTACAGCCAGATCCCCAGACTTTCATCTTTAAAGAAATGGTGCTGGAAGGGCATGGATGCAAGTGCAAAGGATTATGCACTCAATTACTTTTAGCCAGATGGTTTCTGTGAGCCACAAAATCCCTTCCAAAGGGATGGAGAAAAAGGTGGGTGTGGGGTTTTTTTATAAATGCCTTTTAATATTAAAGATTATCACCTTATTATGCCTGTAATTATAATAGAGTGGCCTCCAAAGAGATTTTACCTTAAAAAAAATAAATTACACCTTTACCTTTCTAGCTGTTAAAATACAGTGGTCTACTACAAAAGCTAAAACTGTCAGGAAGTTCTGAGTTCTGGTATTATGCAGTTTGCATGCCCTGTTTTTTACTGGCCTTTACCATGAGTAGCTTACAGTAGCTAATTTTACTTGGAAATGCTCTCTCAGGAGAGCCAGCTTTCCAAAGTTTAGCACAGAACTCTGTGATTTTATACAAAAGACATTGTTAATCTGTGTCTGGGTTTAAAACCAAAACCCTCAGAACTTGAAACCTATAGAAACTGGTTTTTTTCCTGTTGTATCAACCATATTAACTAGAGGGTGTTCTACTGATGTCTTAGCTATTTCATTCTAAATCTTTGTTGCATGAACTATTACATGTAGTCTGTTATTACATAACTTTGTCAGATATTTGATCTATGACTTCTTTGAGTTATGCAAGCACAAATTCCAAACTGTTCCTCAGTAGAGTTAATATTACGATGCTCTGATAAACTCAGAACGGTATATTAAGCTCCAGAACTGTCTCTCACATTGGCATTTTATTTGACCAATACGTGAGAAATCAGAGGAGCCGTCTGAGTTTAGGTAAGTTATCTGTCTATCAGAATATCTTCAGTGGCTGCCTTTCATTTCAGTGGTTTTCTCTGAACTTTCCAACTTGTTATACTGGTGAAAAGAGGAGACTTACCTGTTCAGACATCTAATGTCTGGGGTAAATGTGAAAAAGGCTTGAGGGATCAGTAATGAGTCTTGCTAAAACAGTGGATATGCTGCATGGAGCTGACAAATACTATCTTAGTTTTTGCTGGAGAAACAGTGTGCTCAGTGAAACTATAAAGTTTTGTATTCTGCAATCCTGATACACAAAGGTTATCCTCCATGAGCTGATCTCCGGGTGCATTTGATAACGGGGCTTATAGGTGGCCACCACATTACACTGAAGTGATTTGCCTATTCAGGTACTGGCAAAGTCTTTAAACACCTGGACATATCACCATTCCAAACCAAGCACTGCAGAAATCAGGATTGAATGATTCAGGAATCAGCCTATTGTTTTAATTTGAGGTATTAACACCACTTTAAACAGAGCTTTATGATACTTCCTTAAATACTGCATACGAAGTATTTTGATCCAAGAAATATTTTGTAAAAAGATAATCATTCTTTACTGGCAGCTTAAGAAAAGGGATGGGAAAGCAGACTCATTGTGTGTGCCCACATGGCACCAACTTTCATGTCATAAGAAGTAATGCTGTAACTTAAAATCTGCTTCCGGTGAATGCACATTCTTTGCATGCTGCTCCTGGATAGGTCTGTATAGTGCAAAGTAATTTTTTTTTCCCTAGGGATTGAATAGGTATTTTATATATAATTTCCTTCTTTCTATGTACTTTGTGGATCTGACATTATTAAATTAATGCTGCCTTCTTTGTACCTAACAGTGCAAAGAAAATGCAAAATTCCCTCTTCCTACTTGTCCTCGTTAGTATAGACAAGTGCGAGCAATGGCTAGGTTATATACAGACAGCTTATATCATCTTTCCCTTAAAAGATCTCAAACCAAAGGCAGCTTTAATGAAGTGTATGTGCCAGTGAGTAGAGAAAAGTTTTTTTCTTTGTTTGTTTTGTTTGTTTTTAGAGTTTTAAAATGGTTAAAAGGGAAAACAATTTGTTTGGACAGTCAGGGGAAGATGAGGAGGCACATGTGAAAATAGGGACATGACAGTCATTTTGTTCTTCTTGGGAAATAAGACGAAGAGGGTTGCTAACACCCTTAAAAATGACATGATAGGATTGGGTTGAAGTATTTAGAGTGAGCATGATACAGCCATCCTTGGGACCATGTTGCAGGAATCAAGATGTCTCCACAAACTGATTAAATGAAATTTTCTGTAGAAGGGAAAGCGGGGAAGATCAGTAACACTGCAGGATCTGATTTTTCAGAGCTGCTCAGCACTCTGAGTTTGAACCAGTCCCACAGAATCACCTCCTCCATCTGGTAGTTGGGGCACATGAGAACATTTTCTTATTCTCCATTATTTACAAAACCACAAATTAATTATTATGACTGTAAGGAACCTGCTTGGTGATGAGGAGACCAAGGGTTTGGTGTCCCTATGTAATATCTGAAAATAGTATGGGGAGTTATGAAACAAAGTTGTGAAAAAGCCTGGTCGTACAGAAAAATTGCTATTTACAGGATGAGAGTCCTCAATGTATAAGAAGTTGTCCCCAGAGGGAAAGCCAAGACTGATTCACTCTTGCTTTAACCTTCTGTGCTGAAAGCAAACAAGCTTAAGGTACAAAGAGATTGGGAATTAATTGGTGTAATTAACATTTTGTGATTATAATGACTTGTAATCAATACTTTATGTAAATAGCTGTATCGATGTGTTGAACAAAGGGTGCTAGTTGTGTTTGGATGGGGAAAAAAAAACCACTTTAAAGCCCTAATGAAATTCAAACCTTTCAATACAGGTAAAGTCCTGACAACATCTTTTTCAAGGTAAAAAGAAGATCCTTTAGTGACCTATTTAATTAAAATGGCTCTGATACAGCTGCTGACTAAACTTCATAAAGTAAGGTGACTGGAAGATGAAGCACATTCCCCTGCTGACAGTTCCCTCTGTTAAACCACTGTGTTTCATCAGGTTAACAAAGCAAAACAGAGAAACTGACCTGATCTGAACTCGCAGCCATAAGACCCCTTCCCATGGCAGGAGTAGCTTGGGACTTGGTTCAGATGTCAAAGAAACAAATGAGATATCAAGAAGCTTTCAAGGCCAGGAGGAAATGGTTAGAAGCCTCTTTTTAGGTGAGTGAATGGGGTCTGACTTCTTTCTCTGTCTCTGGAAATCACCTTCAAATTGTTCCTCAGTTCTTTTTCTTTCTGAAGTCCTGTTTAGAATGGGTAGGTTAGTGATCAGAAAAGGTTAGATAGGAGCTGCCAGTTTTCCCACACTCCAACCTTCAACTTCATGTGGTAAACAGTACCTTCAGCAAACCTTATTAGCCAGTAGTTCCAAATTTTTCCTCTTTCAAATAAGAACTGGAGATCAAGCAGCATAAAAATGCAATCACTGCTAAACTTAAATACTTCCTGAATCATCTGTTGAGATACATGATGGAACAAAAAAAAAATTTTGCTTTGAGTCTTGATGTTCAGAAGTAGCAGGAGTGGGTTTCGAATAGTGGTTTGTAAATCTTCAGACATAAGGAGGCCTCAAATGCCATGGATTTAGTCCTTTGCAATTAGAGATCAGCATACATTTACAGTTGACTCAATGATCTTAAGGGTCTTTTCCAACCTAAATGATTCCATGATTCTATGAAATATGTTTCAGGCCTTCAGTTTGGGTGCTGATGGATATTTTCTCACAGTGGACAGGAGACCATGAGTGACAGGCCTTCCTCAGTGCAGTCTGAGGACTGTGACAAGTCAGGATTGGCAGATGTTTGAAATACTATGTTGTGAAGACTGTATAATTGCCTTTTGTGATAACCCTGCACTTGACCAACACTTTTCAAAAAAGAAGACAGTGACAAAGTAAATGAACAAGGACTTTGCATATACACTGTTGATCTTGTTTTTAGAGATGCAATAAAAATGCTTTTGTTACGGTTTTTGTATTCTCAAGGGAAAAGCCACCTTGGTGCCTTACTGCTAGGAATGCTTAAAGGGTTGCTGGAGTTTGTCATTAATGTGATGTTAGTTCTGTAAAACTTGCAAGCCTTTAGGCCAGTCATAATGAAGCATTAAACTGTTCAAGACAGCCTGATAAGCAAACTCCCTTAGTCCTCAAAGAGGAGGCAGTTCATGCCAGGTATTGGCCAAAAATAGCTGTTGGGATTTCACCCAGTAAGTGTGTGTCTCATCAGCATTCTGTAGTGCTGCCAAAGTTTGCTATACCATGAAGGAGAAAGAAACAAAGAAACATAAGGAGAAGAGGGGGGGAAAGGAAGCTAATGGGAAGAAAAATTGCTTTTTACTTGATCATTGGAACTATTTTGGTTTCCCAATGATCCTGAACAGCATCTTAGGTGATAATGTGGGGAAGTTAGCATTTTTGGCACCTGAGTAGGAAACATTTGCAGTTCGGGCACTCTGAAGGCATGGAAAGAGCTAGTTTAAGTGCTTTGCTGAACAGTGATAGAATGGAGGTTTTGTACATTCCCAGTGTCTTGCCGAATTGGGGCCTTAGTCTGGCTCCATTGGTAAGTGCCCAAAACAAATCATGGGTCTTAGACTTGAACTGCCATGGATCACGCTCCCTTATTAATGAAGGGCTCATGCTTCTGTTTAACTGCCCATGACGTATAAGGGACCTTGAAGTGGCTGTAAATGCCACATATACAAGACTTTCTTCTTACATGACAATCAAACAATAGGTAGTTTTGTTTGTATAGTTTGGGGTTTTTTAGCATAGGACAGCATAGAGTGCAGTTACCCTGAGAGAAGAGACATTCAAAGGAAATTTAAGAAGAGTCCTACTTGGGTCTACCTTCACCTGATATTGCTTTCACTATGTCACTTGGAATAGCAGATAGTGACTCTCCCTCTGAAGAGTTCCTCTCTTGTTTGCAACTGATAATGATCTCGCCATTCTGATGGGGCTGACAGAAAGACTCTGTTGAAGTCAATGTGTTACACTCCAATCATCAGAAAGATGCCAAGGTGTGTGTCACACCTTTAAAGATGTAAAGCTGAGAAATTCAGAAAATCATTTAGCAGGACATGGGTGGCAGCCACACTGCCATTCTCTTTTTCCTAGAGGAGCAATCCCTGTGAATTTTTCTCATTGTAGATACAGCCTTTTCTATGCATCTGTCCTCTCATACCTTGTCTCCTGTGATAAATTTTGAATTAAGTCATTAGTTAGAAGCACAATGGTCTCAAAATATTAAGTTATTAGATATTTCATTAAAACAGACATCGCTAGTGCCCTAACATACACACAGGCTGCCGTGCAACCCTCATCACATACCGAAGAGTCCTTGTAGCCAAGAGTCCTTATGAAGCATAGGAGAAATTTGTTTGGCACGCGATCTACTAGGTGTGCAGGATAGAAGCGTTTGGGAACTTTATTTGACCTCCTGCTTCCCGAACTGCTTGTCTGGAGACAGGGGAAATATTGTGCTGCTTACTGCAAGTAGAATAAATTAATTCTGTGATTTCTCAGTGTTATAAAGGTCCTTCACAGCTCTATCTATGATGTTTGCTATCATACTGTAGCCTTGCCTGATGGTAATAAAAGTTCTTAAGTTCTGTCTGCACTTATGGTATAAGAAGGATTTGACTAACAGCAAAATTTACAGGCTCTAAAGTATGCATGCAAAAATTCGGTTGCTCAGGGGGCTCCTCTTCTTTGTCCTCAGCACAGCATAAATTCTCAGGAAAGATGGGATCCAACTGAAGGCTCTAATGTTTCAGCTTTGTTGAAAGGGAAAGTACAAAAAGCCAAAAAAGCCTTTTCTGGGGATGCCTTTGATTTGGCTAAGGAAGTGGAGACTGCTCTGTATCTACCTGAATTCTACTTCTGAAAAAGATGAGATAAAATATTTCTACCCTTTGTACCTGTAAAAGATACAAAACTGAAATCTAAGGAGGCCCTGTAGACTTCAGGAGTATTGTTCAGTCCATTTACTGGCTTAACCTCTTATTTGTTTTCAGATTTGCTTTGTATTTGGCTGAAATAAAAGTGGCTTAAAATGAAAATACTTTAAATACTCTCAGTAACTTGCTGCATGCATCTTGTGTGCTACTTACATTCCAGAGGATTATAGCCATATGAAGGCAGACTATTGTTTCCGCTGGCTTGTGCCATGAAATATCTTTACTTTGTGTAACACTTTTGACTATTGACAAGTGACATTTGTTTCTGGCATGCCTCCTGCCTTACTTTTACTGTAGAAGCATGTAGTAAGTATTCTGTAAACACTTCTGAAAGGCAGGACTGGTGGTGGGGCTTCTAAGCCACTTTGGTACTTTTGATGTCTTTAAAACAATGTTGCTTGGTTCATATTTATTTCTGCAACAATGATCTGTGCTCTTGTCAGAGCCACACTAGAAATAATAGCAACATTAATAGCATCAACACCTTTTCAAAACAATTAATTCCCTTGAATTCTCTTGAGGGGAGGGAAGAAGGAGGGGAAGAACAGCAAACCCAAAAATAACCCTTTGAAAAGAATTAGTTTGAGACCATAAGGTAAATTAAAAGAGAAACCTGACAAACTGTACTGGGCAAGTACAGTATTTTGCAGCCTATAGAGAGCTGTCAGACTGGAACGTGGTGCTTATGGTGCAGAAGCTGGGATTGTGAGTGTACATATAGCAAATAGAATAGATGGTTTCTTGTGACCTGGCACAGGGTTCATAGAAGCAAACCAAAGCACTTGGCCAGAACAAGGTGTTTTATAGAGATTGTGCATGCATGTGCTCTGTGAACCATTATCTCACTGAGCCACATAAATGCGAAGGGCCACCAGGCATTGCGATGGAGACAAGCATGCAGGAGAGAGAGCATCTGGGAATCCTAAAAACTGAGCTGGATTCTAGATTCCTTATAACTTGTAACCAGGCAAATCTTTATTTCTTCTTTTTTGTTCCTTGGCCTTAAATTGGAATACTAGTCATGAAACCTTCAGAGTTTACTTTGTTCTGCTGTAGGTTCTTTTATTTGCCTCTAGGTAAGCTCTGGGAAATAATTGAGAGTAAACCACTTTTATCCCACTGTGAGCCTGTGGCTCCATTTGTTTCTAAGAACTCCTCCTTGCACCTGTCTGCCAATACTGGTACGGCTGGACTGAGTGCATTTTTCCTTTCCTCCTTTTCTGGGTGAGGATGAAAGCAGGCATTTGACTGAGCTGGGGCAATACTTGGTGGGAGTCCTGTTGCTGTGGTATTCTCCTCCTGCCCCTACTCATGTTTGTTGCTTATCCTGTGTCAATCTAATGTTTAAAAAACTCAGACCCAGACCTCTCTCCTCAAAGTACAAGTAGTCAGCGCATCCTTGAAGAAAGTTCAGTGACCTGAAGAAGAGATTTTTAGGAAGGCTGGGGTTTGTTTACACCAGATGTGTGCTAAAATGAGGTCAGGCAGTTAAGGCAAAAATTAGGACATTCTAAATGTTCCTGTTTGCCACTTCGGTGGTGTAATGAAGACACACATTAGTCTGTTTTCATTAGCTAAAGGTGTGTGGGACAGTTGTCTTCATGATGCTCCATCTCCACTAGGAAAAGATCCTTTGAAATGATGATTTATACTTGAAGCTTTCCATGGGACTGTATCCATTGCCTTGTTCTACAGTCACAATTAAAGCTTTGAAATATCTTAGTTTAAAAAAAAAGATTAAAGAAAGACAATAAATAATTTTTTCCCCTTCTCCTTAAGTGGTTAGTAAATTGTCGTGTGCTTTTCTTTCTGTGACAAACATAGGAACAGATCATAGATGATTAAATAGTAAGGTCTCCTGCAGAGAAAGAGAAGAACATTTATATGGTGGACTGTTTAGAAATTTGTATCTTCTGATTGTTAATGAAATCAGACGATGCAAATCAAGTGAAAATGAATTAGAGCTGATGCCTGGCAGACTAGTTGTTTACAAGATTCTTCTGTGTGCTCTAATGTGTGGGGTATTTTTGCCAAGACTTACTAAATGATGAAATGATACTGCAATTAGAATTAAGACTGGCAGAGACATTTGTTAAAACTCTGCTACTTGTTCTTCAAAACTTAATCAATGAAAAAAAGGGCCTTTGAAAATAATGAGAACAAATGAGAAGTCAGGAAGTAGCCAAATAATCACTTGACTGCTTCTGTTTGAGAAACCAGAAAATTCTTCCCAGTCACAATTAAAAATTAAATTACACAAATCATGTCCTCTGTCCTGCAACTTTGTGGGGTGTATGTGTCTGCAAGAGAGAATAAGCTGTAAAACTGCCTACTTATCTGCAGGAGAGAAGCCAATAAAGGTCATGTTTAACCTTCCCTATAACCAAAATCAACACGTTCTGAACGAATGATTAAAAAACCCATTTACTGCTCCAAGTATTCACTATCACCAAGTGAGATCCTTTGAGCTAGCTGACCATTCTAAACCTAATCACATTACCAATTATATGCTTATAAATATTATTAACAAATTATTGATTTGCATAGCCTGAGCATACAAAGCATCAACCTGGATTAATGTCCTATTGTTCCAGGGATTATACGAATAGAACGAAAAAAGCAGACCACAGTAATTATTCCAGTCTGAAAAGAGAAATATGATATCTCAGCTAACTATAGCAAAACTCTGAAAGAAACAAGGAGGCTGAAGAGAACAGAAACATATATGGGTTGTTGTGTTCTGTGTTTGGGTTGTGTAGTTTGTTTTTTTTTTCTCTTCTGTGTGATTGGATACTGAAGGTCCATCTGGTATATCACCCGTTGCTTCCAGATCATACAGCTTCACTTAGGGATGGAGCAGCCTAGCTATCAATAGTGGATTTTTGAGATGTCCTGCTCAAGAAGTCCTCACAAGCTTTTCTGAGAAAAATGGGTACTCAGTTCTCTGGAAAACCTAAAGGTTTTAGTAATTAGACCAGAATTTGATGTCAGGTTTTGGAAAGAAAACAAACAGGCTCTCCTGCTCCAGTTTCTATGCTTAAACACCAAAAATAGGAGAAAATTCAGCCAGCTTCGGAAACCCAGACTTGAACTAAATTGGCTATTGTAAAAATGGGTGTCTAGAGCATTTTAAGATGAGATCTCTAAAGTTCTTCAATTTCATTGCCACTAAACTTATATGCAAGGCTTTTGAGGCTAGGAGGATTGGCAACAAGATAGATCATTCCATTCACACAGGATAATAGTAATTAAATTTACAGTGAAAGCCTTTACAAGATTCTGCCAAAATTACTGAAGTGACATTGAGCCAAACTCAGGTCTAGTGCAACTCCATCTGTGTCAGTGGTCCTGCTACATTGAAGCACAGAGAGATGATGAGTCATGAGGAAATGTGTATTTTAAAGGAAACGGAGGGCAAATGGGTTATTGTAGTACAAACATCAAGCAAGTTTCTAAAATTGTTTGACAAAAGACAGTATTTTTCATATTTTCCCAACTGGTTAAAATTTAACTGAATTATTTTAGTTTCAGGAGACAGCGTAAAGGGTTTGGTCAGAACTGGTGTAGGGAGGGGAAACCTTTCATAAAGGATTGCTAACAAATGGGATTCAACGCTCAAGAGGCTCAGATGGCCTATTAATTCTGGTTCTGGCTTTCTTCCAAAACAACTGTGCTTCTCTTTTAATTCATGGCTAATTTCTATCAGAGATACCAAGAGACCATTTCTTTTTTCGACAGGAAGCATCCACATTGCTTAAATGGATTCATGCGAGGGGCTTTAGTGAGCAGACATTGATTGGCTCGTCTCTGGGGCCTGGCAAAGGCCTGACGGGTACTGGTTTGACATAGGCAGCAAATGAAATACGACCTCCTGTAAACAGGCCTGAGCTTTTGGGCCTTTGTGGAATCTGGTAGCTAAGGACCTTTTCAATCCCTTTTAATTAATGAAGTGATTTGACTTGACTGAGATTACACTTACAATAATGAATTAAAAAGTAATAAAAAGAAATCTCTTAACAAATATGCAACAGGGAACAAGGACCAAATTCTGTACGTATCTGATCCCCACTGTATATCTTATTTCTGTATGCACTTCAGATCAATGATTTTAAAAGAGAGGCTTTTATTTTCCAAGCACTGACATCTGCATACTTCATATTTTCAAGTGCTTTTGTATAGAAGATTAAAATTATGGTCTCATATGCCTAGATGATTAGTTTAGTCCTTTCTTATCTCTGTTGTGCTAAATCTCTCTATTCCTCAAGATTCTTGACATCTTATCCTAGCCACTTTCATGCTGTATTTTCTCCTGTGGTATGGCATGGTTTTAGCTGCCTTTTGCTTGATAGCAGTGAGCAATGGTCACTGCATATATTTTGTAATGGGAATGCAGTCATCCAGTGTCACTTCTGATGGGCACATAGTGAGTGTGAATCTATGCCCAGCCCAGTTTAAATGATTCCTCTCTGTATTAAGTCTGAAATCAATCTTGCTTCCCCCCGCCCCCCTCGCATAGTACTCTAATGTGACATGCAGTAGAAATGATCCTAAATTCACTTAGAGAACAGTCACATTCTGACTCTGATGGGTACATTATAATTTTGGAAATGAAACTCAGTGTCACTAGCTTTTCTTCCAGTCTGTTTTGAGTTCAGGTGTGATTTAAGTTGGTGCAAGCCTAGAAATGCTCCACAGTAACAGTTTGGGGCCATTCCGATCCAAGGAAAGAAGCCTGGCTAGCTTAGACTTCTCCCTGATGTTATGTTTCAAGGTGTCAGAAGTGCCTTGCTTGCCAGCTGAGAGGGTTAGAACTTAAACTCCTGATTTAAATACTCAGACCAAAGCAGTTGCTGAAATTGAGGGAAAATATGGGTTGATGGAACAAATAGATTAAAGCCTCTGTATTCTTGGCTAAAATGATGTAGCGTCTAGGGGCTTCCAAGAATATCAAGTATATTTAAGTGCATAGATGAGGTTAGCTATGCAAAACCATGGAGGAAACTTCCATACCAAGAGTCACCTTTGCCCGCAGTATTGTGTGTTTGGTCATGGATGCTCACAAAATACTGTGTGAGTGTACTGCAGTGAAATGCGGCACACAGAGGTATCTTAGAGACTTCCACACACTCATGATTTCCACTGTGAAGGAACTGCAAGATCACTGTAGTCATCAGTCTGCTTTCTTGTATGATAGCATGTGCTTAACCTTTCAATTAATTCAGTTTCTTCCCCTTTATCACAACAAATTGTCCTCCTCTGCTAGAGCATAGATTTATTCTGTTTGCCAGAACCTGAAATTGCTCTTTCACGTATTGGCCATGGAAGCTGCTCTTTTTTCCTGCTGTAAAAAAGAAACGACATCAATGTAAGATTGAAGCAGAAAAGTTACAATTGTTTGTCAGATTTTTTTTTAATATTTCATCATTTGACAGAGGCTAGAGCAAGAAGAGTAGAGGTGTCATAAAGGCCTTGTGTATGATCCACTGGGAGCTCATTAAAAAGCAGTTATACTTAGATACCATTAGGTTTTTAGGATGAGAAGCATCTTAACATGTAGAAGAAGAGGATTTAGAGTGGTAAACAATAAGCAGCAGTGTGGCAGTCGGTTAAATAACAGAGCATAGCTTCTATTAAAACTTCAGTTTTCAGCATTTACAGCTTGGTTAAGATGCCACTTAATTACACAAATTTGTATGAAGAATCTCCTTAATTGCTAAGGTAGTGGGAGAATTCACAGCGAGGTGGTTATCGTGTACTTTAATTTGTTCTCTATTGCTTAAAAGTAAGTGACCTAAAATTAAAAAACCCTCCCGCTCTCCTGAGAAGTTTTATTGTAGATTTAAGCTTGAAACTGCAATAATTTTAAATGTATGTGCAGACTTTTAGACTAATTTGAAATTAGGAGTCATCAATGAATGAGCAGCTACACTTAATAAATGTGATTTTACTGGCCAGGGATACATATTGATACTCTGGGAGGAGAATTAATCCATGGGTTATAAAGATTTTTTAAAAACTACATTCAGTAGCAGGTTTAACTATATTTTCCTTTGAAACTTATTTTCAGTATTTTTAAGCTAACACTATCCATTTGGAAAGTAGCCTCACTGAAGATTTGTTAACACTTTTATCATTATTCTACAGCAGCTACTGTAGTTCAGAATTTGAATTACTGCACATAAGCGTCCAACAAATACCGATCACTGCTGCTTTGCAGTGTGTCTTTCCGAGGCCGGGCTGCCGGGGCAGCTGCAGAGGCCGGAGCGGCGGCGGGTCCCGCGCCCTCCGTCTGCCCGGGGCCCTGACGGACTGGCTGAAGTGTGCAGCTGAACCACACCTGGGGACGACTCGGCTGCCCACAACCCACCGCAGCGTTACGCTGCCGACACGCATGCCCCCGGGCGGGACGCAGCCCCGAAGCGGCCGACGTTGCAGGTGCGCTCGCAGCCGCCCGGCGGGCAGGCGGGGCCAGGGCCGGGGCCGGGGCCGGCGGGCAGGGCGGTGCGGCGGGGCTGGGCCGGGCCGGGCCAGGCGGGCAGGGCCAGGGGCCGCGGCCGCGGCGGGCGGCGGCGCGGCAGCAGGTGGCAGCACCGCACCGGGGACGGGGAGCCGCAGAGCGGCGCCGGATTGCCCCGCAGGTAGGGACCTGGAGTCGCCTGTGATGGAAAGATCAACATGATCACAGGCCCCGGCTCTAAAGTTTGCGCTTGGATGTGCGCCTCGTGGAGATGCCGTGGCTGAAGGTGGTTTGAGTTGTCTTGTTCGGGTGGAAAGTCCATGATGCAGGAAAGGAAGGCAAACAAGAAAATGTATTGATGTTTTAGCAGTCTAGAAATATCTAAGTCAGATGGCATTACTAAGGGGCTGTTCATAGCTAAAGCAGCTGCTGAGTTGGTAGCTGATTGAAAGAAGAAAAAACACGAGACAGGTCTCTGTGGGAGATGGCAAATTGACTTGAGCATGGGAAGATGGAAGTTGCCTATGAGTTACAGATAATCATACACATGCCCATGTTTACACTTGCACATGATTGTGGTAAGAGTTTAGTTATCTAAATATCCTGCTGCTCTGACTTTCCTGTAAAGTAGACACAAATTCATTTTCTATAGGTGAGTCTGCTGGATTTGGTGCTTAGAAGTAGTTTGAATTAACTTGAAAAATCCATTTGAGAACAGAGGAACAAGTCAAACCAGTAGAGTAGAAAGGATGCAGAGATATTGGGAAGGAGGGTAAAGAAATAAGGGATGTATTTATTTGGCAAAGTGGTAAGAGGGCACAGTGGTTGGATGACCACCAGAGAAGGCAGTGATAGCAAGAAGGTTTTTTTTTTAAACTTTAATCAAGTGGAAAATGGATAAATGATACTAAGGAAGGGGGAAGGTATGTGAGTGAGACTATCTTTGAGTACCTTATCGAGAGGAAATGACTGTTTAAATCTAAAATACTGTAGAAGAAAAGATTCAGGAATGACAAAATAGGGGAGTAAAATCTATTTTCTCTTCCAAGACTTGGGAGCAGTGGGAGGAAGAGGGCTGGGAGGCAGCAACAAAACTTTATGGAATATAGTAAAGACTTTAGTATAACAAAAAGGAAAGCCTGGAGTTCATATGGAAAGGAGAGTTGAAGGATTATGCTGAGAATGAGGAAGGACCAAGAGAAAACTGAGATGTCTTTCAGGAGAACTGGAAGAGGGGTGAGAAGAATTGGAGAGGGCCACTCTCAAATTCAAAGTATACTCCATCCTTATCAGAGTACATTACAGGTGAACTGCAGAGCACCTGGCAGAGTTTGGCATTTGGAAATTGAGATCCCTGTTGGAAATGTCTGTTGGAAATTTGCTAATGTGGAAACTTTCTCAAGTGCGCTCTGTGACCCATTTACCTTCAGTTTCCCTTAAATCAACTCTTTGGGTATCACTAGTTCGATATTTTATCTGAGATTTATTGATGAGATTTGTGCTGTGTTGCCATACTCCAGTTCCAATGTGCGCTGCATTTCCTGGCAGTACTCATTTCTGTGATCTCCCCAAAGTCCTATGAGAAGGTGATGACAATATTTCATGAGTTTCCCTCCATGGATCTAATAGTGCTTTATGATAGTAGTTAGCATCCTTATTCACACTGTGTAAACAGAGACACTGTGCTAAGGATTAAAGAGAGTCATGAAAGATAGGTCCATTAGTCACTATTCAGCATGACAGTCTGGATGTACAGTAATACTGCCTGGAAAATTTCTGACTTGGTATTTGCCGAAAGGTACACCCAAGGAAAGATGTCAACACTGTCTACACTCTGAAAAGTCTGCTCCTCTTCACTGATGGAGACAGCTTGCTGGGCTGCGTAGGCTGTGATCTGACCTGGCACGTCCATTTTTGTCACTTCTATGGCTTTAGATTATGCACATTTGCTTTTTATGATAAAGCTGATGATTTAAAAATTAAAAAGGAATAACACTTCAGAAAAGCGTGATTTCGGGGAACTGTATATCATCCTAAATGCACTACTAGGTCGCAGTGTTTAATGCAGCAATTACCTGTGGCGATACTTACATTATGTTGCATCTTCCCTGCCTTGTGTCATGTGATTGTATCTCAGCACATTGCCCTCTAGTATTTCTAAATAAATACAAGAAGAGTCAGCTATAGAAATTGAGTTATTTTTACTATTTTCATGTAATAACCATGAGCCCTGCAGGCCTAGTGCTGGCAAAATACCATAGATTTGTCATTTAGAAGCAGAAATTTCTGTATAATTTCCCAAATAGAATTTTGGTCCCCTCTGCTGCATTGAATGTGTTATTGTTGCATGTTTTTCCTGGTGTTTCTAATGAGCTGTTAATGAGCTGCTAACTATGTATGTAAATTAAATGGGGTTAGACATTGAAAGGTTATCAAGAAATAAAATGCCATATAATACTTCAAAGTGTTATAAAATAAATTAGTGTCTTTAATTTTGTTGGCACAAAGTTGATATTTAATAACCTATAACCTCAGTTCTTCTAAATGATGTTAATTTAGGACATTTTCAATCTGTACCCTGAGTGACATAGCAAACAAGTTCTTTCATTCACCCTTCATTACTAAGATATAGTGTATGTGTGGGTTCCTGTGTGCCTCAACTGAATGATCAAGTTATTAAAGATAGTTCAAAACCAGTGGAACTTACTGTAAATATTTTCGTTGCAATTTAAGACGGCAGGTAAGAATGTGGTAATGGTGAGTGCTTTGGTTATGGTGATCTCTTAGAAACTATGATACTGGCATACGAAGAGCTGCTGAGGCACAGCTCTGGAGGTTCACTGATGAAACCAAGATATATTGTGTAAATATTAATATTTCTATTAGATGTATTGGTATTGCAGGAAAAGGAGCTCCTTGTTCTCTACCAGTGCTGACCCCAGAGCTCGCTACTGAGAGCTCAAATGGCCTCCTCACCTGTGGAAGGCTGACCTTCTCCATGGGTCAGACTGGGTGAGCAACAACTGGGTTGTTGAGCTGAACAACCTGTGCTTTAATGCAGCTTTCACCTGGACCTTGTGGTAAACAAGGCTACTACAGAGCAACCAGGCATCAGCTCAGGGCTGTACTGTTCTCAGTGTGGTAGGCATAGAAACGGTCCAGATTAATTTTTAGTTTGGGCAATTAGGAAGCTGGGAAGCACTACCACAGTGAAAAATCTAGGATTCTGCATCACAAAATGTAATTCAGTCATTTGTTTGACAAGTGTAGTTTAGCTTAAATAATTTACAATAATATTTCAGAGTACGCTAACAAATGTTCTGCAGTATGTTTTATGAAATTAATGAGGTTGTGGTAATATGAGACCTCGCTACCACACTTTGCCATTAAATGTTTGCTGAGAAGTAGGACAGGGCACAGTTCTTCATGGTGGCTGACTCATGAGGGAGTCTGGTTAATCGGCTAGGAATCTGCATTATTCTGCCAGACTTCAATGTAACTGGGTATTTGCTGTCTCATGTTGAATACTACAAAGTTACATACAAAAGGTTTAAATCTGGCTTTTCTTTGTTGTGATTTGAATGTTTAAAGATTTTGTGGAATATTACGGTTAGATTAGTAGTAGTATTTAAATTGTTTTGGGAAACAAAAATTAGTAGACAAAAAGAGAAAAGCACATATAAGTATGCTGTGTTTGCTTGTCTTAGTTTCACAGAGTAGCTGGAGGAATTTCACCATATTCAGTGATGTCTCATGCCATACCATATTTTACTGCCGTACCTAGCCCAGAAGGATGGACTTGTTCTGAATTTCATTTGACTTGGAGGTATGGGATTAGATCCTTAACTATGTTTCTCAGTGCTTTCATGGAACTATCCAATGTGTCATTATGTGACACTGAAGCAAAGGGTAATTTTAAAAAAAATTTTTTTTTTTTTTTTTTACTGTGCCATCCTTGTTCCATGCAGAAAATAAGATACATAATTTATGTTCATTTCCCAGGAGATTGACAATTTTGTCCTAAAGCCTGTAGGGACTTTAGTACTTCGAAGTCAGCACTCCAAAGGCTAGTAACATAAAGCAGCACTCCACTGCAGACAAACTAATCCTCCAACAATGTTTCATTCAATCAAAAAATGCTGCAGATTGAAGGTGTTATTGCATGCCTGCATTTTCAAGAGATTATTGTGAACGAACCGTATTTTCCACTGAATAGTAACAGCAAAACAGCCTACCCACCTAAATGTTTACTGTGGTAATTTTGCCCTAAATGAGCAAAGATTGGGAAACAAGTAATTTTTTGTTTTAACCTTTCTCCCTTTGAGTATGTGAATAAAAGCTGTTGTGGAAAAAAAAAAAATTGTGTTTTAAACTTCTAAAGTCAATTTATTTTATATTATGTGGTGCTAATCAGTTCTCAGGCTCATTAGATCTTGAAAACTATATCTGGTTTTATCTTGGAAGTTTGAAAAAAAAAATTGCTGAGAAATCTTGTTATGACACATTTGAATTTATTTTGTCACACTAATCTCTAGAAAGCATCCACTCCTCCCCATGTACGTGTTTTCCTTTTCAAAATCAATACCTGATTGATCTTTTCCAGTGCATGCACAGTTTTCTACAAAATTTGCATTAACAAAATCTATTGCTTTGGACAAAATCTTGTTTCTGATGTTGTGATTTTAGTCGAGCACCCATATCCTGTTTTGTAGATGCTTGGCTGTGTGCTTTTGTGTCTGAAAGCATTCTCATGTGTCCTGATGATAGACCTGAAAATTTAAAAAAACAAGATCTGTCTGCAGAAAGAGATAGTGTGGCTAATACCTCCATGGATGAGATGACAGGTCAATTCCTGATTCTGTCATACCCTTCGTTAAAGGCTTGAGGCTGATCTGAGGGGGCTCACAGAAGATGTGAGGGGCATAGCCTTGTGCCAGTCTCAGGATAGGAGGAAAGTTACTGCAAGTTCTCCCCAAAAAGCTCTTCAGTGAAATGCACAAAGATAGGTGATGGTCCTATTGCTGTTCCCAGTGAATGCATTTTTTCATAGCAAAGATCTTGAAGCCCTACAAAGTTGTTGTCAGATGTGGAGGGCACCCATAGAGTTGGCTCATGGGCTTGATCACATCCCCCTCTTCAGACCTGTTTGGGACAGAATGGCTTTTCACTTGGGGAAAAACAGGCCTGTCAGGCGTGCCTGTTTTGGTGAATATTGGGAAGTCAGACAGGGTACCTGTCAGCTGGATGCTTTTTCACAAACCCATTGTTCATTCTTAAAAGAAAAAAAACCAAACATGAATGAAACCAGCCAAACAGCTAATCCGAAGCCAGGGATGCATAGGTGCCGTGTGAAAGCCACATTACCAAATAACCTAACAACACAGTGACTGCTTTAGCTATGGACTGCTCTTTATTTCTATTCATGTCTTACTACTTCTTAGCAATTAAATGTTTTGTTTCTAAAGTTCAGAGCCCAGCTTCATAGAGCAGAGGTGAAGTTTCAGCCTAGATTAAAAAGGTTTTTACTGTGAGGTGCCATCAAGTAGTGCAGCACTACAAATGGACGCTTACAGTTTATTAAACTGGAAACAACTCCACTGATGCACGCCATCCCATTTGGCATTTTATATGGCTGAGATTGAAGATGAGGGGATAAAGGTGTGATAATAACGAAAGCAGTGGGGGTAGGGAAGTGGTGAGGATGAAATGTTTGCCCTGGTAATTGTTTTTATGAAGAAAACAGAATGAAAAGGAGGGGGGATGGAAGAAGAGAAAAATTAGTGTAACGGGTGGTATATTTATGAACTGAAGCTTTCTTTCCATAAAGCGAGGGGGGAAAAGGGTCTTTTAGCCAAAGGAGGTCATTCCATGCAAACCTCTAAAGGAAAGAGGATTTTGTAATGATAAAAGGAGGGGAGAGTACGCTTCTTACACTTTAATGATTTCTTTGCTGCTCACAGATAGGAACTGGAACTCCACACTATTAGCCACAAATGGCATTTTGAAATGACTTTTTTTTTTTGGGCAAACCCAAAAGACATTGCTAAGATTTACATTTTCAAATATATGCTGACCTTTTTTTCCTCTTTCTTTTAGTTCATTTGTCATCAGTATGTAATTGAATCAATATATTTCCTGATCAACCCAAAGATTGAATAAGGTCATGGGAAGCCATGTGTGGACATTAAAAATCATTATTTTACTCAAAATGAGCAGAGATGGCATAGACCATTCAGAGTTCCAAATGAAATTCTATTAGATTCTATTACACTTTTACAATTATAGAGACGTTCCAATATTACAAGGGGAAATGAAGTCATAATAAAAAAGCCCAGAGGTGTATTACAAAGAAATGGGCATACTATTTTTCTAGTTAAAAACTTGATGAAAGGAGCTCTGCTACTTTTCAGTTGCTGAGATGTGACCTTGTTCTTAAAAAAAAAAAAAAATATACCAGGAGCCAGCTTCCTTCTTACTCACCCTTTATACTTCTTGTTTCACAGCATGTTTTTAAAGAGGACAGGATATTTAAGCTGGTTTTTATTCTAAAATACTTAAAGATGCACAGTAATAAGTTTGATATACATGTATCATTTTAGCATCTGCCACTGGAAGAGTAGTTTTGGGGAGCTGCTTGCCTGTTTATGGAAGTTAAAAAGAGATAAGCTTTTCGCATGCAAGAGACACAACCCAAATTTGATGATTTTATATGCTTTACCTAACTGTTCCTCTTTACTTCATCCCTCCTCCCTCATTAAAATGTTTGGTCAAGCTACAAATCTTGGATTTGAGGTCAACTTCTTTTGATTAGAATTTTTTGGGAAACCCAGAATCAGTGTCTATAACAGAACTCATTCCTACATCCAGGAACACGCAGTAGTGCATTGACCTGCAGCTAGGAATGAGGTTACTGTGGAGTTTTAAAGATGCAGTCATTATCTGACCGAGGGTTGTTTCATCTTGGCATTGCATGGAGTGGAAGTAAGTAGTTTGCTTTACAGAGTTTTTACTCCATTCTAGACCTGCAGGAATGGGGAAGGATTTGTGTGTAACCTTTTTCCAAGAATCAAACACACTGTTTGCATTAGTTCTATATTTAAATGTTGGCCTAGATGTTAGAATCATAGAATCGTTTAGGTTGGAAAAGACCTTTAAGATTATCCAGTCCAACCATTAACCTAACATTACCAAGTCCACACTAAACCAATTAAACCAATTAAGGGTAGAGTAGAATAAACCATGTCCCAAAGTGCCATGTCTACCCATTTTCTGAACACTTCCAGCGATGGTGACTCTACCACCTCTCTGGGCAGCCTGTTCTAATGCTTGACTACTCTTTCTGTGAAGAAATTTTTCCTAATATCCAATCTAAACCTCCCCTATCCAATCTAAACCTCCCCTTCACAGTTAGTAAACTGTTTGTCTACTACTACATCCAAAGAAATAAGGCAAAGTATTGAGACTGTTCAGAGGCAAGTTAAATGAAAAATGAAGCAATGAGACGTTGTCTGAGATACAAAAGAAACAGAAAAATGGTACAACGTATTACAATCTCCTATCTACATAACAAAACCTTACTAATATTAAGGAAATACAAAACTGAGAAATAGCAATATAGAAATACCATAGACCAAGCATAAAGTTGGAGTCCTACTCCTTATGTAAGGCTTCTGGACATCTGCTGAAAAAATTACGGTTGTACTGGGAAATACTCTTTGGTGTTTATGTAGATGTGTGTACATACAGGATTCTAGACCAACATACGCTGTGAAGGTAGCTCAGTTTCCATGGGTGCATGAGGAAGGAAACAAAGTCTTCCACAGAACTATAAGTCAGATGGTAATTTCAAAGGGCACTATTAAACCCTAGAATAATGCCTATTACCCACCACAATAAATTATAGTCATTTTCAGAAATGAACACTTCAGAGATCACCAAGTGGAGCAAGTGAAGGGGTAGGATAAGAAACCTAATATCTTCTTTGCAAGGTTTGGGACACTAGCAGAGCTGTTCTGGAAGAATTCATAGTAATTAGGTCACTGCTTGTCTCCTTTCTGCATGGTTAAAGGCAGAAGCTGTGATTCAAGAAAGAAAGAAGTGCTTGAAGAGCCCCCTGGTAATGTCAATGAGCGTTAGAGTGTTAATCTTCCCTAATGTTTCCAGTGTTACCTTTTACAATATTCCCTCGGTACCTGAGCTTGTTTCTGCAAGTTATGAAGTCATCCAGGGACCCTCCTGGTACTTTCAGCATTACTACAGCATTACTACAGTTTACACGGACAAGGCAACAAACTGTGGCCATATTTCCAAAGGCAACTGAGCTGTGCTGCTGGATGGGTGCTTTCTGAGCACATTTATGATTTGGCCTTTATTTTTAATCACTACATAAATTGAATGAATTCCTAATTTCAGGATATAGATCACAGGTTTACCCTTGTCTCTCTTTGAAGCTACCAAGAAGTCTATTTAAATGTGCAGTGAAGGATAAGCTCTCTAATGTGTTTCACTGGTGCCATTAGGGGTGTTTTCCAGACACCTGTTATGTATGCATAAGAGTAAATATCCTTTGGCTGCTGCTCTTAACTGACTTACTTTCAGAGCAGTAGCTGTTGTCTTGGTTTTGCTTCTTGATAGCCACCCTGCATCTGCCATTTTGACCTCATAAACTGCAAATCTGTTTTTCTTCATTTTTTTCTGTTCAATGGTGGTCCTTTTGTCACCTGGGGAAGAGACTTCCTAACAGCTTGGTGTTTTTTGGCACCTCCTCAGGACTTAGACAACTTCACAGCTTTTAATCAAATAGTTGCAGAATATGTTGTAGCAGTATGAGTGGCTATTGTAAATGAATACAAATCTAGGTTAGTTCACTTCTCTCATGGAAGTAATTTACAGTGGTAATCCTGATAATTTATCTTCACTTTTCTTCTTAAAGCATCTTGCTTGCATAAATGTATTTTGAACTGGCATCAGTTGCCATGTACCTTATGAAGTCCTGTGCTAAGCCTGTCGGAAGGGGTTAGTACAGAATGCAATGAGGAGGAAGTAAAATCTGTTAATGCAGTGTGTAGTCTGTATTACATTAGGCTGAAGTCACTTCCAAAGCAAGAGACTGATGTTGAATCTTGAGCATAGATTTCTACATGCTACCTCAAAGTTGGGCAGTGAGGTTTGTCTTAAGCCAGTCGTGTAATGAAAATATATGCAAGTGTCCTAGCAACTTTTAAATGGGTAAGTAATAATTGATGAAACAGTCAATTGCTAGAATGACCTCCCCAAACCCTCCTAGCAGCTACTGAGACATTAAAGTGACAGAGATGGGATCAAGCTAGCAAATGAGAATGTGCAATGCTGTCTTCTCTGAATGATTTCCAGTCTGAGCAACATAAAATGGAGAAAACAATAGGAAAATCTAGAGTAGTAATATGTTTGTGAAACTATTTTTATTGCACTGGTTTCCAAAAGCTTTTTTATCTTAAAACTTGCAAAGTCCTCTTTTTTTTAGCCAAAGCCTTTGTCCAGCTCTATTTAATATTCTTCATTCTTTCCAAATGTTAGCTACAATAATTCATTTTGGCAACCACCTTGCAAGAAAATAGGTGAATATTTTACACTGGTTTCACAGAAGCTGACCTGATTTGAAGGGCAAATTTTGCTTTCCTCTCTTGTACTGTGTAGTACCTGCCCTCCTTCTTGATGAGAGCTATTCGAGTCTGACCTTAAATGATTTGTTGAAAACCAGAAAAGGAGTCAGTGTTAGAGTGGAGGAATTTTGGCTTCTAATCCAGAGTTCAAATGACTAAACCATACATCTGATAAAATGAAACTTAAACCTGTGATACTGCATACTGTACAGCACATTTAAAATGCATTTACTTCCCCACCCCAGGAGCTTCAATAGCTCCAAAATAACTTTTAGAAATAAATTGTTTATTGAAAGATTAAGAGCATTTTATTGACTTTGCAGTTATGACCAATTCCAGTGCATTTTTGTGACAGTATCTAGTCACAGATAGTCTCTTTCCTACGTGTGATGGTTTTATTATGTGAAAGAAGCCTACCTACTGTTTACCCTTCCCTTGCTCTCATCCTCACAGTCTCCCATGTTCCCCCAGTGCTTTGTATGTCAAACGATCTCCCTGTCTCAATTCAAATCCCTCCTTAAGAGATGACTTCTGTGCAGATTTCCTATAATGATTCCCCTAAGATATCCATACTGATTTGAGACAGTACTTTCATCTATTGTAGCACATGTGGTTGATGACACAATTTCTGAACCTAATACTGCTGGGTTCAGAACAGTTTTGAAAAAAATCTTTAAGAAAAAAATCAAACAGTTTTTTTTCCTTTTTCTTGTCTTTTTTCACCATGCCTCTGTAACAAAAAAGCTTTTTTAAAAGCAAATGAACAGATCAACTTCTAAATATGCAGAATAAGTTATAATTAGTTCAAAATAATTTAAATATGAGCATCTTTATTAAAATCTTGTAGCATCCTCCACATCCAACTGCATGTAGAACTGCAGTGAAACTGAATGCTTCCATAAACCGTGGCACTTTGCTGACTCTTGCAGGCCTCTTGAACTTTCCTTTCCTGCAGCATATATCCCTCTAACCTCAGGGTGGGGGGTGTGTGTGTATGTGTTCAGGGCTGAGTATGGAGCTGGGGTGCTTTTGCAGTCAGTGTCTACATCATGAAGAACAGGGGGAGTCTGTCCTCTGTGGGAAGTTCCTGACTTGGGAGTTTGCTTTTTCTCAGTTTTTTAAAGCCAGGGTTTAGCATCCTGGAGTGTGGTGCCAGCTCTAGCTTTTCAGCTGAGCCTTTTCCAAACATTAAATTAAAATACTACTTTCCTTTCTGACTTAGCTGATTAATGTCTTCTTTCCCTACTCTACTGACTTCCATATTATCACAGTTTTGGTTTGTTTTTTTTTTTCCAAACTAATATGGGCTGCTCCCCTTTTGTGGGCATGGGTGCAAAATAAGTTGTGAAAATAAAGGGGTGGATTATTTGGTAGTTGCACATATGACTATTGAACAGTCTTCTAAAGCACCTGTATGCTGCTAATTTCTGCAAATGAGGCAGAATTAGTTGACCTTTGGTCTGCTCTGGTATGGCAATTACTGTGTTCAGGTATTTTCTGGTAAGGTGCTACAGGAAATCACAGAAAATGAGGACGGGGGAAAAACCCTTGCAAATGTTTTTATTCTGTTAGTTTCCAAACCGACTCACTTTTTTTTTAAATGTTCATTACAGTAGGAGAAAAAAAATGGACCAAGAATAGTAGTGATGCAAATGACACCTTCTCCTAACATAGACTGGATAGATATTAAATCCCCAGGAGCCCAATAAACTCAAAAGAGTTCTGTGAAATGGCATATGTGTTATGACCACTGTGCAAGTATGAACCAGCAAGCACACATAAATATAGACTTTGTGGAATTGTGGTAATTTTTAATCATAAGCCTAAAATGCTTACAGTATTTTAGTCCACTCTTGTTGAATTTTGGCCTTGTGTCTGTCCTGTGGCTTCTGTTTGGAATAATGTGAAACAGAGGTGGAGTCATGGCCTTTCAGTTCCAATCCAAGGAAAGTTAGCTTTTGTCAGGTGGTCTGAAAACATGCAAACCAAAACACTCTTTCAAAAAAACAGACATTCTGCGCCTACCTCCCCCCCCCGCCCCCCCCCGCTGATACATTTTGGATCCTTTGAACTGGAACCTCAGGGATAATAGGTGTATCATGGATATAGATCTATAATCCATGACCTTATTACAAGTGATAAATTAATATTTCCAAACCTAATTGCCTCACTAATGTGCACCCACACCTGTCCTAACTTACTACTTCCATTTTTCAAACTGCCAGTGAAAGCAGCTGATCGGCATTCTCTGCTGAAACAAATCTACATCTAGTAGGCAGAGTGAAAAATAATATCCTACGCACACAAACAAAAAAAAGAGCCATATGAAATGCAGACAGAAAAGGTTTGGAAGAAAAGTTGTTTAACCTAAAAGCTCTGAACAGAAAGCTGTTTAACTTACAGGCTTCACAGATGTACCACCTTGAAGCTAATGGCCCGGGACCAGTATAAATGAGAGAAGAATCTGGTCACTTGTGTCAAAATACCCAGGATTTCTTTTCTTTTGTGTGCTGGTTTCATTCCACAATGACTCTGGTGCTTTGCATCCTTCTCTCAAGCTACTGTTCCATTAGGCTGTAGCCTCTCTGATTCCCACCTATGCCTTACTCGGACAAGCTCACATTTTAAGTCAGTGGGAACCTGAGCAAGCAAAATTTGAAACAATAAATGTTCCTCTGTCATTTAGCAAAGCATGTTTCTGCAGGATCTGGTTCTGTTAGATTTCCTGAGTAAAGCTGAATTAAATCACCGTGTGGCCTCTGTGTAACCTTTCGGTGATGCAGCAGGTTTTGTAGTAGTCATATCTCTAGGTTTCTTTTTCAATATGGTGATCTGTAATATTGTGATTAAAGGAAACAAACAAGTACTTTCCTCACTGCTTCCCCCCTGGATTCCAGTCCAGAAATCCAAAATACATTTCAGTTCATTTGCGTATGAGCTATATAGCTCCTCATATACACAAAGTTTCAGTTTTCTCTGATCATCTTAACTTTGTAAACCAAGTATTAATCCCACTTTGCAATGTTTTCACCAGTGCTTTTTATTCTCCGAAGAACTAAGTGTCTTGTTTATTTCTTGTATGTTTTTTGTTCCAGTGCACATGGTGTTTGGGACAAAGTGATAAATGGGATTATATTGATTAGGGAAGTCAGCTCTAATTTCTCAAATGTCACTGAATAAGAGATCACTCTCATGTAAAGCAGGATTGTCTAGATTGAATACTTTTAGGATTCTTCTGTAATCCCAGTCTTCCATTTCAGAAATTAGTAGTCTGTTGCTAATAATAGAGCAGGGTAATATCTCTTCAGTGTCTTCAAACCAAATATGTACCATACTTAAAAACCAAACAGCAAAACAAAAAACCATCAAACCCCCACAAAACCACCCTATGTAATACTTGAACCTAATGCTGCAGTCCTTAAAAATTGAAAGATCTGTAAAAATCACAACAGCTAAGAAATTAAAGTTGGGTTGGAAATAAAGTAAACAGAGGGTTACAGTGGAGAGCAGTACGGAATCAAATGAGAATTTTTGTAAAGAAAGTTCGTATACTTCCAGAGGCACACAATGGGCTATTTTAAAAGCTGACATTGTGAAAGAGGACAAGATACGGAAAATCAGAGCAAGACAGTTAGAATCCTGTGTGTAAAAGCCACAGGTGATTCTTAATAGGCAGTAAATTAGCTGAAGGATAGAGAAGAGTACTTATTTTTGTGGCAATAGCAATGTTTTCATTTTCTAGCAAGTTTTTAAGTGAAAAAAATTAACTGAAAAGTAATGCAAAGAATAGGAGGATAATTGTGACTTAGGAGGCAAATTATGCCAGGCACAATTGAATAAGTTCTGACTTTTCTTACTGACAGACATGTATATTAATAGTTGGCACTTATTGAACCAAATATGAATATTCATCTTCATTTATATTTCAAGGCCTTTCATTCCTCAAGGACCACAGTGCTTTTGACCAATTTTCATCCACATTACTAAAATGACAGCTTTCACTCCTGGGCCCTGACAGAGGTCTGCAGAATTCATTGGAGGTCCTGGGAGGAGGGAGCCAGCTCCCGCTCCCAGCTGTCCACAAACACTCATTAAGAGAGGCAAATATCCAGCAGAATCTCTGTGAGAATTTTTAATCACGCAAAGGCTCTGCTAATTAGGTAGCTGATGGGGCATAGAGAGCACAAGGACGAATTCTTTAAACAAAGGACTAGAAACTTTAAGAGCTTTAATTACTTGGGCACAGAGTTCATTTCAGAACTTGGGAGCAAATTATTCTAATAACAATAAGACCAAGTAGCAGGCCATATTAGTGAGAATTGTGTAGAAAAGTTCAATTTTCTTGAGCTGTCACAACCGTGATTGGAGCATATTGGAAACTGAGGGGGTTATAAAGGTATTAATAATAAACTTTATTGTAAAATGGATTTGATGCAGAAGATTTCCTATCAATGTGCATTCTGTTCCTTTTTTCTGTAAGTACTGCTTTGCCAGGAAGTATTGTGCCGTGTCCTATACTTCAAAAAGCTCATGTAGCTCAAGAGGTGGATACTTTTACACAAATGAAGGACAGTGGCTATTTTCAAAACAAAATCCCCCCTTTTGTTTAGTGCAGAAGACTGTCTCCAAAACCTAAAAACTGGAAATACATTGCTTTTTTGTAGGCTGGAAGAAAATCCATTTCGCTGGCTGAAAATTATGGGTTTGTTTTTTGCTTGCTTTGTAAGTGCATAAATAGCACAGCTGTGTTGTATGGTTTCTCCCAGTACACAATTTAGGCTAGAACAATTTCTGGGATCCCTTTCTCCTAGGTGGAATAAGGAAGAGACAGAAATTGCTGAGGAAAAGGAAAAAGCAGAAAGCTTGAAGGATTCAAATTAGGAAACTGTCCTCTCCTACCCATCAAGAGAAGAATATAGGAAGTATACCCCTCTCTTTCCCTTGGAAAATGGAAACCAGCTGATGTGCTACTCTTCTTGTTGCAGCTGAGAAATCTTAGCAAGCTTCTCTGTACCTGAGCACAAGGGGCACATCCTGCCTGTGTGCTGGATGAAAAACTGACTTCCTTTGGGCAGAAACTGGGGTGAACAGGTAGGAAGGAAAGGGGGTATTTGCTGTCTGCTGCGAAAGGTTTGCTGGCCTTGTACATTTACTTAGGGTGGGGGGAACCACTGTACAGTACACCTGCTGTATATTAGAAATCTTCTGTGAAGATACACATTGAATTTTCTTTCTTTTTTTAGGAAGGGACTGTAACTTGTCTGGGGGTCCGTTTCTGACAAGGGGGAAGCTGATAGCTTTTACCATGTGTTTATATACCTTTAAAGAAAACTACGTTCGAAATAAGGGCTTGTTTTTCAGTAGATTTGGTGCAAACCACGTACAATGATTACTCGTATGTTAAATGCTAATTAAAACTTTAGTATCCAAGAACAGATTTTATAGCCAAGGGACTCTACTCACTGCTGGTGGGAGGATGGGCTTGAACATGTCAACTGAACATGCAAGAAGTTCCAGGGAAGTGCAAAGGGACAGCTGAAAATGTAACTTGTGATATCTGAGGGCTAATTGTGCTCAGTGAGCAAGTGGTGGTCTGGTGTTCGGAGTTGCAGAAAGAAATTAGAGAAGAAAGAAAAATATATATACTCAGGCAATTTGTCTGAGATAAAGCTTCAAGATTAGTCTTGAAACTTGAAAAAATCTTCTGCTTACATTTGATACCATGTTTACTGCATGTTTTATCCACTACAGAGGAAATGCATTGCTAAAGAGAAACTGCTGCACTCTGTGGTTGTAGACAAGCTTTCATTTTGTGCGGACTTTCCCCACATGAATAAACAGAGGTCTGAGTGCAATAAACATAGCTGAGTCGTTCCATCAGGAAGTCATTCTGCCCACTGTGGTCCCTCAGCCGTTTGTGAGAGCAGCCAGAGTAACAAAATGTAGTACTGACAGAAGAGCTTTTTCTTCAGTGTTGCTTTTTGGGTTTAATTCCCAGGAAAGCAGGCTAAGCTGACATGCAGGAATAATTCTGCCACCTTAGTTCCTAATATTTCTGACAACAGTTACAACAGAATAAACAAATAGGTAAGGGAGAAAATGTGTACAGAAGACACAGAGAGGAGAGCCCCATGTAGTATCCTCCTTTAAAACAATTATTTTTGTAATTTTGGAAAGCACTTAAGCTTCAGGTATACTGTGCTGCTCTTGTCTCCTGGACCCTTTGGGGGAGTGGGCATAAGTGTAGTCTGACACTCACTTCATGTGCTGTTCTGTTTTTCTGCCTGTTGCTCTTACCTACTTGCAAGTCTGGTCTTGGACATGCAGCACACAAACAGTACTTTCCCCAGTTTGATCATGCTGCATTGATTTGTTTTTTTTTTTTTTTTTAAAGGTGCTTTTATGGCACATAACTTTTAAACACCTATGATTTAGCAGTTCTGCAGAGCTTAAAGCCCAGAATCCAGGAACCTAGCTGAAACTAAAGTATTTCTTTTTACATGAAAAGATATGCAATCTACTTTTTAAAACAAGTGCTGTTATAAATACTACTTTACTGTCTTAGTCTCAAAAAGTGATACAGGACAAACATTGCACACATGTTTACCTTTTTTTTTTTTTTTTGTAAGGAAATACAATTTGTGGCAAAGGTGCATGGCGCTGCTGTGTCAGCTTAGCTGTTATCACTTGGATCAGAAATGAAGTTTCAGTTTTTCAGCAGTTCTTCTATACATCAGATCTCATTACAATTTCTTTTCTTTATAGGTGTAAACTGGGTCTTTTTCTTCTTTCTGCCTTTGTTTAATATAGATATTAGTTGCCCATTTTGTAAGTGTATTTTGAAGCTATGTTCTTTCAACATGTACAGAGATCCTTAGCAGAAAGAAAATGTGTGAGACAAGAAGACATACAAAGAAGTGGTTTATCAGCACTGCACTGAATTTTTAAGTGGATCCATTTTAGACAGATTGTCAATATCAAGATACCAAATATGAACATTTTTGCTCAGAAAGGTAGCTGTCCATGCACATTTATCAACTGTTATGTTCTGTTTTCTATAGGAAAAAGAATCATTCATCATGTTGCAATCACTGTCCAGTGCAAAGCTGATCAAGAGGCATAACCATTAATTCGTATCTGTCCATAGACGTCAACTCTAAAGATGCATGTAGTTTGTGTGAAAATAATAAAAGTATTCAAATAGTTGAATACAAGAGTCTTTAGAACCACCCTCATGTAATTTTGAGAGAGTTAACCCTGAAACGTGAATGTGAAGGAGCTACAGTTTAGAATAGCTACATGCTGGGGAAAATAATCTTGGAATCGCAGAAACTTCGAATGGCTCTTGAGTGTGGTCTCTTAACTGGAAATGGAAATAGAAGAGAGATATTTCTCCTGATATTTTAATGTATTTTGCTGGGTTTATGTCAAGAGCATCTCTGAGAAACTTTTATGATGCAAAAATGCTGGAATTCCTAATGCAGAAAGAAGAGCTGCTTTCATATTCATATCCTTACAAAAAAAAAAAAAAAATATCCCTCCCCTCCATTTTAATGGTTAAGAGTTAGATTAGATTCTCTTCAGGAAAAAAATGTTGAAATTATGAATTCTCTTCAGGAAAAAAATGCTGAAATTATGAATATCAGCAAATTCATTGTTTGATAACAACACTGATAGAGATCAGCAGGTTTGTATGGACAAGACAAACCTAATAGATCCCATACTGATTATATGTTTAAGATGCTGATTGAGAAGAACTTTCACCCTAACTGATGGGATAGTCCTATTCTTCTCCTCAGTAGGATTTCCCTTTCTCCATTTGGAGCTGTGACTGGGCCTTTGACAAATGCTCAATTTGGAGTACTCAGGCTTAAAATGGAGACTTTTAAAAATCTTTAATTGGGGCTAAGCACTAGTTCCTCATGCAGTTCATTGTTTTGAACAAGGAAGCAGGACTAAAGAGTTAACTGCTTCCAATTGTAAATACATCAGTAGCAGGCACATTACAAAGCTCTATACAATCCTGTAGAGTAAATGGTGGACAGCTCATCACAATTAGGCATGGTCATAATGAAGAGCCAGAAGAGAGAAAAGAGGGCATGGGGAAAAACAGACCTTTTACAAATGTTTTATATGAAGAGAAATTATAGCTAAAAGGGATAGTTAATTAGTTTAAAGAATAGGTGGTAATGCCTTCTCTTTGAAGAAAAAGAAAACTTTGAAAGCATGGAAAATGGGTGAGTTTCTGGCTGCTGATCTGGAAAAGGAGAAAACAATTCAAAGCAATACTGTATGTGGGTGTTTCTCACAAGAGACTGTGGTGGGAAGCGTGTGATCCGAGTAATTTACTCTTAGCAGAGACAGTAGGCACTGTTGTGTTTAATAGAGACCCTGCATGTAGCCTTGTTTTCACTGGAATGCATCTGTATTATTACAGGTGCTTATCAGAGACATAGATGCTTATGGTTTGCTTCCCAGCTTTGCATACTGCTTAGGGAGGCGAGAACCCATCTGGCTTGTGCTGAGAAGACTGCACGGAGGAGCAAGGTTACAGTAAGGTTTCCTCTCTAGCTTTTTGCAATGTGCTGGCTAACCAGTCACCTGTAAGAACAATATGCATTCTGAAATATGTTACTTGGGGAAGAAATAAAGAATAGCAATAATCTGTATCAGATTATCGCACAGCAGCATGTGTAATCTAAAGTACTGTGGTGCCTATGAGATATGGCCTGTGGGACGCTACCTGGAGATGAAGCTTTTCTGGCATCAAAGAAGTTTGCAAGTATCTCTTCCTACAACAACGCCCATTGTGTGTATCTTGGGTAAGATGGGTCTGTGTGTCGTTAATAGAAACACATACACTCCACATAGACTCTCTGTTGTTTAGGTATGTGTATACTGCAGTCATTTCCCACCAAAGTCAGTTGTGTTTCATGCTGCTGGGATGAGCTTACTGCTTCTACAGCTGGCTTGGGTATTTCTGTGTTACACCACAGTTGTTTCTGAGAATTGCAGAGTAGATGCAACCTTTGTAGTCTGGGATTTTGGAACTACAGTCATCACTCCCTATGACAACTATGGAAACAATGTTGTTGGTTAGCACTGTCTGTCTCTGTCATATGGCACAAAATAGATTACGTTATAGTAGTGAATGGGATAAGATTATTATTTCTCAACTGTTGCTGTATATAGTAGTATGTGTAGCATGCCTTGGGCACACAAAGAGGAAAAATATTTGTAGTAAGAGCCTGATTCTCTGTTGGTAGGTGGGTGACTTATGGGACTGCTTTAGTCTCTTTTGTCCCAGGGAAAGAAAAATGGCATGTAGGGACATAAGGAGGAGATTGCTATTGCAGTTGTGTTTAATCTGTCTCCTGAGTCACCTGAGTTCTATTAGTACCCCTGCGACCTTGCTTTTGCAAGTTGCCTACTTCTACCATCTCCCTCAGACTCCAAGGGTAAATAATATTCAACTACGTGTCCCAGGAGTTGTGATATTGCCTCAGCAACCCATAGTTTCTGTTGTATTTTTGTGGTTAAAGCTGGGATACGTAAGACAGAATTTTAAAAAGGACTTCGTATTAGTCTAGCTTTACTGCTATTGAAATCAGTGGTAACACTTGTGTGGGAACAAAGTTAGGCTGTTTTTTGGCACTTCAAAAAACTTCCTGTAAAATATTTTATTCTTTTCATTCATTGTACATATTTGCTTGTCTTGGCTTCATAGACAATGCTGTAGCAAAAAGATTGTCTTTCAGCATTGTTCTCTGCAGACCCAAAATCAACATTTCTTCTACTCTCCTTTTCTTTAAATCACCTCTGGTAAGATCTGCTTTAGCATTTGAATATGTGCAAATAAAATGGATTAATGCCCCCAATTACATTTGTCTGAACATGAACAAACAGTAGAATTAGAAATGTAATGGATAAAGGCTGTGTCAGTGGTTTTATCAGGACTTTTGTGAATATAAGCCCTTTAAAAATTACACTTTATTGGTGCAAATGGATGTAGAAGGGAAACCAGAACCACAGAAGGCAGGTGTGCTGCTGAATGCTCAGGAGAGCAAATGCAGGAGTGTAAAATTGTAAGTAGTATACAAATTAGATTCTTCAGGTCTTTCTAAACACTTCTTGAATTGTATTTTGTAGGAGAAAAAGATATATTCCTATCATATAGTTTAAAAATGAAGCAAAGCAACATTTGCTGGGGTCTTATGTCTGTTTAGATTTAATATAGGGCTGATATAGGCTGTGGGATATCAAAAGGGAGAATGGAGGATGCTGCTAGAAGGATAACAGATATACAATGTTATTCTGAAAGTGACTTGTGTCCCTAAAATAATATTATGCAGATAAAACAGTGGAAGAAAGGCCTGTGTGAAAATCTGGAAAGAATGAATAGGGTTTTGTACCATATTAATACACATAAAATCCTAGGGTAAAATAGGAAGTTGGAAGAAAATGTATTTTTCCACTCAGCCTTCTAAAAGTAAATTATTATTGCTTTCACATCTACGGTTATGTTGAGACTACAATTTCAATAATTTATTCAGCTTCTCTGCAGAAAGCTATCCTCAAACTGTAAAAAGAATCTCTTTAACTCCAGTCTTTAGGTGGGTAGTGCATCCGTACCAGATCAGTCCACTTATGTCATTTTACAGAAATATCCATCTCAGAATGGGAAGACTCTGAACTTTGACATAACAGAAGGAAAGTGTTTTCATACACTATCCAGGAGCTGGGACAGAGAACTAAACATCTTTAGATTGTTTCTGTGAGATTTTTTTTTTTTTTTTTAACTGTATGGTTAAGCAGGGAGACAAAGTTGGAGGTGGTCCAAACCCAAGAATATGTAACATAAATTACCAAGGCACATGAATAACGTCTTTGTAAGTGAGAGCAAGAGATGGGAGCAAATAATGAGAAAATCTAAAATTGTTAAAGGTCAAATTGACAAGGAAAGGTAGCAATTGAAGAAAGCAAGGCCTAGAATACTTCCTTGCAGTTTAAGCAAAGTTTTAGTGAGTTCTTCCATTGGTCTATGAAGTATACACAAGGTATTGCTGGAAGATCCCCAGTCAGTCGTCTGGTAGAATCCCAAAGCAAAGATGGCAGAGATGAATGGATCAGGACAAGACCTCAGGGTCTGTGGATAACAAATTCTCTGCTGAATTGCACCTCAGCTATGGGCAATTGCAATGCAGAAATCTCTCTGTTACCAAATAACCCTCCGGAAGAACCAAACTTTTTGTAAGACTGAACACGGCAGCCTGACCACCTTGCCTCTGAGTGTGTTCACATTGTTTGCTCTGTTGGACTATGACTGTAAACCAAGCTTTTTAATGGGCTGCCATTTACATAAACAGTAATATTCAAGTTAAGCTGTGGTGTCTGAAAATGCTAGCCTTGCTTGCTAGCTTTTAAATTCTAGCATTTAGCTAGAAAGTGTTCTTTGTGACCAGGTATTTTTGTCACATCAAAACCTGCCAAAATTCCTTTAACTGTAAGATTTATTCATAATTGAAAATTTTTTATTTAATGTAGAGTTTAAATGTAGTTACATATGCCAACTTAATGCCACAAAATAGCCTAAGAATATTCTTAAGCAGTATGTCAGCTAAATTTTATTGCAGGTCCATTAGTATTACCATTAAGCAGCTGACTAAAGGTCATAATGAATACTTACTATTTTATATCACCCAGGAGGTACTAAGCACAGCTGGAGTCTATTTCACTACTTGAACACATATAATACTTGTCAAATTGTCGATCAGTGGATATGTCCATCTTATCAAAGTACTTTGTCTGCCCAAGTATGTAGCAATTCTTCTAGTGTGGATTGCATAATAGACTTTGGGATTTTTTTAAAAAGAAAGTTCTTACTAAATGGCTAGTTGTTACAGTTCTATTTTAGGTACTGCCTGTAATTTTGTGGTTGCACTGATATTTCATAAATCCAGTCAGTTCTTACATGTTCTTGCTGACCAGTTTAACAAGTGGGAAAACAACTATTGAGATTTCTAATGATCAAGATGATGAAAAATTATTCTGGAGATTTTATTATATTGATGCCTTGTTGATATTGTCTTTCATACTTTTCCAACCATATAATTTCTCCTACTGATGTCAAATTCTGCTGGAACAAGAAGAAGATTATGCCCTTACTGTAATTTTTTTAACAGCTGTGGTGGAATAGGCCTTAACCCTTCACAAATCAGTGTTGTGCATTTAGAGTGGATTTTTTTTATGATAGTTTGTGAAAAAATTACTGAAATAGATGGCTTGCTTTATATAATAAGTTCAGCTTACTTAACTCTTCTTTCTTGTGAGGGGATAAGATCATGCAGAGTTGTGCAAGCAGGGTGGGCTTAGGATCTGTTCAGCTGTTATTATCCATCTAATGGGTTCTCTGTAGTTCAACATGATTTGCAATAGGAAAGCCCTGACTTTAAAGTAAGGCTACTTGATCTTTTCAAGTACTAGTTTCTGCTGTTTCCAGTGGATTTTATGAGTACACACAGCTACGCAGCACAAGGGGACAACTTCGTTATGAAAAAATATTCCACAATCCTCTTGGTCCTATTTCTTTTCACTACAGAAAGTCTATGAAACTTCAGACTACATTCAATTTCACATTCATTTCAGCAGCAATGATACTGTAAACTACTCATTTCCTACAGGGCTTTTGCAGTATGTATTTTAGCACAGACATTCAGCAATGACTGACTTCTGATCTAAAATGAACTAAAAATACTTTATTATCAAAAATTGTGTGTGCATATGTGAGTGAAGGAGAAAGGTTAGCCCTCAGCTGTGTTTTGCTTGAGTGTCTTTTGATATTAACTTGTTCAAGAGAATAATTTACACTCAAATATGGTTATGTTAACAAGCAAAAATAGGATCCTCATCTAGAAGTTTATGCTGTAAGGCCCTTAGGTGAGTGAATTTCTTTCCTTTTGCTTTTCTTCCTAAACACAAATTTTCTTCTTTTTCTTTTCAGTCGCATCTCTTTCCTCTTTAGTCCATTAGCACTAGGCAATCTCTTACTGTTAGTAGTAAATTGCAAGGCAAGAAGGAGGTAAATTTTTATGGAGGAATACCTCCTTGGCCTTAGCAGTCTAAGTAGTTAGGTAATTCAGCAGCAACAGTTCAATGGGACTTGATGTTTGTTGTTCTTCTCTACACCTCATCCTGGCTGAAGCTGGGAACGTAACTGAGGTCACAGAAGAAAAGGGATGCCTCAGAGGTGTCCTAAATCTCATAGTTAATGCCAAAGTATGTGCTTGTCAGGTGGGCAGCGTCTCTGATGGTGCATAGCAGAGCTACAAGTTGAAATGTTGCCTTCCCATAAAGGGACAAAATAGATGCGTCTTAAATCTTACTTCCTTGTCAGGATACTCTAAACTGGAATATCTTAATGTGGGGAGAATGGTGAAGCTACATTGAGATGCAAAGGAAATTGAAAAATGCAGGCAGAAAAATGGGACTGAAAATTGAGAGTTATTTTAAAAGTACCAGAGACTGAAAAAGCCACAAGTTCTTTTCTGTATCAGAAAGAAATAGAAGCCACACTTGCAATAAATGACTATTATGCTATATATACACTTATATGTCAATTGACACCTCTATAAAGTTCTTACAAATGAGAAGTAATGAAGTATAAAAATTGGAAAGGGAAGCTAAGATATGAGGGATCCTGCTGGCAGGATCAAGGACAATGGGTTTTGTAGCATATTTAGGGGGGAAAAAAAATCCCCAAACTATCCACAAACCTGAAGAATCATTTACTAGATGGAAACTTCCAAATTCTTAATACTGCAGAAAAAAACCCAGATGTGATTAAATAAATACTTATGCTGCATTTGGAAAGAAATGTTGTATTTTGTCCAAATACCATATCAATGAACAACTTTAAAACCCATTAGTAGCTTAGTTAGAGAAGGTGTTTTAAAAATAAACATTTTCTTTTAGTTCAAGCAGGCTTAGCTGACCTCAGTGCAAGAGTCCTAAAGGTCTTTGCTCAGATGATTTCTGGTCAGCCTGTTTATTTTTATTAAAGTGTGATTTTGTGCATATTTTAAAACACAAGTGGTAATATTGTGCTAGTGTTCAGAACTGCAAGCAGAATGGTTTTGATTTGTATAGATTAGTCAGCTTGCTATTGATTGCAGGTAAACTAATGGAAAAGCTGATAGTGAATTCAATAGACAAAGAATTACAGAATGGAAGCCTAGTTAATGGCTGTCAACAGAGTTTTATGATGAGAAGACCTCGTCAAAGAAGCTTTCGATTTTCTCATGTGATTACAAGTCTAATGAATGTACTGTGTAGACATATTTGGGTTTCAAAAAACTCTTGGTGCCATAGTGGAATTAAGAGGAACAGTAGCACTTCACACTCTCTCTGCAGTATCTAACAAACAAACTGGCCTCACTGGCAGATGCCAAAGAGTAGTTTTTGGTGAAGAGTCCTTCCTGCATGGGACGTTTCCAATGGCATTCTGCTAGGACTGATTCTGCCAGTGTTTGGTGTCATCTTCAGTGACTGGACACCAAGCCACAAGAACATTTTTGGACAAAGATTGGTGGCAAATCATGAGGGAGGGCATCCTCAGGTTTTTATCACTTGATATCACATAGACTCTACCTTCTTGGAATAAAATGCATTCTGACACACCCAAGTATAAGGTTGTACAAAGGAGACAAGTGTCAACAGAAATGGCAACTACATCCTATGAAACAGTCATTGTCTTAAAAGATTCTGAGGTCATAGTGGCAAGAGTGCTGAACTGGAGCTCCTAGGGAAATGTGCTCAGAAAGGCCAGTGGGATCCCTGCATGAGGCAGTAGTGGGTTGGGAAGTGATTTACCTCCTACAACTAAGTAACTAAGTGTTTCCCAATCAATACTTTGCTAACTGTTCTCTTACAGACCCTTTGTATTATCTGTGGAGGCATCTTGTCTTTGTCATTGTCTTTCATTCTTCTTTAGCTCAGTGTTATAGGCAGAATGTTATGAAGCAGAAAAACTAAGGTACACAAGCGATTTCTTGGGAAAAAAGTAAGTACAGAAGCATTCCCCTGAGATGGTCTGTGGTCAAGGCAGTAAAGGCACTCACATGTCCTGGAGCTGGAGCTGTTACTGGTTTCATGCAGCTTTTCTGCATGACTTTGGGCTGTTCTTAACATCCTGGAATGTGCAGTGGTGGTGAGGGAGAGGAGGTGCTGGTCTCTACTTTTGAGGTGGATTTCCTCTGAGACATTGTAGAAATCATACTCTGTGCATTGGTTTCCCATTTGTAAAGTAAGGCCAATGCCTTTTCCCAGTCCTGGAGTCAGTCTGAAGGTGACCACATTAATGACTGTGTAAGAACACTGCAGCAGTGAGCACCTTAGGGAAACCTTTTGAGTAAATGAGACAAATGTGTTATGTAGGGGATATAAATGAATCTGCTAAGAGGAACCTCTTCCTCACAAACACTGCTGACAAATACCAGCTAGTCTACCTGAAACCTGACTGCAAGTTTGTTTCAAAGATAGTTTTAAATGCTTGGACTTAATTTTGAATGTGTTGGCATTTGTGTATTCATAGACATGCTTCAGTTCCATTTAAGCATCAGATATGCATTTACATTCAAGAATGTATCACTCCTTTATTAAATATATACTCCAAGGTCCTAACATACTGGCTCCAGGTAGCAGTGCTACATTCATGTATACTTTATCCCTTCTAAAACATTTAGTTCTGTCTAAAACATTTAAGTCCCTTGCTATCTGTAAGTACTGTGGTAGCCATGTGCATGGCCAGAGCAGACAAAGATTAACTGTTTATTAACATGTTAATTAATGTTTTAAAACTCAGCAAGTCTTTTTAAATGACATAGATGCAAAGACATCTTCATACAAAAGTATTTTTGGACTAAATACAGTTTGCTGAAAGACAGTCAGCTTACATATGTGGGAAAACCAGAATAATGCTCATACTGGTCAAAATAAGGTATATAATTGTCTTAAAAATTGTTTACTGGTAAAAATTCTAATGTTCGTTTCTGCTTTTAGGTAGCCAGATTCTTCGTATTAACATTTTTCCCCAATTCTTTGGAAGGTGTAGTAGCTAAGTTATTCGATAGCTAACTGACAATAATTAGCCTATTATGATGATTAATGCTTATTCAGGACATTTAATTTGCATGCTATAAGCACGGTGAGACAGCTAATTTGAAGTTATGCCAAATGCAGTATTTAGTTTTTATATACAACATTTGTTTATCTTTCCAAATGTAAAATAATTGACAAGAATAATCATAGCCATGGATGTTAGGTCAGCAAGTTTTCATTTCTCCTTTTAATAATGATGATGTGTTACTTAGTGAACCAATTAGCAAGGTAAACTTTGCTTGCATTAAAAAATGCGTAAGGCTAAGGAAGAATTTCTAAATTGTAGTTAATGGAATGTCAACCAAGATGCATATTCTGTCATTCTCGCCCAGGTGAAAACCATCTGTCCTAGATAGATAGCATTTCTCCAACTTTTCACAAGGAAGAAGGATACAAGGTCATTTTATGCACCTTGTGATCAGGATTCACTTTTTTTTTTTTAAATTTATGAAAGTAAATTAAACTATTAGGCCTGAGCCATAGGTTCAAATAAATAGGCAGTGAAAGAATAAATTTCTTTAATCACGGCTACAACAAGCCTTCACTTCTTCCTCAGGAAAAGCCTACATATTCATGTGGATCTTGCATCTTGTTCAGCATATTTGGAGGGGCAAAATTTCTTTGCTGCTTCTGATTGTCCACGTTCTTTGACCCAGGTAGCAGAGGACATTTTAAAATAGGATGCTCTTCACCAAAGATTTCAGTTTTCCTGGATTTGAAACTGAAGTCTCCCAAAGTGTGCTCCAGAAGAATAAGCCAGTAGGGTAAACATGTAGAGGCTTGTAGGGGAAAGAAAATGTCCACAGTTGTGTCTGGAAAGCAGTCTGATGCCTTTGGATGATAAGGGAAAGACATATTTCTTTACTGTAACTGTTGACATTTTCTTTAAAGTCTTTCTTAGATTTCAGCCTTTGAGACAGAATACATTGCAAAAATCCTCCATGGACATCATAGAAAAGTAGGTAACACATCTAAATCCATGTAACAGTCAAACCTGTAGTCTAATAATCTCTGCTAAATAAACATTTCTGCTTGTTTTCTACAAAAAACCAGCCAGCGTTTCTGGCTGTTCTCTCCAGCGAAGCAAATGGCAGTGGCTAGACTGTGGGTCACTGATGGGAAACAGAAGAATCTATCTTTTGTGAAGTGCCCTATTTTTTTTTTTACTATCTGTCAACGTCAAATTCGAAATACCTGGGATATGTTGCAGGATTTTTGTTCTTGTTCATGCCATTGTTTCCTCAAACTGCTGAGAAAGCAAAGTGTCTGGATGTTTTCTGACTCTGAGGAATAAGAGGAGGAAGAGGCAATTGTTCTCCTAGAGGTGATGACAAAACCCAAAGTCTCTGTCACTTGCCCAGGGTCCTTTTAACCTTTTGTTATTTGGAGGAAGCTGGCAGTCTGTATTAATCTGTATAAAAATAGTGGACCTATTTCTGTCCACTTGATCTCCCCTACCCTGAAATGATGACAAGCTAGTAGTGCAGGTTGTAGCCTGCATTTATCCCAGCACTCCCACTTTCTTGCTGAAGCACAGTCATAGCATTTACCACTGTCTTCCAAGGAGCCAATTAGTGTGTCCTGAATCCAGTTAAAGTAGAATAGAGTAGCTACATCTGCACTAGTAAGCTGAGCAAGACCAGGCATGGACTCAAATACAGCTCTACACGTGTTCATAGGGTTTCACTGCTGCCACATTTATGGCATGGTTTTTGTCAGTGCCAACTAGCCCTCTCCTCGATGATGCCCAGGTGTGGGTCAGGGGTTTGCCTAGGCCAGCGACTGTTTCTAATAAGCAGGATGAACGAGGGCTGCCCCTGTGGTGGGGGTGGGAAGAATTTGGCCTGCAGATGGGAGCCATGCCACACCACTTAGGCCTTTGTCCCTTTTTGTTTACAATTACAGCCATAGACAAATGAGAAACTGTTCACTCTCTCAGTAAGAACATGGGGAATCACTGGTTATCCACCACCTACTTAGATCCTCTTTATTTTATTTTTCTGTTAGCATCTCCCAATACTTCATTACCACCTTTGTAACTTAGAGTAGTGTGGGGACCAATTTAAAATCTACTGAAAGAGCCTTCGGCTTTCTGTAGTGGATCCTGGATCAGGGCCAGGGGGTATAAACTGCTAGTGGCAAGTTTACAACAGTGCTCCCTTTGTGGGTGCCACTGCTGGGGCTTACTGAGGTGGCTGAAGATTTTAACAAAAGTGAGTTTGCAAGATTAACCCTGTGACAAGCTGTGTGTTCTCACTGGGAACTGTTCCCAATTTTTAAAACCAGTTCAAGTTCCGTATCCGTGTCTTCTGGACATGTATACTTCCAACACAGGGAAGTTTGAGAAAGGATTTTTTTTTTTTTTTTTTTTTGGCTATGCTGAAGCTCCCTCTGTCTTTGTACTCTGGCTAATCTAATCAGACATTAATTTGCCTCTTACTTTATTAGCTCCATATTCAAACACACACAATGTAGGTATTTTGTGAGCTTGCTTCTGAAATAGATTATAGCAAGGTTAAAAAAAATTAGCCTCCTAGTATTGCATATATATTCACTTAGTACTGCACTAGTCATGCATAAAAAAGACTTCTGATGTGGCATTACCAGGGAAAATTAACTGTAAACTGAAAGGAAAAGTGGTGCATCGCACTTCAGTCTCAATCCTACTCTTTCAGTCTCGGATTTATTCAGATCTAGCGGCTGAGTAATTTAAGTACATAAGTCAGTAATTTGGTTCTTACTCATTCACAGGCAAAAATCATTGTTTTCTTAATTTTATAAAAACTGTTCTGATGGAAATGCAAATCTTCAGGAAAAGCACTGACATGGTTTAAATAGTCCATTGCATATTTCTGATCACTTACTTGGGGCCAAGGACTACCCCAGTGGAAGCAAAGCTCTCAGTTAAACCAAAACATGAAACATGCTCCTGGGAGAGCAGCTGTCTAAGAAAAGTCAGTATTATATTAAATTCTGCCTATGCTGGTAGTTGGAAAGCAATAAGGTTGCATTACTAATAGATAAATCAAACTGATGAATTATTGCAACAAATTCATTTTTTTGAAAATTGAAACAGTTCATATTTGAAGCATGAACTGTAGGGTTCACAGTAGGCTTTCCAATGAAGGATTTTTTTGTTGTTGTTACAGATGTGATCATTTATAGTTGGGTTTCATTGTTGTTGTTGAAAACTTAGCTTTAACTTGCCCTTGTGAAACTTGGAATTGTTTGATGTAGTTGTTCAGCCTTGAATTCACCACGCAGAAGCTAAAATTCCAGTGATGGTTTGCCAGTAACCAGTGGCTTGTGGCTTACAAAGCGTTTTTTTACTATTTCAGTAGTGATTTGCTACATTCTGCTCTTCTCTTTTTAAATAACACATAAAGGTCCCTTATTGTTTGTGTATCACTGATACAATTCTTTTGCAATAAAAACAAAAGAAGGCACTAGTGCTTTGAATAGAGGGTGCCTGATTGATAAGCTAGTTGCAGCCAAACCTGCTCTGGCTAATTGTCTTTCAAATGCCCTCATTAATCAAACAGAGGAGTAACTCTGACAGGAGGGCTGTCACTGTTTTCATGATTTCCTACCACTCACCTCACAGTGTGAGACCTGGCTGCGTACCCAAATCATGGCCTTTAAAGCAGTTTTAATGCCTGCTCGCTGCAGAGCACACCTGGCTTTGGTGGGATGGGGGCCTGCCCAACTCTGAGGCATGATCTATCCCAGGAGACCAATTTAGCAGTTATTTAATGATTCATAGCTTGATGTCTGGAAATGAGTGCTCCACACGATAACATACATAAACAAATTTAATTAGTTTTTGCCTTTTTTGCATAAGTAGCCACCAGTGTATTAAAGCTGCAAACAAACCAGGTAGGCTGCCTGGAAAGTCATTGAAGCTGGCTAACAGCTGATCTCTGAAAAACTGTGTCGATTTCTTTCATCTGCTCATAGTCACTGATGCCTGTTTGGTCAGGTTCTGAAGTTGCTGGGTTTGCTTATTAAGAGAGGGAAGCAGCTATCACAATTATCTTCTACCTAGATGTTAGAATTACATATCTACAGGAGAAACCGTCACTTTCTTGTCCACTTCATTCAAAAGCTGCAGAATATAGCATTTTCTTGGAATTGTTTTAAAAAGGCGTGCTTCATATATTTCCTGTTTGTGGTCTATTCCAAGTATTATTCAGTGAACATCAACCTAAGTTATTGTTCATATATACATAGGGATTTTATATTTTTGCTTTTTATTGGACATACATGAAAACATGGTAAAATTATTTCTAGTTGTACATGCTAAAGAATAGGGCAAAATACTTAATGCTTAAGAAAGCAAATTGAAAGCTTAAGGGACAGAATGTTTTTTGGTTTTTTTACCTTCTTTTGCAGCATTGCGTAATTAACACTGGTGATGCATGAAGTTGTATGGAGGTTTTGTTTCTCTGCTGTTAAGTGTTTCGTATACTCCTTGGAGCAGAATTCTAGACTTGGTAGTCTGGAATAATATATTGTCATTCTCCTAAGCAATATAAGTGAATATATTTTGCATGAAAAAATGTTGTATTTTTAATATATTCATATTAAGTGAAATTCTTACTTTAATAACATTTCATAGGGCTGAAAATTATTCAGTGAAACACATAGAAACATTTTATACTGGAGGGTTCTTATGGACTCTGGACAGCAGAACAGTGTAACTGGTCTTTTCTTCCTCATTTGGGAACAGCTTCTACCCACCAAGTGCAATATTTACCCCTATGAGAGGTGCCTTTTTCTTTAATAGGGCAGTTCGGTCATAAATTTTTGCAGATCTTGGCTTTAGATTGCAAACTGCGTAAAACAGACACCTTGCTTTCCTGAGTATGCACAAGAAAAGCATAGCATGGAATGTGTCAGTTCCAGGTATCCTGCAGTCATCACTTTATAAACATGCTTCATCTCAGACTTGAGCAAGGGGGACCAAACCTTGATTTAAGATGATATTTTACTCTCCACAAGTGAAATCCTGTCTTCAGCAAGTTCAGTGGAAACTTCATTATTGATCTCAGTGGGGCCAAATTTTGTTTCACATCTTTACTTCTGTTGAGGTATTGCCAACATGAAGGCAATTTGGACTGGGAGAGAAGGTGGGGACTTGGGGACAAATTGCTTTTGACCTTTTTCTTTTAGAAATTTAACAGAGACCATTAGCTCATTTGTGCTGGTACCTCCCATCGCCCATCAGAAAAAGTATTTTCTCTGAGTCATTATTAATTTTATATCAAGGCATTTTGTTTTATTATGAGAGCCAGGGTTCCAAGTGGTGTGATTTATAGGACATGTATACCTGGGCAGATACTGCCTCCTCTTTTCTTTCTTCAGTAACCCAAACCAAAGAGCTTTACAGGGATATGTTAAAAATTAGGTACCTGCTCCTAAAATTTGGCTGACTTGAACCAAACCAGTAGCATGTGGGTAAACATTTCCAAATGCCCATGATTAATTTTGTGGACTTATTCAATGCCTTTGAGTTGTGCTCTGTGGACACTCATAAGGATTCCTGATTAGGATCACCATACCCCCTATAAATCTACTTTCTCAGGACTTTGTATCTTGGTAATAAAAACTTGTCCTGATGTGAAAGATCTCAGTGTAATGGCAGAATTATTATTTTCACTGCATTTGAAAAGCAGTTCTTGCATCTTGCCCCCATTCTCCAGAAACATAGTCTTTATTTTTTTGCTGTGTATAATACAAACATAATACATTTGTGGTTTTTTTTAACTGAAATTTGTAGGCCATTAGCTGCTATTGTATTGAGAGTGTGAAGGGGAATCGAACTTAAACTCATCTATAAAAATAAAGCTATGAACAAAATAGTTGCTGCTTCTATTAAGAAAAATATTTGATGGTGCATTAGTTCTCAGAGAATATAAAACCTCCTTCAAGAGACAGAACAGAGCTGAGGGATTTGGGAACATGGAGGAATGAGAGACCTTCAGACAAATGAGCAATTTTGTCAAGTTCATTTGTTACCTTTGATTAGGCAATCTTAGTCAGTATGCACTTCCTTTCTACTGTAGTTTACTGTGGGCTGTACAGTTACAACCTAGTAACTGTTACCTGGCTGCTTGTGCGGACCCCTGGCAGACTTAGTCTATAGGGCCCTGGCTGGGGAAGAGCTATCTGCTTCTGCCTCTGTTCTTGCTGGCTCTTTCAGACTTGGGCTCCCAAAAGCGGGATGGCTCTTTAAGATACAGTGAGGAATCAAACTTTGTGTTTAAGCATTTTTTCAAGAGCTATGAGAGTGCACACCATTTTAAGACTTGTTATGTATTCTTCAGACCTTGGTCTGATGTGAACAGGAGCCCTTTCAGGCTTGGTCATCTGAAGTTTTGTATACGTCGAATTCGACCAATAGATCTGTTAAGGAGCACAGAGATTGTTATTATAGAGGATCTGCTAAACAGGCAGTATGGTTCCTAATCGCTTTTGAGACTGGCCAGAGCCTGATGCTCAGAGTTAGTACAGGTACCACGCTGACAATCAGAGGTTGCTGTACCTGCTCCTCAGGGAGGTTTCTGACTGCTTTGAAGGCTGCGCTGTGGAACGGTGCTTGACAGCGCTGCCTTCTCCTTCTATGTTACAGGTGATGTTGTCACTATCCAGGTGAATGAAGAGTTTATTTTTGTTCTGTCCGGTCTCCTAACTTCAGCATGTAGTGGTAGTGATACCCCATGATAACTATGCAGCCAGTTAAATAAAACATTTGCTTGGGAAAGAAATTGTTAGTGATTTATGTTTTAGATCTGTCTGTAGAGTATTTGTTGTATTTGTTGTTGAGAAAAACACTGTGCCATTCCCATTTGAGATCAGCCATGGGCTTTCAGCTAAGCCTATGCTTAACTACATTCCTTTGTGGGGCTGTTATTATGAATCATGGCAAAAAAATTGCAGAGTGCTTCCCTAAGAGTACTGTCAAGTGCAGCATCTGATTGCAGGTAGTTAAGCACAACTGTGTTTAAAATGTGCTAAAATTCAGGAAGTGAATAGGAATTGGTAGATGACAGTTCCAATTTCACTTAGACATGTAGAGCTAGCATGACTCACAGCTTTGTGCGTGCTAGGGTCTGGATTCTGCCTTTGTGTGAGCAGGAGAGAAGAATCTGCCACAGAGTAACGGCAAGAAGATCAGTAATCAGATACCTAATAACTTGACTGACTGCTGTAGGCACATTTTTGAGCCAATAGATTGCACTGTAGCAACAGAGTATAGAGCAATATTGTAGGTTAGGCAAGCTGAAATAAATGGATAGAGTTGAACGAAATGGATTAATTTCTGGTTGTTTTAGCTGGTCATGTGCCAAAACTTACTTACTTTTTATTTAGTGATAATAGTTGTGATGTATTAAAAATGAACAAGATCATAAAGGAGCTCTTGTTAGTAGTAAATAGAGTATTTCATCTTAGTTTTCCTTTTGTTTCTCCCATTTTGCTTTTCTTGTATATAATTTTAACTACTCAGTTATTTTATTAGCTACAACGTTTTTTAAAAACAAGAAAAAACATCCAAAACATACGTAAAGTAAATAAGGTGGTAATATAATACTTAAAGGAACTTTTTATGTTTATGTATTACAGAAACAATGTTGCTAGTTCAGATCTGGTGAGAGAGAGAGATGGGAATACATCGGTGGAAAAAGACATATATGGTAAGAATTTTTCATTAAAGGGAAAACATATAGGACTGTCATTTAAGTTAAATGCTGATGGATCATGGATTAGATTTTATTTAGCCTTAAAGTATAGAGTATACCTGTGAGTACAGTGCTAGTGGTGAGTATTGCTCTAATGGATCATCTATCCAAAAAAAATAATTGAAAGGACCTTTCTGAATTTGTAACAGTAGCTTATCCCATGGGAAAAAGGCATAGCTGGAAGACCTCTGTTATGAAAGGGAGATGCATGGAACAATTTCTCTCTCTTTCGATGGTGTCCTATACTTAATTTGTATGTTGCTATGAAGTTACAAAGGCTTAAAACTAAAAATTGAAATTTCATGTCAGACTGTTGGGCAGAAAAATGTAGTTACTGATGAAAGATGCTTGTTGCATTTTGGTTTATAACAACAGAAGTATTTGTACTGAAATTGCTTCACTGATGGATTCAGAAAAGTTATCTTGTGGAAGTCAGCTCTGAATAGAACAGATGAAACCAAAGCGTTATTACTGCAGCAGAGTCAAATTCATTTTTGCCTTGTAATTTTTTTTATTGTGTCAACTTATGGCTTGAAACTATGACTGATTAAAACAAAGGCAGTGTTTTTATAAGGGACAGGATTGTGAAAGTCAACTGAAATATAATCTGGGAGTTTGGTGTGAAAATTTCAGTTTCAAGGAACAGATACTTAACTGCTAATTTGTCAGAGATGCTGGGTTTGAGCTCTGAAAATTGTGGGTGAAATTCAGATGTCTTCACCAAGATATCAGAAATGTAGATATCGAAGTCTGGGGAAATCACCCTAGATTCACTTTACAGTCAATTGAAGAAAAACGAGCACCTTCAGAGAGTGATTCATCTCAGCCTAAAATAGGCAGGTCAGACGACTTGCCCCCTGGAGATGCCTGTTTCTCTCCATTGACTGTGGAAAAGCCTACAGTGACAAACTCAGAATTAAATGTCTAACCTTTTGATGTCTAAAGCTAGGTTAGGTGAATCTCACCATGTGTTAATAAGCACAGGCTCTACCAGCTGTACTAGTGTTAAATAACAGCTCCCTCAGGGGTACTCCAGTGGGGCTGTTTCTGGAGGGAATTGAGAAGGTCTGACTGAGAAATGCTGGGGGTCCCCAAGCAGAATGATCCCAGTGATGATTTTAGGGTTTTGTTTCCTTTTTAGATTCATTGGTAGTAGGTGGTTTTATTTTAACTGGAAAAAGAAGATCCTGTTTGGTTTTTTTCCAGTGGAATGTTAAAAATGAAGGTTTATTTTATTCTATTGAGTGTCAAAAGTTGCTGTGGGACTTTTGAAAAAGCAGATGATTGTCTATTATGTGTTGCCCAAATTTTCTTTCCCCATTTCTTGTGTTGCACAGTGTAGATAGATAGTGGCTACCCTGTTAGTTCAGTAAGCATAGCGAAACTGAGTGGGAGAAGAGGGAGTTTTTTAAAAGCTGGTGAAGTATGCTGGTCTTGGAGGATGTCTGTGAAATTGAACACCTAGCTACATTTGCAATCAAAATCCTTGTCATATTTCAGAAAACACATCTGTTGAATTGAACAGATTGAAAATTGAGAAGGATACGAGAAGGAATGGTGGTGCTGTTTTGTGTAACACTTGCTATTAACAGAGTTAATCCAGGAAGGATATAATGTTACAAAAATATTTAGAGAAAACTTGTGGTTGTGTGTAGTTCACAAATTAGAAAAACAAGAATGATCAGAAGACCTTTCCTTAAAAAGGAAATGGCCTGAGCATTCAGCTATACTGTGATAGAATATTTTCAACCTTTTAGGTCACAGGATACTTTTCATGCTGAACTACTGTACATACAAACCAATTTGAACATAACAGGAGCAAGAGGGCTTTTTGCTTCTGCCAGAAATCCCCAGATGTGGGAGGATGGAAAAACACCCAATAGTATCTACAACTTCTTTTATATTTTCTGTTGTTCAGAGAACCTGCCAAGCATATAATAATTAGAACTTTGTGCTTGAGGTCATACTGGTTCAGTGAATTTATACCTGAGCTGATGTTTTCAGTTACAGACTGTTCTGAATTTTCTGACAGTCATAGATGGGGCAAAGTGGCTCAATGATTCAACATACTTGTAACACTCCTTCATCCGTTTGTTATTATTTTTTCATATTTTGACAAATTCTAAAAACAGAACACAGATTGTCCCAGTGTCTTGAATGTACCAGAGGTTTTTGTGGTTTTAAAAAAAGTCCAAGCAGACATATTGGAAGAAAGCTTAAACTTACACAACTCTCTAAGATACAAATTCGCACTTTCTCGTGCTCGTATGTCCACAAACTAAGTCCCTACTTATTTAAACGTTGCCCAATATTACCTACCATGCCAAATACTCTTTTATGGAGAAATATGTATATGAGTTTAGCTGCTTGTAATTTATGAAGAAAACGGGAGGAAAATGCATAGAAGGCAGGCTTAATGCTTTGAACTGGATTTGTGCGCTGACTTCAGTAATAGTGATAGGATCTCTAAACAGACAACGCCAATAAACCTTTGTATAATTTAAATTTAAACAAGCATGTTGCATAATACTCTCTATCCCTCTTTGAACAATTCAGAAATGAGGTAGTTTTGATCATGTGCTGGGAGTTGTGTGCATGTTGCTAATCAATCTCGTGTGTACAACCATGTTGACAAAAGAAGTCCCTGACTTCAGTGAGGTAGTCTTGCATTAGTAAAAATGCTCAACACAATCATCTGCATACAGTGGGCTCTTTCACCTACATTTAGTTTTCAATTAGCCCGGTGTTAAATCCTCAAAAATAATCTTTGAAGACTGTTCCTCACTCCTATCACCTCTCTTCATTGAAAATGAGTGGCCACAAAGAGAACTAGAATAGAATTCAGTCTCTTCTGTGTAAGAGCTTTAAGAACTGATAAAAGCTTGACTTTAATACAGGTCTGTGATAATATTGCTGTTACAAGGCACCTTTTGACCACATAGAAAAACAGCTGAAATATAGTCTGACTCTCTAAGTTCTGTTATTGAATCTATTTCTTATCATGCAAGGTCGTCTTAATTAATGGGGAAAATCCTTCATCAGAAAGATGAACAAAACTAAATGAAGCTGAGTATATTAATCTTGTGAAAGGGCAAACTTCCCTTTATTTCTGTGGTCATTACTATTTACAATCTGGAGGCAGGTAAGACTGTTGAAATAGGAACATTACTTTTAATGCAAGTGAAAACTGGGGGAGTGGGATAATTCTTTCAAGAGTGGAGAAAAGCATTTTACCTTAACTAAAAATCAGGGATTGTCTTCCCTAGATTGGGATGGGTGGCAAGTAATTTTATATACCTGTTTTTGACTCAGTTCACTTGGAGTGTAACTTACTTACTTGGAAAATGTTTATATGGAAACATTATCGTGGAGCCTTTCTAGCTACTGTGAATTTCAACACAGTGGCAGTCTTGATGGCCTTCTTCCAGGACTGCCATGATCAGAAAAGGTCTATATTCTGAGTTTTACTGAGCATCTTCCTCAATTCAGTTCCAGAATAATCACAGCGCTGTTACGCTTTAAAAATAATATGTATTTGCATGTGGTTTAAGAGGTATTTCAGGGCCTGACATCCAGTGAAATTTCTCAGGCTGTTGAAAGGATAGTTTGAATAACTCTTTTAGAAGCTCACTTAATGCAAGGGCATGGTACTTTTTGCCCTCACAGGAATGATGACATGATTAGCCTGTTAAGAAGGCTGTGACATCGCTAGGCAGGTATTTCTTTGTTGTAGACCCTCCAAGCATTAGAATATTCATTGTTTTCAGAAAATACTCATCACTGTTGGATTCACCAGAAAGTTTGGTCTTTTTTTGGTGTTGTTCCAATGTTCTATTGATGGAAATTTTTTCTGATTCTTCTGTGCGGATTCAGTGACTGCATGTGATTATTTTCCCATAAATTCCTTTTAAAATTCTTTCCTTGTTTAAGTGGATTTATCTCTATCAGTTATAACAAAGACTAATGCCTTATGTTTAGAAGTAACAGTATTCTGAGTGTAGAAATTGAATGCTCAGACTTGACAAGGTTACCCTGGAAAAATTGGATACGGCATGGCTGCTGGCCTAATTACCTTGTTCTTGTTGAATTCAAATTCTGTCGTTAGTAACAGACAGTGACTCGAGCAAACACAATGGAAATTTTCTTGAAGAAACAAGACAAGAAGTGAAATGGAAGGACATGCAGCTGCTTATGTTAGTTGTTCTAGTGAAGGCAGTATTTAAACGATAGCAGTGTTCTAAGTCTCATAATTTTCTCTAAGAGTACATTTACATTAGTGTTTTACTTCAGGTGAAAAGTGTACTTCGTTCTCACTTGCCCTGCTTTGGTAGTAGTAAGGAAGTCCTGGAAGTGAAAGGCCCAACACATCCGTGTGGGTATCAAGGTTTCAGAACAAAGCCTAGGAGGCTAAGATGAATTTATAAGGACTAATAAAAGTCACCTTACTGCCTGGGTACTAACTGTCATATCTCATTCTCTCTGTGATTAGCAAATAACCTCTTTGAAAGACAGACATCTTTGTCAGTACACTTGGTTATCTTTACCCAAAATGCTCTTCAAAACTCAGATTGCCAGCTGCGATGGATTGATGTTCTCTATAGTATTCCCTTTTGTGCCTCATAAAGGGAATGCAGTATAAAGTGAGCTTCTGGTATTATTAACTTAACAAACATGTTTTGTTTTGCTTCAAACACCACCTACCTTGGTTTTACTTTCATTATTTCCTTCTCCCCATCTTATCAGATTTGTCTTTCATTAACATGTGTCTAAAATATATTTCCAAGTGAGCGTTGAAAAAAACCGCCAACAACATATTGAGGGATAAACTTTGAATGCAAAGTTGATTTATTGTAACATTTCTCTTGAACATTATTGCCTGATTTCTGTATAAGGTCACTGCTGCAGGTACTGCAAAATTTTGCTGTACACTGCCATGATGTTAAATGAAGAACTCAATAGCTGAAATGTAATATAACTGCCTATAATGAGAGAACTGGAAATGGGTAAACACTGGCGATACAGAACAGAAACAAGTTTTTGGCTGGCAAGAACAGTAAATCCTTTAAAAATAGATGTTTTAGGCTTTTAATGACCTCTAACTGCTGTCTACCTGACAAATATAATCTAGTACTGGCTAGAGCTTTTGACCACTGTTGCTGTTTGTAATAAGGGAGGATAAATTCCCTCATCCATAGGCACAGTGTGAATTGTGAAACATGTTGGTGTCATTCGGGAAGCCCTGGCGAGAAACACTTTGACTAGTAGCTGTGGTGGTGGGGTGTAGAGAATCTTAGCACTGAAATGTGTCCATGGCCTTTTCTGTAAAGCAGAAAAGTTTGCTTACATTGCGTGAGTGTTAAGAATATTTCCATTTTGTTGGACTTTTCTGAGAATAATGGTGAGAAGTGAGCAGAATTGCTGTGTTCTTCACGAAGATGGTCAGCTGCTGCTTCTTGTCTGGCAAGGCCAAAGGGTGAGAAGTTAGGTGCTTTTTACTGGGGTGGTCTTCATCGAACACAAGTCAGCATAAGACCAAGCTATCAGTCCTTTAACACAGAAACTTTTTGTAGGACCTCACTGCATATATCAAAAGCTTTAAGTATGTATTCATATAGTCATGTATACTATTTTGTATACAGAACATTTTCACTTTGGACTGGAGAAAATGAGCCCATAGCCACATATAGTACAACAGGGCAGATTTTAAGACCAAACTTCATAAAATTGCAGTAGCCTTTTAAAGTTGGAATTGCTACAGGCAGAAATGTCTCCGTTTGCTTTAGCTGAGGCCTTTGCAGTCCATCATCTTAAAGAAAACACTGCTGGGCCTTGGAAATAGTCTATCTGAACCAGTTATTTATCCGTTAATGTGTTAGGATAGCTGAAAAATAGTGTTGGTGATCTTTTTTTAGGTAGTGCTGATTTGTGATAGGAAATGAGATGCCAGTCAAGCTACGTCATTCAAGTCTTTATAACACTTCTTTCTTGCCTGCATTGATCAGCAATGAACTGACTGCACTGGAATTTAAGATACCAGTATTAGAATTCACGGCTATGTCTCTGCTGAGATCAAGGAGGCATGCCAGCCATTCCTCTATTTTGGGTGTGTGCAGACTAAGTTTATTTAGGAGATTTTCTTCCCAACCAGTTCTAGAAGTTCTTTGGAAAAGGGAAATATAATAATAGACTCTAAAACAATCATAAGGATTGAAAGCATACAGACCAGACTCTCACAAAAATACCAGATGTGAAGGTTTGATAAGCAATATTCTAGACTTATTGAAGCCAGCAATAATTTTATATTTTCAGAATTGACAAACTAGTACTTAATTCAGATTTGAGTTTGAAAATTCAGTTTGGACCTAGTATTGATTTTTTTTTTTCCTTTCTTTAATGTTAACATATTTAGCTGCAGTTCTAAATCACTGCATGCTCTGGGTTTGTCAGTGAAATGCTAAGTGTCATGTTTTGTTTCTAGTGAAACTTTTGTATGTGTGTGTATAGCCTGCAGTTTAACGTGCTGTCCAGAGATGGAAGCTGCGTGCTTTGACAAGGTCAGGTTGGAAAGGTGGCCGCATTCCCTGAATAAGAAAGCCAGAAGGCTAGAGCATGCATTTCATTAGACAGCCTAGGACTCCCTTCTCACAGAAAAGGAGGGAGAATGAATGCTATGGAGTTTAAAATAACTATTTCAGCTCTTCTGTAGCCTGGAAAATGTTACTCTTGGGCAATATTCTGTTAATGACCACTATTGGGCCAGATGTTCAGCACATGTAAATTAGTGTATTTCCATTGACTTCAGTGGAACCAGGCCAGCTTACGCCATCTGAGGATCTGTCCCCTCAGCTTTCTTTCTAAACCAGTAGTGATTTTAGATAAGGAGACGCAGTATTATCTGTCATAGTTCCAGTTTCCAGCAGAGGGGAAAAAGAAAATTGATGTTCATATTTACCTCATCAACGTGAGAACAGATTAAACTGTGACAAATAATCAAAGTAATTAAAATAATCAAATTCAAGAATGCTAAATGTAACAGACTTGTTTTGTTTTGCAGTGGGTGTTTTCTTTGTCAAAACAAAACTTCGTAATTTCTAGATGGCTGGCTAGTTCTCAAAGCTTCTGATATCACTTAGGCCAGTGGAGTGGAATAAATTGAGCATATTAACCTGAAAAAGATCCCAAGTTTGTTTTTGTTTTTGAGTTTGTTTTTTTTTTTTTAATTAAGACAGACTCATGCAGGGGCTCTAAGAAATGGGATGAGCTCTGTGAACTGGGTGCATTCCTTCTGCCTTTCTATTCTGCTCCCATTCACCACTTATAATGGTAATGAAGTCTAATTACAAATGCATGTGACTGCCTGTTGTAATCTGTCAGTGTGTTTCTGAAAAACCTTGTGCCAGTTCAGTATTGGTCATTAGATAATAAGGATTGATAAAACGTAAGGGGCAAAATGTTAAAAATGCTACTATCGATTAGAACGCACCTTAATAATGAAACCATGGGCCTGGGGACGAAAGCCATGGATCATTTTGACAATTCGGCCTTAGATTGTGGGTGAGACAGAGTGGGGACAATTAATCCCTCAGAGCCACAAATCACAAATAAAGTAGTTGCAGCTCATTACAACCTGACCTTGCTAAACGGCCTTGAAAACATAAGTGACCTTCTAGTATTTGAAAAGATTACAAAGCTCTATTGAGAAATATCTATTTTTTTAATGTTTGGGAACCACACGACTTAATTTTAACAGAACTATCTTGATGAAAGAAGCTTTTAACTTCACCATCTTTCATGAACCAAATTGCTAGCATCTCGTGGAACTGATGGCAATACTGTAGGGGAACATTCGGGAAAGATCTTAAAAGTCAAAAGTCTTGCTCTGTGCAATTAATCAGTGGAAGATTGTGCTACAATAGCTTTGAAGAGACAATAGTTTTAATGAACTATCTAGGAATTCCAGTTAGGGCTTTTATAAATGATCTGGCATTATTGGAGTATTGCATAATTACAGAACTCCTTTGTGCATTGCAGCCAAGTCCAATCCCAAAATTTGGGAATATGTTCAGCAAAGTATTTAATGAACTCTTCTCCTGTTCCCACCTTAAGTGGGAATAAGGAGAGGGCATGTATTTTGCATTTCTGTCCATTCACATGTACTGCAGATGTTCTTTGGCTAAGTGGAGTCGCAACTTGAATGCCTTGTCATGGGTTAGTGCATATGGAAATGCGTATTAAGCTAGCTTATTGCATGACTAGTCAAAGATCCCATGATAAATAGGATTCACATCCCTAAATATTCTGTTTAGAACTGTACACAAAGAACTGAGTTTCTAATGAAATAGTCCACCTTAATTTGGTCCTTAACATTGAGTCAGGCTCAGCTCTTACATCTTCTTCCTAGTGACGGTGGTAGAAGGAGACATTCTTGCAGCTCATTCCTGAGAAGAGGTAATGACCACAATCCCTGATGCTGTCTTAACTGTGCAATGAGTTTGCAGTTCTAGCTGATTGTGCTTTGAACTAGGCCCATGTGTGACTGGTTGCTTATTATTCCTTCCTTTCAATCTATCTGAATGAGATGCTTCTAAATGTCCTCATTGTACATGAAATTAAGCCTCTCCCTGAGTACTGCACCCCCTCTGCTAGATAAATGCAATTTCCCTTAAGACCCACTTTGTAAATACAAGAAACTTGTAGCTTTCCATGAAAATCCATGGTCTTTGCCTATTCCAGACAAGAGATAGGGTCTGCTATAGCGCTGAGGGTTCCTCATTAAGAATGCTCTACTGCACACCTCATGGTTGTGGTAAGACATTGCATGACTTCAGTGATGGCTGTGTGCTGCAGGCAATGGAGAGAACAGGTCCAAGTTCCTCAGTTCTTTGGTGTTTAGGCAAAAGCGTCAGGTACCTTATGGTAGTGTGGATCCACTACAATAGATGATAGATCTACTGAAGCATGCTGAGTCTGAGAAATGGCATTTGATGGGTAGTATTTTCTGCAAAAGTGGACTTTTCAAGGTAGCTCTAAAATGCAGCCCCATGTAGAGGATGTTGCAAAAAAAAAAAAAAAAACCAAAAACAAACCTCTGCCGAATGTATCATGAGCACAAATGAGCACTGTGCATGAAGTAAATTATTTCAGTTCACTGGTTGCGTAGGGAGCCAGGTGAAGGAATCTCCATGCTGCTACTAGAGGAACTGTGAGAGCCCACTCTCACAGCAGCTGGATTTGGGTACAGCTTCCAGGTTGTTTCACCCTGGCATTACCAGGACTGAGCTTCAGCCATGGTAGACCTCTCTCCTTGACACTGGGTTTGGATGACAGTGCTTTCTGCATTGGGAGTGACAGAGAGAAGTCTGTGTGGTATCACTGTATGTAATACATTGGTATCAGCTCTCTGCCTCTCTTACCAGCCTGGAAGACACATGAACAAAATGGATTCCTCTGAAGCTCCATTTGGTAATTTCACAGTGACAGCCAGGGAAAAACTCAGCCTATCCCCTAGATGTAGCAGAGTTACTACTAGTTCTGGTCAGAAAGCGTTGTGGCATTTTCAACACCTCAATGGCTGAGCAGTCCCACTTTTTGAGTTCACACTTCATTCCTGACCTTCCAGTGAGCAACCCCAACTGCTTTCCAGAGACGACTTCTCAAGAGCTTCAGCTGTAGTAAAGTTCTCATAACAGAGATAGTCATGGTCATGCACTTGTAGGTACACACAGCAGGGCGTGACACAACTCAGTTACTGGAAGTAGCATTGGGAATCAACTGGAATAAAAGGATTCCTTGTAAGATAAAATCATTCAACCATTTATTAAGTACAGCAAGACGCTCCAGGTAATCCAGTACAGAAGTGTGTGACCAGGACAAACACAGCTATTACTTTGACACTTCAAACTTTTTCTTTTTGAGTGGTTATTTGAACAGTGTTTCCCATAGCATCAAAGGTGATTTAAGAATCAAACCAAAAGTTTCCTTTACCTTTCTTACTTAGTAGCTCCACTTAGTGGCTAACGGGATAAAACACCGTTTCCTTTAGCGTCTGTGTTACCTGGTGCTATTGTGCACATTGCTCTTTCCCGCAGCCCTCCTGTCTTCTGCAGACACACGGCGCCGCTGAACACTGCAGTAGTGCCAAAGACTGAGAAGTGCACTAACTGCAGAGCGGAAAAAAATCCCTGCTGATTCTCTGCTGAACTGAGTTATCCTCATATCAAACCTTATGTCTATGAACGTATCTGTAACGAGTCCTTGTGTAGTTCTAGTTTCCTTTGCAAATTTGTAGGTCATATGGAGCACTGAATCACTGCAGCTCAGCACGCAGCCTTCCACCTTCATGGATGACACTCTTTCTGCTTGGATTCAGTCTGGCCTCCTCTGTTGGCTTTCTGCAGTTTGAATCCTCCTTGTGCTTCATTTGATTCCTGGCTTCTGGGGATGAAATTGTCTCCCTGTATACTGCATATACTGGGGAATCTGATTTTTAGGAGATATTAGGCATGCTTGAAGAATACTTTGGGGGACAAATTCTTCAGAGGAGCAGAGAGTTTCTGGCTTCAGTAAGGTGAGATGCCAATTTGTTCGTCTTCATATAAAAGCCTGAAGTACTACTTCAGAGCTAAAAGTAGAAATAATTGAAGCAGCTGAGGAATTTTGGCGTTTCCAACATTTGGAAAGAGCAGAGAAGTGATTTTCAGATGCATAGATGTGGACATAAGTATATACTGGTCTTTCAAGGATGTGATACCTAATTTCTCCAAGCAAGCAAACTCCTAATAGCTTTCCTTAAGAAGTGGTTGTTTTGGAGAATGGAGTTAGTGTTGTAGGTGTACATTTGGCATTTGTATGTATACTCTGCCTATGCTCTAAGCATAGCTGCATATGGCTTGCTTTCTAATACAGGAAACCTTCAGAATACTGTGTAATATATAAAATATTTGGGCAGTATGGAGGCTTTGTAAGTTACTGTAATGAAAACAAAGGACCTTTTTCTTTGTATTTAAGCACTTGGCTCTCTTGTAGCATGATGAAGCAGCAAGGTAAAAAGTAGTAGTGGCTCCCAGGTCCAATTGTGTAACCATGCCAGTTGCTGTCTGGATCATAATCATAGAATCATAGAATTGTTTAGGTTGGAAAAGACCTTTAAGATCATCCAGTCCAACCATTAACCTAACATTACCAAGTCCACCACTAAACCAAGTAAGGGTAGAGTAGCAATTTCATGTTTCCTGGCTTGATGGCTGGATTATTTTTTAACAAAAGTGAAAACTAGGAATCATTAAGGTTGGAAAGCACCTCTAAGATCATCAGTCCAACCATCAACCCAACACCACCATGCCCACTAAACCATGTCCCAAAGTGCCACATCTGCCCATTTTTTGAACACTTCCAGGGATGGTGACTCCACCACCTCTCTGGGCAGCCTGTTCCAATGCTTGACCACTCTTTCCGTGAAGAAGTTTTTCCTAATATCCAATCTAAACCTCCCCTGGCACAGCTTGAACCCATTTCCTCTCATCCTATCATTAACTACTTGGGAGAAGAGACCAACACCCACCTCACTACAACCTCCTTTCAGGTAGTTGTGGAGAGCGATAAGGTCTCCCCTCAGCCTCCTCTTCTCCAGGCTAAACAACCCCAGTTCCCTCAGCCGCTCTTCATAAGTCTTGCTCTCTAGACCCTTCACCAGCTTCATTGGCCTTCTCTGGACACGCTCCAGCACCTCAATGTCCTTCTTGTAGTGAGGGGCCCCAAACTGGACACAGTATTCCAGGTGCGGCCTCACCAGCGCCGAGTACAGGGGGACAATCACCTCCCTGCTCCTGCTGGCCACACTATTCCTGATACAGGCCAGGATGCTGTTGGCCTTCTTGGCCACCTGGGCACACTGCTGGCTCATGTTCAGCTGGCTGTCAACCAACACCCCCAGGTCCTTTTCGGTCAAGCAGCTTTCCAGCCACTCTTCCCCAGGCCTGTGGCGTTGCATGGGGTTGTTGTGACCCAAGTGCAGGACCCAGCACTTGGCGTTGTTGAACCTCATACAAGTGGCCTCAACCTGTCCACATCCCTCTGCAGGGCCATCCTACGCTCGAGCAGATCAACACTCCCACCCAGTTTGGTGTCATCTGCGAACTTACTGAGGGCACACTCGATCCCCTCATCCAGATCGTTGATAAAGATGTTAAACAAGACTTGCCCCAAAACTGAGCCCTGGGGAACACCACTTGTGACCAATCGCCAACTGGACTTAACTCCATTCACCACAACTCTCTGGGCTCAGCCACCCAGCCAGTTTTTTATCCAGTGAAGAGTACACCCATCCAAGCCATGAGCCGCCAGCTTCCTTAGGAGAATGCTGTGAGAGACAGTGTCAAAGGCTTTACTGAAGTCCAGGTAGATGATGCCCACAGCCTTTCCTTCATCCACTAGGCAGGTCACCAGGTCATAGAAGGAGATCAGGTTGGTCAAACAGGACCTACCCTTCATGAACCCGTGCTGGCTGGGCCCAATCCCCTGGTTGACCTGCACATGCCTGTTGAGCACACTCAATAAGAACTGCTCCATAATCTTTCCCGGCACCGAGGTCAGGCTGACAGGCCTGTAGTTCCCCAGGTCCTCCTTCTGGCCCTTCTTGTAGATGGGCATCAAATTGGTAAGCCTCCAGTCACCAGGGACTTCCCCTGTTAACCAGGACTGCTGATAGATGATGGAAAGTGGCTTGGCAAGCTCCTCCACCAGCTCCCTCAATACTCTTGGGTGGATCCCATCCGGCCCTGTAGACTTGTGAGTGTCCAGGTGGCGTGGCAGGTCGTTAACTGCTTCCTCCTGGATTATGGGGGCTTCATTCTGCTCCCCATCCCTGTCTTCCAGCTCAGGGGGCTGAATACCCTGGGGATGACTGGTCTGGCTATTAAAGACAGAGGCAAAGAAGGCATTAAGTACGTCAGCCTTTTCCTCATCCCTGGTGACAATGTTCCCCCCTGCATCCAACAAAGGATGGAGATTCTCCCTGGCTCTCTTTTTGTTGTTAATGTATTTGTAAAAACATTTTTATTATCTCTTACAAGAGTGGCCAGATTGAGTTCTAGCTGGGCTTTTACCTTTCTAATTTTCTCCCTGCATGACCTAACGAGATCCCTGTACTCTTCCTGAGTTGCCTGCCCCTTCTTACAAAGGTGGCAAGCTCTCCTTCTTCCCTGAGTCCCAGCAAAACCTCACTGTTCAGCCAGGCTGGTCATCTTCCCTGCTGGTTCATCTTGCGGCACATGGGGACAGCCCACTGCTGCGCCCTTAAGACTTCCTTCTTGAAGAAGGCCCAGCCTTCCTGGACCCCTTTGCCCTTCAGGACTGTCCCCCAAGGGACCTTCCCAACCAGTGTCCTGAACAGGCCAAAGTCTGCCTTCCAAGAAGTCCATGGTAATGGTTTTCCTGCTCCTCGTCCGTATGTCACCAAGAATCGAAAACTCATATCGTAGTCGCTGAGCCCAAGACGGCCTCCGACCACAACATCTCCCACGAGTCCTTCTCTGTTTGTAAACAGCAGATCAAGCAAGGCACCTCCCCTGGTAGGCTCACTTACCAGCTGTGTCAGGAGGTTATATTCCACACACTGCAGGAACCTTGATACTGTTGCCTCTCTGCTGTGTTGTATTTCCAGCAGATGTCCGGCAAGTTGAAGTCCCCCACAAGAACAAGGGCTAGCGATTGCGAGACTTCTGCCAGCCACTTACAGGATGCTTCATCTATCTCTTCATCCTGGTTGGGTGGTCTCTAGCAGACTCCCAGCAGGATGTCTGCCTTGTTGGCCTTCCCCCTCATCCTTACCCATAAGCACTTGTCCTTATCATCACCACTGTTGAGCTCTATACAGTCAAAACACTCCCTAACATACAAAGCCACCCCACTGCCTCTCCTTCCTTGCCTATCCCTTCTGAAGAGCTTACAGCCATCCAGTGCAGCACTCCAGTCATGAGAGTCGTCCCACCATGTTTCTGTGATGGCGACTATGTCACAGCTATCCTGCTGCACAAGGGCTTCCAGCTCCTCCTGTTTGTTGCCTCTGCTGCGTGCATTGATGTAGATGCACTTGAGCTGGGTTATCGATTTCACCCCCAACATTGCCATGCCACCCTCGGGCTCCTCTCAAGTGAGCCTGGTTATATCCCTTGCCCCCTTCAAACCTAGTTTAAAGCCCTCTCAATGGGTCCTGCCAATTCATGAGCAAGAATACTTTTCCCCTTTGGAGACAGCTGAACTCCATCTGCTGCCAGCAGGCCCGGTGCCATGTAATCCTCCCCATGATCAAAAAAACCAAAATTCCACCGATGGCACCAGCCTCTGAGCCACTTGTTAACCAGGTGAGTTTTCCCATTCCTTTCAGCATTCTTTCCTGCCACTGATGGGATAGAGGAAAACACTACCTGTGCTCCCGATCCTTCAACCAATTGCCCCAGTGCCCTGACGTCCCTTTTGATCACTTTAGGACTTCTCTCTGCAGCCTCATCACTGCCAACCTGCATAACCAGCAGTGGGTAATAATCAGAGGGCTGTACCAGATCGGGGAGTTTCTTAGTAATGTCTCTAACCCGGGCCCCAGGGAGGCAGCAGACTTCCCTGTGCGATGGGTCTGGACGGCATATTGGGACCTCTGTTCCCCACAGGAGGGAATCACCTACAGTTACCCTCCTTTTTTTCTTGGCAGGGGCAGTTGTAATGCATGGGGCTGACTGACTCGCCCTTGACAACCCCCTGGATGCACCTTCACCTACCTCCTCACCTGCCTGGCCCTCGACTTCCAGAGCCCCACACCTGTTGTGTAAGGGCAACTGGGAACGTGAGGGAGGCCGGGAGGGGATTTGCCTGCCGCCCCAGGCAGGGACCTGTTTCCATTCCCCTCTGTCTATTAGGTCCCCTCCTTCTGCTTGCTGGCAAGAGGGTAGGGGATCCTCTGCTCCTGGTGGAGCCTCCATCTGCTGCTTTGGCCCCAGGGATGGTAGGGTGTTGCTCCACCAATCTATCTCCCTCTCGCACTCCCTGATACTCCTTAGCCTTGCCACTTCCTCCTTCAGCTCTGCCACCAGGCTGAGCAGATCATCTACCTGGTCACATCAAAGACTGCTGTTATCTGTGCTGCCCTCCAGTATGAGTAACAGGCTCAGGCACTCCCTGCAGCCAGAGACCTGGATGGCTGCATGCTTGTGCGGGAGCTCTGTCTGGGTCACCACATTCCTTCTGGTGATGGCTTTTGTCCGAGTGGAAACCATAGCTGCCATGTCTCAGAGGAGCAGAGGGCTCACTGGAGGTAGCTTCCCTGGCTAGCTGTGGGACCTTGCTGGGTGGGAGAGAGGTAGAAGGAATAGATATACTGGGAAAAGACATACACAATTCTTGTAGGCAGATCGTGGGAGTGAAGGGGAGCCTGTTTCTGGGGCATGCGTTTGACATGCAGAAAATTTCCAGTGTTTAGCTGCAGCTTTTTTGTCGCTCATTATTTGGTGAAGACCACATCAGTATGCTTAACTGCTTTTCTAAATGCATAAGGTCTGTTTCCACATAGAAGCTCCACTGCTTCATTTGTTTTAGCTCCTTATATGAATCAACATTGTTAATTTTGCTGTGCTGCCACTACAGCATACTCCAGCAGTTGTGCAAGTGGAGTCTTGATTTAGCACAGTTCTTTCACCATGAGTAGTAGCCTGAATGCTCTTGTGAATTTGTGTCTTATTTTCTGTAGGTTTTCCTCTTTGCTCCACTCAGCACTGTCCCACCAATGTGCAGCTACTCTGGCCATCCCATCTGAGCAGCTGATGTCCCCCAGCTTCTCATGGCCTAGGCAGCTGCTGCTGCTGTGGCCTCACTCAGAGACTGAATAGCTCATACTTGCTGTATGCATTTGTCTGTCACTACAGCCACTGTCATTTTTATACTCAGAAGTGTGGCCACGTAGGGTCTCTCTAGTGGGTCTCTTGAGCATTTACATTGCCTAAATACCAGGATCATCTGGCTGCACTTGCATATTCTGGGTCTTTGTATCTACAGAAGTAACCTGTTTTCTTGGTTGCCTCCATCTTAATAATTGAAATTTGTTCATATTTATGATGCGAGTTCCTACGTATCTGTCTAGAGTTCTTTACTACTTAGAAGTCCAATAATGTTTTTCACAGTGCAAGCCAAAGGTGGTGCTTGGGCTTCCTTTAAGTTGGTATATTAAGCATTGACCTGCATATTGAATTGATGTGATGAACCACAGTGGATCTCAGGCCAGGTCTAAGTCATGTCAAATATAAGTTATTGGTACCTAGCTTAGGTACTTTGTTTTTTTCTTATGTAAGTCTATAAATGCATATACAAGCTCTCCCCGCTCCCCCTCCCCCCCCCCCCGTTTATACACAGAGTAAAAGAAGCTAATGGCGTAACAGTTATGTTGTCATAACTGACCTATTTTAAAACCTTAGAGCTTCTTATTTCAGCACTATCTGTGCTGAAATTTTCTATTCTAGATGCCTGCATCAGTCCACTTACGTCTGTTTGAAATTTTTAAAAAAAGTTCCTATTCTTTCCAGAAAAAAAGAAGGCAAAGTACATTTTGTATGTTCTTGTGTGTGTTTGATAAGTTCCCATCACACTGTTCTTCAGCCTCAATCTAAAAATTTTGTGGGATCGTTATCTTTTGCTATCCAGTGAAAATCTATTAGGGAAAAGACTGAAAAATCTGGTTTTTTTACTTGATCAGTAGAGATTTGGTAGTAGCTGAATTCCCTGAAATTGTCTGTACAGCACACACCAAGCACAATATTGCAGGTGTTGAGCAAAATCTTGTCAAGAGTATTGAGGGAGCAAAATGCTACTGTGGCATCAAGCACTGGAACTTCAAGTGTATGCCTACCTGGAGCAGTGCAGCGTGCTGCTGGGGATGCTGAGGCAAGGAAGTCAGCTCCCTGCTCTGAGCTCAGTGCAGGCCAGCAAGGGTGAAAGTGAGGAGGTGCTCTTGGGGTTTTGAGGTTCTCTTTACTGTTGCTCAGACTGAGGAAAAATCTACTTAACTGCACACCTGAGGAGCTGTAAAAGGACTTGGCTAGGACTGGGACCTAAAAGTGAGCAAGAACAAACTCATTTGGAAATAAGGACAGGAAATGCTGCCATTGACATAAGAAATGACAGGAAAATTGGAGGAGTGTGGATATGGGTTTGGGTAGGAGACAGAAAGAAAAGAGGTAGGATTGGGAACCTGAGGGTAATGTGTAGGAGAGAGACCAGAACTAACAAGTAGGAGTAAGAAGAGGAGTAAATACCTCTAGGGTGAATATGAACAAGCCATAGAGTACAGTGCTGAATAGAAGGCTGGGATGGGAAACTTGGACTGGAGGAGCGTAGGGTTGTATTTGCAAAAATATTGGCATAACGCAAGGACTGGGAATGGGGAAGAACACGAGAGAAAAGTATTTGCAATGGTAAGTAGTAGATGGCAACCAAAGGTCATCCATCTCTAGACCTGAGAGGGAAAGCCAAGATACATGGCGCCCTGCATTCCTGTGCTGCAGAAGGTCCCTGAGAAATCTGTGTGCCTCTCGGCCCTCCCTTCAGCCTGCTCTGTGTGCAGGCTACCATTGCTCTTACTGCTCACATAGCCAAAGCCTCTGCTATGGACCCTGAAGTGCCAGCTCTGTATTTCAGTATCAGTGCCATTCCATACAATAGATTTTTTTCAGGCTTTCTTTTTCTCTCCCCTTCTGTATTTTTTTAACAACCTATGAAATTATAGATAAAAGGGTACAAAACCATGAACATTGCAACAAAACCAAGCACTAAAAAAAAAAACCTAAAAAGAAAAAAGAATAATGCTGTCCATGAAGCCTTAATTGGGCCCCCTTGTGTGTATACATTTTGATACTGTCTCTAATTACATGGTCACACACTGCTTTTTCCCATGGACCCCTGCATCCTTCTGTGCACTAAGTAGAAGGTGTTTGCTGAATGAGCGCGGCTTTAAGTTGTTTTATTCTCACTGTGACACAGGTAGTCCCAGGCTTGCCTTACTGTATACTGCTCAAGACCAGGACTGAACGTCAAATTACTAATTTCCTTGTGGGTTTTTCATTGCTACCTGTTTTGCAAACAATAACATTTATTTTCAAAATGCACTGGCTCTGAGATGAGTAGTAAGGCTCTCCTTCTCCTGCATGTGGAAAAAGGGGGTGGTTGAGTCCAAAATAGCAGGTGGCTGATGTTTTCCTGGCTCTCCACACTGTAAGTCATGCTATGTGTGCAAACCAGGCTGCCCGCTGACTCCAGTTTTCAGCTGATGGGTGCAGAGTCTTCTCTGATATGGACCTCTTTCTTGGGTATGCTTTCTCAGGACACAGAAAGTGAAGATACTACAAATAATGAATGCTATGAGAAGGTGAGCACAAATGACTTGCCTGAGATTTTGTAGGAACCAGTGGCGAAGACTAACTGTAATCTCTCAAGAGAGTTAACCCTGTGACCATTCATTCCCTGGCTTAGTCCCTTGCCTTATTTATCTCTCATTTCCTGGTCTCTGCAATGAGCGAATGAAGATTGTGTATGCAGGCAGTCTCCTTCACTGCTCAGGACAAATTCAGGGTATTGGTTTGGGATGAATGATGTTAGGATCATCTGGGGAAGAGGTCGTTGTGCAGTCAAACAGTGTATCATCATGGACATGCACAGGGTGCGGTCTGAATTAAGATTGTGCAGAGGATCTTAATTATGGCATCTTAAAACTTCCGAGTGCTTTGCTTTGTTACCTTAGAGTTCTTCTAATGTAGTTTGTGTATACATGTGCTTAATATATGTTGGTTTTTCACTTATGAAGAGATGTTAGCAGGCTGCACTCTTCAAATAATTTTATAAAAATTCTGAGTTTAGCTTTCTGAACAGGTTTTTGAAATCAATACAGAGAGCCGCTAACAGGAGGTAAACTACAAACCACAAACACTTTCAATAGGATAGCTCTTTTTATATAACATTTGATATCATTTTCACAGCATGATCTCTACTTTCATACTGTGATAGCTTTTACCTGGAGTTTAGATGATTCATTTTTGTAGCGGATACTTAACTTTTATATGAGGAAAATGCAAGAGAAGCCAGCACAGCATTAAATGAACTATAGTTGCAGCATTAAATGAACTACAGTACAGTAATAATGTAGAATGCTCAGATCCTTGCCATCGCACAGGGTTGGGTTCATGAATGCTCTGTCAATCCATAAGTGAGGAGATATGGAGGCCTGGATTTTTTCTCACAACTTCTTGGCATATCTAATTCAATTTTTAAAAGTAGACTGGGAACTCAGAGCTTGTTTAGTAATTGTAAGGAATCCTTATAGGATTCTGCTTGAAAACTGACTATGATTTCCTGTTGGTATGGATCTTGGAGAGTCATGCAACTACATCAGTGCATTTTCCTCATCTTTTCTTTCTCTGAAGTATTTTAAACAAATTTAGAAATCCTAGCTTTACACTGATTTCTACAGTAACTACGGAGAGGAAGGAGAAATTTTTGTTTAAACTTTCATGTTAATGGTCATTATTCTTTCAAAGAGATCCAGATTTTTTTGTGTGGTTTATATGGAGTGCATGGAATTAAGTCTGTTTTTTGGCTTTTCTGGAAGATGATTACTGTGGTTGAGGTTTTTTGGGCTACTCTGCCAAGCTTCTCTTTTCACATGCTTGTAACTTCTTATGAACCATTTTAAAATGAAGCTTTCTGTCTATGATTCCAAACCAGTTTTCATGTCTACTTATTTCTGAATAATGCAAAAATGAAAAACCTAAAAAACCATTGTTTTGATCCTGCTGAAAAATAGTTTAAAGATTAAAAATTGGATAGTTTGCCTTATTTCCTCCGTTCAGCCCATCATCAACCTCCTCCCTCTCTTCAGGTTTCCATCACTCTCTCATTTCACTTTTCCTCTCCAAGAAACATACATGTAAAAACATGCATGTGAAATGGTCTGACAGTTACATGCTATTAGAAATCTGTCAGACTCAAGGCTGGTTATCAGAAATCATCTCCTCAGAGTTTCTGGAGGGAAAGAACAAACTGATTTGTAACATAGGTCAGATAAGGTTGAGCTGGACTCATTTTTTTAAATTCTGGTTAAGATTTTTGCCTCTGATTTAGTTCTTGCTTTAGAAACAAATAATAAAGGAAACCTTTCCTCCTTACTACAATGCAAATAGCCCTTGCTCATTTCAAAACAAACAAAAGATCTTGTAGCTCTGTCTACTGTTTTTATGAACTGAGGATCGACTTGATTCTATCAAACAGTATCCTGCAGGATCAGCATTGCACCTGGTCAAGACAAAGGTGTTCAGCCCTTTCTACATTTGTCATAATTAAATATTGTAAAGCCATTTTAAAATGAATGAGACAATTGTTTGAGCACTACAAGCTTTGCTAATAGGTGCTGAAAGTTCTACCCTGGGGTTTCATGCACGTTTGAAAGCAGCTACCCTTGATGATTATCTCCTGTACTTTTCTGTACTGAACAGCATACTGTGTCGAATCGATATTTCTTCTGCTCCCTGAGGTTCTTCATTCACATGTTCAGAAAACTTCGGTTTTTGTATTCCTTGAGATACACCCTACAAAACCTCAAATACACACAGAAACGCACATTAAAGGGCCCCTGCTTGCACACCATCTGTATGAGCTTATCACCAAGAATGACTGAGTGAGGTCTGCTTTACGACTCGAACCTTTGTGCATAGGCACTCTCCTCCCAGCCTAATTCTGCCTCAGGACTCTTCTGTTTCTCCTGCTGGAACTCAGGAGACAAGTTTCACTTACAGTGTGTTTTACAGTGCATGCATGACTGTAGTGCCAGACTTCTTCCCACTCTGCTGTTTAAGAATTGCATATCTGAACTCATTTCTAGGAGGTTAAATTATTCCTAACCTTAAGTGGAATAATGTTATTTCCAGAGCCTCCTAACATAATTTTTATTTCTAATGGTGTAGGGATCCTAGTCAAGGTCATAGCCTGGGTATGCTAGCTGCTGTACAAACATATTATGACAGTAGCTCTCTGGAGAAGGAGCCATAACTCCTAAGAAGATGGCTGACTGTGTTTTAGGGTTTCTGTCCCTTAATGTCAAGTTTCAATGCAAATGCTGAGGACTCTGCTCAAGAACGCAGTTAAATTTGAGACTCTCTCAAATTTACATTTGGTTGTTTAAAGCAACAAAAAATCTTCAGGATCTTGCAGGTGATTTACACTGTCTGTAAAGTTTCTTGAAGGGAAATTGAATCCATTTCCACCAACTTATCTTTTTCTTGAGCTGTACAAATTCAAAAAAATCCTTCTATGTAGATGGAGCCTGTCATGTTTAAAATATTATAAGGCATGGGGCAGGGGTAAGAGGGAGGGCAGACTTCTAGGATAAGCAAATACTGGGGTTTCTGACAACCTTTTGGGAAATGAAGACGGGTACACATTTCTGCTTCAAGAAATTACTACGTGCGGCAGACTTAACATTACAGTCATTTACCTTTCCCTTCACGGAATCTCCTTTCCAATCTAGCTTTCAGTGCCCTGCTCTTACATCTCAAAAGTGTATCCAAACTGAGTAGTGCTCAGGAAAAGTCTCTCTCCCTCCTCTCCTCACAATTCTCTCACTATGGAGGACCTGTGCTCTGTGAGGGATGTTAAGGATTATTGCTCTGAATGGCAAATGCTCTGGGGGAGAGCAGTGTATGAAGCAAAAGCTGCTCTAACTTACTGTGCTTGGAAACCAAAAGGTAACTTCTCTGGGAGCTTTCTGCACCACAGCAGAAGCATGGGATGATAGCAAGCATCTGCCAATGCAAGCAGAAGTCAGCAAGGAACCTTGGCAGGGGAGAGGCATAGGTGCTTGGGAGTTGGTCCTTAGAGGCTTTGTCCATGGCAGGAGCTGTCTGCCACTGTGCCCTGTGTCCTCTGCTCCAGGCTGCTTTTTCTAAGTGGGCAGCACAGCACAGCAGCTTCACAGTAAAGCTGCTGTCAGGCCTGGAGGTTGGAGATCCCCCTCTGTGATGTTTTTGCATGAGGTAGGGAATCTAGTAAGAATCAAAGGTGGCCAGAGGGGAATCCCAAAACCTTCAGCTCCTGGAATCCCTGCAGTGAGACTTCAATCACCAGTCTTAACTTTGAACAAACAGGTCAAAGACACTCCCTGTGAAAACCTTTTAATTTAATTAAACTTCCTCATGTGATTAAAATTGCCTTTGATATGGTTGATTAACAGTTTCAATCCCCATTAATATCTTACCAGTATGATTTGGACATTGGTCTCTGACCCCTCCTTTTTTTGTTAGAAAAGGTTTCAAGTGAGTCCGCCTCTTGCAAGAGAGAATGCAGGGTGAACTAAGTAACTGTGTCTTGAAAAATAGCTGCTCAGACCCTAAGGGTTAAGATCTGTCTTTCGCTGCATGCAAGGATTCTGCAAATGATAAAGTTATATGTTATCAATGGAAGCGTAGTTTACCCTGTTTTTTTTTCTTTTCCCCAATGTGAACACTGGAACATCAGAGACTGTTGTTAATTGAATAAGAACTGTGGCTATGACCCTTGTTATGAGGATTTTAATTGTCTATTATTAAGCTCTATTTTGTTTTTTTTTTTAAAGGCAGTAGGTAACTATCACAACAGGACCACAGATGAAGTTGCTGAAAAGCCACATAGTTTAAGTCTTAAGATCAATGGTGAGCCCTAGCACATGATTTCAGGCCAAGTCAGAATCTACATATTGTTAAAGTCCTGGGCATCCTGGGGAGATGCTGTAAAGAGGGCCAGGCACAAAGTCAAAGTCAGATTAATTTCCTTTCATCTTCAAAAGAAGCATGATATCAACTTCACCTTGAGCTAAAATTTGTCCTCTGATCTGATAAAATCATTATTTGCCAATAAAATATGGGACAATTCTCCTACCTGCTCCCACACCCCCTGCTGTGCACAGTGGCACTCTGTCTTCAGTTACAGCTCATGTGGAGTTGTACCTTGGTGTGAAAGCAGCTTTTGATTGCAAGCAGAAGCTGCCACGTTACCCAAGATGATACCTCTGATTAACTGTCTCATAGTTGTGGCCATAGAGGGCTTGACATCACAAATTAAGGGCAGTGTTTCACTCTCCATCTTGAATCTGCTGCCATTTGCTGACTGCATGCAAGAATTAAACTTTAGTTTTACTTATAGGAGTTGTCAATAGGAAGAATAATTAGGCTTCTGTCAGCAAGCAAGACTTAGTAAAAATACACCAAGAACTGATGGTCACTCTGATTTTCAATCAGAATTAGAGAAATGATTGTTACGGGTGTTCATCCTTCCACTTCTCTCATTTTTTTCAAGTGCAACCCCTCATCTCATCACAAGGAAAATCCTCCCTCGGGCAAAACAGCTGACAGCGACTCTTTAATCTGCTGATTCTGATCCTAACAGCATTCTGAGTGAGGGTAAAAAAACAAGTGTATTTGACCCTTAACAAACTGAGTTGCAGTATTTACCAGGATTTAAAACGATTGTCTTTCAAAAGATTTAAGTATGAGCAGGTGTTTATGTAAATGATGATTCTTTAATTTGTCTAATAGTGTTGGTTTTTTCCCTTCCTCCTATTACTCATTTCACTATTTTGCTTGTGGCATCCAGCTGTGATCCAGATTTATAATCAGACCATTGTTTTTCGTCAAGCTCATCAAAAGGTAACACTGTATCTAATGAAGTCCAATAATGACATTTGTATTTTTCTGTATGTAAAACTCATTTGAAAGAGCTCTGCATGCACAAGGTAAAATAAGTGACCGAGGAAGGTAACGATAAAGATGACTTGTTCAGCCCAATTTGTTCAATGAAATAAGCAGCATGACATGTTGGAAAATACAGAAGACTTTTAACTGCTAGAAACTACTGCTTAGAGAAATTGCCTTTCATAGTTCTTTTTAATACTTGTAGTGGACCTATATATAAAGATTTTGTGACTAAGCACATGTGCTTTAAGTTACACAGCAAACTGAATGTGTCCCCATATCCCTGATAATACCATACATCATATTATACAGACAGTATGCACCCAAGGTAGAGGTATAGGTCCAACGCAGCTTATTTGTAACTGGTGGTGTTATCATAACAGAGGTAGCTGGTCTGTCACCTTGTGTTCATTTACCTGAATAGCAAGAATTTATTTGGTCTGGCCAAGCTCGCCTTGGAGTCACAGAACCTGCAGCTAAGGAGAACATGTGACAAATATGGCTCCAGAGTGTCTTTCTGTAAACCCCCAGTTGTGAGGCATATCAAGGGCTTGAGCATTGCTGCTCATCTTCTTTGTCGTGAGATGGTCCCAAGCATCATCTGTTCAGGTAGTAGATGATCTCTGGATCTCAGTGAAATCTGACCATACCCTTTTCCTGATTTCTGTCCTTGTTCTGCAAAATAAGTGGCACAGAACAAGCTCTGTAGGTCCTCAACATCACAAGACTTTCAGAATAGAGTTACTCCTTGCTACTTGTATAAATGTAAGTCAGGCACAGTCAGGGTGCTTGTTTTGGTCTGTGTTGACTTTCTACACCACTTAGCAGCTGTTGTGGGGGAGCAAGGTGAGCAGGCAAGGTGGGGCCTGTTCTGCTGTTCCAGGAGTCAGTCAGTGGGATATTACCATTATATCCCAGGTCTAACAGTTACACTGAGCTGACCAGCTACTGATTTTGTAATCATGCCTAGTCAACATGGTTAACTTTTGGGCAAGGATTTTTATTTTAATATCCAGTTTTGAGAAAGTAACATGAACATTAATAGCAACTGATCATCATTGTGCTAATGCAGCCAAACTGCTTTTCACTCACTTTTACCAGGAATATTTTCAAACTTTAGTTTTCAGAAAAACCCAAACTGCTGCTGCCCAGAGAGATAGGGAATACAACAGAGGATATGACCTTTCTGAATGTTTTCTTATCAGGCAGCATAAGAACTGTATGTCCCTCTAAGCTGCTTCAATAGAACCTTGTCAAGTTATCACATTACTCGACATGTTGCTGATAATGAATACATAAAAGCTTTAGATATTGAGGACTCGGAGGAAATAAATAAGATTTACTGAAAAACTGCTCAGCATATATCCCAGGGCCACATTTTTTTTCCATGTGGGTTGTGTGCTGCCTTTGGTCCCTTAGATAAATGGGATGATGCAAGAGTTTCAGCTTCTTGAAATATAAAGTGCAGATGTGGGTAGATAAATGAAGAAAGTAAATGGTCATCTATCTCCATTGTGGAGAACTCAATCGCATTGTAATCATATTAGTATTATTCTCCAAAACTGCCTAATATTTTGCTTTTCTGCTACCACATGCTTCTCTAGCTCTGGTTGGTATCTGCAGTATCTTCTTTTGTCCCGTATTCTTATGAGGGCTGAGTGTCAGGGAAGAGTTCACATTCATCTTTGTAATTTTGCCTTAATGTAGATCAATTCTCATGACTTTGAGGAATTAAAGAGAAGAAAACAAAACAAAATCCAGCAGACAGAACTAGAATCAACAGCAGCAATCCCTTGTGTCACTGTGGTGGAAGGTGGCCTTCAGACTTAGGTGTCAAACAGCACTTGCTGAGAGGCTGCCTGGGGTTTCTCGGCTGATCCCTCCCTGGCAAGAGGGAACACGGCAGGGTGGGAAACTTCAGGATCTGTTCAAGAGGAATAGGGCGACTTACCCCCTCACTCCTTTTCTGAAATGATACGTTGGTAGTCACATAGCTTTGGAATGGTTTTGGTTAATTAGTCTTATGTCTTATCTGAGTTTGGAAAGCTCTGTGTGTGTCATCCGTCCTGAACACAGTCTGACACTGGCTGAGGTTTCATGTTTACTTTATTAGCAGTCTCCCAGTATACCTGGGCAATAAGAGCTGACAGCGTTGAGAAGATGATTTGTTGCAAAGAAGCATCTGAACTTTGGATGCAGTTTTTGATAGCTATCAAGGATTTATTCAACAAGAACTGTTTGTGTGCCTTTGACTGTGGAAGGTAACTTAATACCTTCTGAATCTGATCTCCACAAATTCTGACGTGGAAGAGCTGTAAAATTCATGATAGTTAGCTTTTTAAATAAATACCTAATAAAGTATTTTTAGTAATCTCTACTTCAAAAATATGCATTCTGTTGCCTCTCTAATTCTTAATTTTTCATGTTTAGATTCAATAGATTCACTCCTTTAGTGAAGATGACTTTGAGATTTACTTCAAGTTTACTCATTTAGTAGGTTACTGTATGCTTAAAGCAGAAAATAAGAAAATAATATTTTCCCATTTTAAAATTACTCCAAACACCTGTAAATTACTAACCTAAGAAAAGGCACCCGCAGAAGTTGTTCTTTATTTCCTTCTAGTGCCCTGAGAGCCATCTTTCTCCAGAAGGCCGTGCTTTCATGCTGGGCTCCTGTTGTATGTAAAGAGTCTTATATCTGGTATCTTGGCTGGTCAAGACTTTTTCTTGTGTTTAAAGTTACCTCTTGTATTTGACTGATCAGGAGGAAGTGGGAAGCGCTATTACAGCACAGTGGCTCACAGTGGCTGTAAGCAATGATATCTAACAATGCCCTAAGGAGCTAGTTAAAAAGTGCCTCACACACTCAGGAAAGCACTTTAATGTAACTGCATTAGAAAGCTGTCAGTTGCTTGTTGGGCAAAACAGACTTTTTTGCGCTGTAAGGATTATTGAAGCATTTGTTACACAGTAATTTGGAAATCATAATAAAACATTTCTAATTTTATTTCCCCCAGCAAACAACTAATGGATCTAGTGCATAGGAAGCCCAGACAGCATGCTGTAGAGCCGTGAAATCTTGTTCATTCTCCTAATTGGGAGGGCAGGGGATAGAAGCTGTAGCTATTTTTTTTTAAGTATCCTTCCCAGAAATAGAATTTTCAAAGGCAGAGGTAGGAAATAACTTGGTATCTTTTCAACTTTTCCACTGCCTTAAACTCTTGGTATGTTTGTGCAAATACATTTTAGTGTTGTTCAAATGACATGTTAAATGCTGATGAAGTGTCAGAACTCTAGTAGGTGACTTAAATGTTCTCAGTACTCCCCCATAACAGGAACCTTGGCAAAATGGTGACAGATGAATAGAGGTTAGCTTTTACAAAATCCTATGAGGGTGACCGGCAAAAAGTGCTTTGTAGAGGACATCCTTCAGCGCTCTCTGCAGGCCAATGTCTTACATGGTCGAAGAGAAATGAGTGATACTTAAAAATTAAAGAAAAAAAAAATTCTTTTTCTAAACTTTTTCTTTGGACTGGCTAACTTGTCTCTTTACCACATTATGATTTCCTTCATGAATTGTCTTTGGAATTGGAGAAGTAGAAATCTGATCCAAAAATTCTGCACAAGCCTTTATTAGCTATTATAGAGCTGATGCTGGATATGCTTAGGTACAGCTATCTGAAGATGCATCTTGATATTCTTCAGTTAAGCTTTAAATACAGATCTATAATTAAAAAAAATAAATAGCTTCACATCAAAGAAGGGAGAAGAAAAGAAGAAAGTAATGAAGTGTGATGATTTGCTGAATTTCAACCTTAAGTCATGGTTAAACCTGATCACATACCACTGAAAATGTCAACTGTTATTGTTGTGTGAATAAGTTGTGTGAAGTTTTGCAGAATTGGCATTCCCATGCATCCAAAATGTCACAGGCCTGAGGATATAGCAATGACAAAAGTGCATTAGGGAATTCATAAATCTGTTGAATGGGTTTGCAGCTGGAAATCCAGAACACTTAGCTGCATCTGGGAAGAAGCTGGTACACTCTGTTTATTATTCACTCCCCTCAAAAATTTCAGGTAAAGTTCTCCTTTAAAAAAATTCTCCCAAACCAAAAAAAAGCACCCTGTCTTGGGAAGATGGTTTAAAAAACAGTGATAAACAAATAATGTTTTTTGTCAGCTAAGAAAAAAAAAAAATTATTACATCATCTATTCTAAGCAATACTTGCATGCAAACTTGCTTTCTTGAATTCTGAGATCAGGATGAAAATTGTCTTATGTTGTCCATCAATCACACTTACTGGAACAGCTCTTCATGAGCTAGGGCTTATATTGTTCAAACGTGGATATTAGATGAGCTGTAGTAGAGTTTGAGTCATAGAACTTGAGGATGAAAAACTCTGGACAGCATGTATTTTAGCTAAAGGGGATATGAACCCTTAGCTTCAAAGGGACAAGCATCAATACCTATGTTTGAATCTCTAAAAAGCAGTCTTTGGCATAGAGGACAGAATTAAAATCTGAGACTGGAAACCCTACAATTCCTGACTGATACACAATGGCTACTGTAGAAGCACCTTTTTTATTTTAAATTCAGAGCTTTTCAGAAAATTTGTCATTCTGTTTTCGGTCCATCTTTTTCAGTATGGAATTCCAAGTAACTTAGACTTGAAAAGGTTGGAAATACCTTTTTCACAAATTGCTTATGCTTCATGTCAAATATCATGATGAAACGTTCATCATCATGGTGTTGAATATGTTTATTTGTTCTGGTATTTTCAATATATGCTGTTAAACAGCTGTTCAGCTAACCATATGACACACAATGCAACATGTGACAGAATACAGGGAAATGGAGAATGAGATGGAAGTCTGGTTAGAAAAGATCAAATACCTGATTTTATTTTCGAATAGCAGCACACATAAGAGATTTCTTTAAGAGAGCATTGCAGCAGAGAGGAGGAGGAGGAGGAGAGGAAGACAGAATGCCCTGGAAGAAAGTGGAATCAAGTTTCTGAAAACTGCAGCCGTTATAAAGAAGGTCCTTTAGCTACAAATAACGTGCAGGTTTATAAAAGAGAGAAGTGGGTTTAGAATTAGGAACTCAGAATACCAGCGAGCGTCCAACAATGATTCTTAGCAAAGAAAAATACCTATTGCTGTAGGAGCTCCAGTTGTGCCTTGAAAGTACAATGGAGAAAGGACAGAAGTAAAAAGACAAGTCTATTCTTATTTCTATTCAAGAAAGGACTGGCCTTCCCTTCTGACGACTGTCATCTCAGTTTGTGCAATGTAGCCCTTCATGAGACCTGGAAGGATGCTTGATGGTAAACTGTCTTCAAGAAAGAACAGTTCATTACAAAAAGCTTTAGAATTTGGGCCTCCTTAACAGCTTTTCAGATAAAAGGGACAGACCAGTCTTTCTTATATGATTTAAGTAAGAGTGTGATCACTGAATAGATCTGCAGGATGGCAACAAGGACAGAGATTTATATAAGAGCTTTAAGAACAGAGGTTTATAATTAATTAGTCAGTGGTGAATCGGTGGAGCATTGGGAAGGAGAAGTAAAGGAGAGACCCACAGTGCTGCTTGCAGGTTAGTCTGAAGTGAAAGCTCTTGGGGTGTGGGCCAGACTGACAGAGTTCTGCTAAAAGGAAAGAAAAAGCATTAACCTGTGTTCATGCCTGAATTTAATTCCACAAGACACTGCAGGACCTAAAGCAAACCAATTGGGACCTAAGGTACATCAAGTAACATTTAACCAGTTGTATGTTCTTTTTATGACTTCTGTTTGTGAGGGAGATAAATGCATGTCTTAGGCAATAAAACATTTCCCCTGATTATAGCAAATGGTGTTTCTTTTCCCTCGCAGGATGTAATAGGAATATCAATGTTTTATATCTCATATTAAAAAAGCCCAGGTTTGATAAAAAATGAAACACATTTAGTAGAGTTGTTATCCCAGGTAAGGTAAAGTACCATTATACAAAGCCATAGGCACAGAATGAAGTACAGTGGATTCACTTACTCACTGTGAATCCAGCCAAACTTCTGCATACTCCATCCAAAGTCCAGATGAGCTTGGAAAGAAAGGCTAGTGACCAGGCTTTTGTAAAGACCACTAAATCTCTAAGCAAAGCCAGGTGATACCTTTTATCAAAGATAACAACTGTCTCAATAAATGCGGCAAATGGAATTTTAAATTGGGAAACAGAGTAATATAAGGGGTGGTGGGGAGGAAAGCATCTGGGAGAGTGAGAAAACAGAAGAGACCCAGCTCAGAAGAATAATCCTGGGAAGTGTGTCCAATTTTTCTAACATTTCTAATCACTAACTTCTCCACAGTTGTGTGGGTATCTGTGAAAGTAGAATTTGACCCCAATAGAGTTTGAATAGTGTGTTAAGCGGATGTTTTATTTCAGGAATGTAAATATGTTAAATAGCTATGCCAAAATATTTTCTTTGATGTGGAATAATAAAATCAAAAGAAAGGGTGATACCAGCTTGCCTTTCCCTTCTGTCTACTGAGCTGCAGTTTTGCATTTAGTTGTATAGTTGCATGGCTTCTAGGGAAGAACTTTTCCAAGCCTGCAAAGTTTCCAGGGACCCGTGTCTTTTCCCTTTCTGTGTTGTGACAAAACCAAACTCTCCCAACGTAGGCTTCCTGTCTGTCCAGCAGCGACACCTGTGCTAGTGCAGCCAAAAACCTGCCAGCTTGGGAGTTTGCCTTAGAGGAGGAAGTCTCTCCCTCAGGTGGTTTGGAGCAGGGTCCTCACCTCCAGGGTAGCCACCTGCAAGGCAAATACCCTCATCACCAGCCTGCTGTGCCGGCTGTTCTGCACAAGGCCATCCACTGGCAAACTCTTGTGTTGGACGGCAACAACAGGAGAGCGTGTGCGTGGGGTGGGTGGCTGCAACCTGCTGGGGAGTGTGCTTGTGGGAACCTAAGGTACCCGGGTCCCTTCTGCGGTGAGTGCTTAATTGTGTCTATGCAGAAGGATAATGCCGACAGGAGGAACTGAGAGACCATCAAGACTGTTCTTTTTGTTTCAGGCGAAGGACTTGAAGTTAAACATTTAATCCTAGGTTTTAACAAATAGATATTTTGAGAAAAAGAAAAAAGACAACCAATGAAGAATTGGCAGTGGGTCTCCTTAAAGATAGTTCTCTGAGTTTTCTTTCTACCACCCTACAAATATTGTATCTCATTGCAGTAAATAAAAAATTTCCTGTATGTTTGACAAGTTCTGCATATTCCTTAACTTGCCCATTTTGCTACCAGACTAGTTCCTACTACTTCTCAAAACACTGTTTTCCAAATACCCGATTATAATATACAGCTATAAGCAGAGGTTTCCTGTATATCAAGGCAGTGTTTTCATGGGTCCATACTTCTGAATGGAGGTGTTTACTGTTGTTTGAGCTGGGATTTCACTGCAAAATTAGGCTGAATAGTTTTCACAGTTAATTCTTGTGAAACAAGATTTGTTGTAGTGGTTTTTTTTGGTTGGTTGGTTTGGTGTTTTGGGTTGGGTCTTTTGGGGTTTTTTTTGTTGTTGTTGTTTTGGGGGTGTTGGTTTTTTTTTTTTTTGGTAGAATGGCATTATAGCAGCCAAGACCTACCTGGCGTGGAAGAAGTTTTAAAAATAGCACATTAGTGCAGTATTGAAAGAGAGTATGGCATAGTTTGGTTAGGGGCTGTCTGGGATGAAGTACATGCAAAGAGCTGAGAGCTGGACTGATGGCAGCCAGCTCAGGTTTGGCATTTCATGATGCCAATGTCCTTCAGTCCTTCCTTGAGTGGAGTCCAGCAGGCTGTAACAGAGAACTCAGCCTGCCAGTGCTTTCTCTGCATTGCTATTAAGGCATTAAGTACAATATCATTAAAAAAAAATCGGATGTTGTCTGTGTTTTATGGAATATATGTGGAGTTCAAGGAACAGATTTTAGGCATTGTACATTGGCCACGATTTTATTTTATGTACGCACTGAATTTGGTATACTGTGGTTTTACATTTGTGCTCGTTTACATTAGCTGTAAATGTGACCTCAGAATGTTTATATGTAAAGTACTGAAGTGACTCAAGTTGATAATTACCAGGATGTTTCTTGTGCCGCACTACAATTGAGAATCACAGATCCTGCAAGATAAATTTGTGTAGAATTTTGTTTATCTAGATGTTGCAAAACAGCAAAACAGTTAGTTTAGCTTATCTCATGTTTTCTGCTACGCTAGTTGGAAATTTTTCATTGGTAAAAACTTGTTTATTTTTAGAAAAGTCTATCTTCCATTTTTGTGAAAGTGTATAATTGTTTCCTGAAGATTAATCCCACAAATGTTTATATTCAGTAAAGTCACTTCTGACCTCTAGTTTGATGGGCTTTTGCCAGTAAAAAATTCAAAATCTTACAGAACTTGAAAATCTTGCAGAAGAAGCCATGAGAATAAATTTTAATAGCAAGAGATGATACAGTTAAGCAGAAGTATGGAGCCTCTGGTTTTTTAGTAACATTAGACGCTTTAAGTTTTCCTCAGCTCCCTCCCTCCCCTCCAAATGCTAGAACTGAGCTAAACTAAACATTATCATATTTTTTTTAAATATTGTGTTTTAACATACATCATATTTTTCAGATGATCTAACCTCCTTTAGAAGTGCTAGTCCCTGAAAATGTGACCATGATAGCCTGCATTCTCAGAGAACACACACTAAATTGGAGGGTAAATGTATTTTACAAACCACAGCTTGCACTGTTGCTAAATTAAAGGCCTTGTTTTTATATTTTAAAAGATAACCCCATGTGTTAGCATTTTTTCACATTTAAATATTTGTGAATGTCTGGGCGATGAAAACCAACCCTTTTACCCATATTAATTTCTTACGCCGTCTTTGAAAAGCCTTCGTAAAATATTGACAGAATAGAAGGCATGTAGTAGTTTTATATGGTTACCAAACCTCCAAAATTCACCAGGATTGCTTAAACTCTGAAACTTTGACTTCACACTGTGCATGTATATATAAATGCCAAAATAATACAGAAGACTGCGTGTGACATCGTAGCAATGCCGCAGCTATGGCAATAGTGTCACATCAAAAACTTGGAGCTTTGCAGTACCTTTGCAGTCACATCAGAATCACAACAGATAATAGTCAATCTGTAGTCGCAGCACACCACAGACACTTCACATTCATATGCACCACAGTCACCTATTAGGATGATCATAGACATGCTACAGTATCATTACTTACCCTCTAGTAAAATTTTAGTTGCATTATGTAGTATTCATGTCAGTCCTATGGCTTAGAAGATTTTACTCAAATTTCCTTGGTTTTGTTCCTCTGTAAATAGAGTCAAAACGCCAGGTAGGAATATCTTTTTATATAAATCTGTTGTATTACATGTCAGTTCTGGTTTTGTTTACAGAAGAGACATTTCTATTTCAAGAAGTTTACAGAATAGTGTAGTGATTTTTTTTTTTTTTTCTCCCTGTATCCATTTAGGGTTTTTTTTGTTTAAAAGAAAAAAAAAAGAAAACTCACTGCAACATATGTTATCAGAAATTACATATCTTGTATTATAGTAATTTGTGTTGAAGGCCTGAGGTATAATATTTACATTTTGCAATTTTATTCAGAAATTAGAACTAGCAGTGTTGTATCTAAACATTTTGCATATTTATTAAAAATTAAAATATACCATCTTTTTTTCTTAATGATCTTTTAAAACATTTATCATTGGAAAATGCCCACCAGAATGTAGTGCTGTGTTTTAATGGCAGCATAAGTTTCATTGGCTACAATTTCTGGAATATCAGTGTAACTAATATTTGAACCACACTCATGAAATGTAATTTAGGATTGCATCATCCATTTCTCTTCAAGTCCATGCAAAGATGAAATAGCTCTACACAACATGTGTACAATGTATTCTGCCTCACAGTGTGTCATCCGTTACAGGATACGTGCTGTCTATGGATCAAGCAGCAACTGTGGTTTTTCTGTCTGTTTTAGGATTTCTTTTTGCTTTGTGATGATTTTATTTGAATCTGTGGCTGAAATTTCAGGAATTAAAATGTTTGTTCAGAAATCAGGATAAAACTGGATTTTGTGTTTTTCAATGTAACTAGTGCACAGAAACTTATTCCCATGGTGCAAGAGACGCAGATTTAGAGCTCGAAGTGCATTGAAATGTGCTACTAAGGAGTTGATAAGAAGAGATGGAAAGGATGCTTTTTCTGTGTTTTAATTTATGTTGAAATTTCTACACTTGTAAGCTAAAGCTGCAATTGTACAATATCACGTATGACCCATTAGAGTTCCAGCAGGTACTGCACCAACTCTTGGGGCCACCTATGTTAAGGATCAGCTCTACCTTATCCTCTCTAGAAATAGGCAACATTCTTTGCCAATGGCCTTTTTCTTTTTCCTTTGACTGCATAAAATGAAATTTAGTTTCCCTGGAAAAGTCACAAACAGCTGAAAAAAACAATGATAGCTTTTATACGAGGTTTTGAGGTCTTCCTAAAAATGTAAACCAGCACTGCATGTCTGTTAGAGCTCCACAGGACAGGATAAAAAAATTCCTAGAGAAAGGTCATCCTTCTTTCTTAAATTACACAGATCTTGGAAGATATTTTGTAGAAGCCAGTTGTATTGTGTGGATCCCAATTTGTGGTGTCGCTCTTTAAATCCTGTAGGATTTTCCATGAAGTTTACTGTTCAGCGCAAAGAGCCCGGTTGTTGTTCGCCCTGAGTGTGAGGGTTGCTCTCGCCCCACGCTCTGTTCCGCCGTTAATGACTGGGTTTTCACGTCCCTTGCATGTGTCCCAAGGGAGGAGCTCGTGGGAACGAGGGGGCAGGTCATTCTCAGCGACAGGCTCCTGGCTCGGGATCTCGCTCCTGCCAGAAATCTGTCTGAGCCTGAATCTGGCAAAGTTTAGGAAACAGTGTTAAATGCACCTCTTTGTTCAAGCCTTCCACTAACGGCAGGCACAGGAATTTCACTTGGCAATCGGTATCCTGGCTACCCTTTTCAGGGTACTTCTATAGCTGTTTCAATAGCTAGGAGGGGCATGGAGCAGTTTTTGCAGTGATTTAGATTAGAGGTACATTATGTAAAATGCATCCAGGTACTGTGATGATTTTCCTTGATGATTTAAATATATTTGTGTATATATGTGATATTGGTTGACTGGTTTCTAATTTTAATTAAAAAAGAGAGCCTTTAGTTTGTGTAATTTTAGAAAAGTATTAAGCCTGAAAAATATGCCGAGGAATGAGATCTGTGTGTAGGAGCACTTTACAGACTTTTTATCATGGTGTGTTCTCCTTTATTACTTTGGATAAGTGCTACAACTCTGAAGTAAGGAGAGAGTAGAGATTTTTGAAAACAAAATTTATTGTTTAGCCTTAGGAACAAATGTGAGAATTGGGCATTTCATGTCAATTCTCCTTTATTTTCCTTTATAGAATACACTCTGGATTTAGAAGCTGACCTCTACAGTCAAAATGTGTGAAAGTTGTTGCACAGGACAGATTTTCCTATGAGTAGAAGCACAGTAGCATTTCGATACTGAACAATAGCTGTGAGGGTCCCAGAGCCCACCTTGGGCATCAGCTAATTCCATTGCCAGAAGGACTGTTGGTTTAGCCCTTTTCAGAAATGAGCTGATGTCTATCTCGGAAGGCAGAAGAGCATCACCTGTAGGAAGTTCACTACAGTGCGTGAGTGCATTGGGGTCTAGACATTAAAACAGGCCCTCATGCAGGAGCGCTGGCATGTGTCTTTTCCAAATTCTGCTTGACTTCTTCAATTATATTATTATTTGCTTGTATTTCACAACTGCTGGGCACTGTTATCTGCGCACATAGACAGTGCTTTCACCTAAAAAGCTGCTGCTGCCGAAGTTAATGCAAGAGGAGTTCTTGCATATTGTTGTTGCTTGCTTACTCTGTTGCCACTTGAGTGCATTAAAAGGTGTCCATGCGTGAGCAGGATTTGTTCTATTGCTCTGCATGTGTGTTTGTCAGGATAAGGCCCTCTGATTAAACAAGATGAGAATTGAGAATAATACCTTAATTTGTATCTATGGCTAGATACAAGTCCCACTGTTCCCCCAGCCCCCAGCATGTCTATCCAATAACAACTGGATAATTCCTTACAGCTCTTAATGGCATAACAAGATCCTGAAGAGAGATGTGGAGAAGGAGAGGAAGAAGGAGAGTAGAGGGACTTTAATATTGCTACTGTTGGCAGAGAGAAAATGCTATGGGTAGTGCTGTAAGACAGAGGTCAGACAAACGTGGGAAGTGTTTATAAAATTTCTGTGATGTTGAAGAGGAGCTGCTTGAACTTTGCTGTAGGGGTAAAGGAAAAGGCAAGTAGGAAGGAATGTGTCTGGGTGGCAGGGAGTTGACATGTCTGAAGTGACAATTGAGCAGCTAAGTTAGTGGTTTGATCACTGAGGGTGGATGGAACCAAATTTTTTTTCCTAAAGTTACAGGGAAATGGTTTGAAAAATAAAACATTTCAAGCTTGTATCCCCTGCAACTCCTTTTCCAGCTTGAATCACAAAAGGAAGTTCAGAAATCACAGTACAGGTTCTTGTACTGTACTATTTCCAATGTAACTTAAACTGGAGAACATTTGCATATGTGTCAAGTCCTCATGAGGATTGCAGCACAATTGTTCAGAATCAGATATCTTTAGATGTCTTTAATCTTGAAATATTCACTGATCAAGACACCAATGATGAAATCACAATTGCTCACTGTGCTTACATCTATTTTTAAAGAACATTTTCTCCCATGTCCTATTGCTTTTTCAACAGCCTTTTGTGAATAATACCTTGCCCTCACATCACATGAGAAGTGTTCTGCTGGACTCCCCAAATACATCCCTTCTCAAAGTTGACTCCATCCCTACTGAGTCCAGGTACCCAAAGGATCACAGTGTGAGAAACTACTTGTTTTTATCTGTGGCTGGCAAGGAGATTGTACCCAGTCCTGCTGAGTTAAATTCTTGGTCATGTTTGTGCACAGGCTGTGCTATCATGGGTCTTTCTGTGGAGGGAAGCCTCATGTCCAGGATACCAGTTTTGTTCAAAGAGTCACAGGTGTTTAGCAACTAGCAGATGGGACAATTCTTACTGCATTAGCCACCGACAGACACTCCTTGTTAAAGACAGAATATGGTTCAAAGTTCACTTAGCTGGGATGGCATTGTCCCCTCCACAAGATGGCTCACCAAAATGCCAGTCTGGTCCTTGTTGGGGAAAGGAAGATAGATGGAGAGAGAGAGACATGAAGTGTGTTGTCAACGTGTTTACCTACTTGAGTTAGCAAAACACTATGACAGTGACGTTCCTAAATAGCAATACTTCTATTTCACTCATTTCAAAGAACTTGGAGGATTTCTTCTTTTTAATTCGTGAGTACCTATTTTTAGGTTGCCTTTTTTACTAATTCTTATGCTGACTGACAATGCTAACAAAGCTTTTTACATAAAGCAGGCTGTTTTTACAACTTGATTTTTTTCCTTCTGAATTATACATTTTAATTACTAAGGTGTTATGAATGAAGATAATTGAAACATTTCATCATTACATACTTAATCCTTAGATTTGAGATGGACCCTGGGGAAAGAGTTTGCATCTAGACCTAATGGCATAAACACATCCTTGCTTTAACTGCCAGAAAACAATTTCATAATTTCTGTTTTAGGGAGTCTTCAGTTATACACACATTTAGAAACCTTTTTATTTGACCGAAGTTTGTATGTGTGACAGTGCAATTGTCTTGTTGTATACCTTCTCATCCTGTTAAATTTCATATCATTTCTCTAGGATCTCAGCCTAAAGGATTTTTCCCTTATCGTTCTTTGGGCTTAATTTTGCTTTGGAAAATCAAGCTCTGTGCTCTTTTTGTTTCATACCCTGTCATTTAGAATCAGACAACAATAATTCTGGAATCGGAATGTGCTTTCTGTTATCTGGCTGATTTTGATGGATTGTCATGCGTCGGTTTGACTTTGCAGGGGTTGAATATAGCATTAAAATGTTTTGAGCAGTTAACTGAACAAACATGCCATGGAAACGAGAGAGAAAGGTCACTGGCACAGTGTTTGGTGAACAAAGCTTTGCAGGTTTTTGGGGGGTTTTGGATTTTTTTGTTTGGTTTTTTTTTTTTTAACTTGAGAAAAGCTTTGAAATAGGGTATTGTAACACAGTTTGCAGATCACTGAATTATCTACTGTACGCATGGTTAACGATTTATGGGGCCATGAGTTATTTAATTGGGTAATGCACATACTTTGTACGACAAGCAAGCAGATGAAAACTCTGAATGGAAGAAATTGTTCATCCTCTGAATGGCATGCATTATATGCTGTGTTATCAGAAAATAATATGACTTTTTCCAGCCAAAAGTTGTCGTTTCCAGTGGCCATTGTCTCATCTGAAAACATCAATTAAGCAAAAATGTCTAATAAATAGTGCCTTTCATTTGGGGTGTGTTAAACAAGTGCAAGGCAAAATAGAGTGATGTCAGATCTCTGGCATTAGGCTCTTGTGTTGTCATTGTCGTAAATTTTGTTGCTTTGCAGAAAAGACAGAGCCTGCAACAAGGCACTTGGTTTTAATACCTGCTGGAACTGAAATGTATTCTTGCTGTAGAAGAGATTTTAATCCTAATGAGTGGGAGGTGGTAGATAACTGCAACAATGTGTTGCAGCATAAGATATGAAGGGTAAGGATAACCAAGGAAAAACATTGTACTCTTCACAACAGAGGTGGCTTTTTCACGGTGTTGGCACAGCACTTAGCACACTGAGGGTTTTTATTCTGGATTGGGATTTGTTGATTACATAAAAATGAAAGGAAAAGAAAAGGAAGAAAGGGACCGACAAGCATGATGAGGTAGGAAAAAAAAGGAACCAATTAGAGAGGAACAGAAGAAAGGTGCAGATGGGGAAAGCAAAGCAAGTCTCAGAAAAGAGATGTGATGTGAGGAAGAACTTTGAACTTCTCATGGTTGGGGAAAAGCCATAATCTTCAAACTGTGCGGGACAGAAAGTGGGGAGTGGAAAGGGAAGATCAGCTCTGACACTGCTACAAAAAGCCCTGTTTTTTGACATGAGAGTGGTGGACATGAAGGAGCAGGGTCTTGTCCCACTTACAGAATCACAGAGTCATAGAATTGTTTATGTTGGAAAAGACCTTTAAGATCATCCAGTCCAACCATTAACCTAACACTACCAAGTTCACCACTAAACCAATTAAGGGTAGAGTAATAATTAATTTCATGTTTCCTGGCTTGGTGGATGGATTATTTTTTAATGAAAGTAAAACTGTCCCAAAGTGCCATGTCTACCCATTTTTTGAACACTTCCAGGGATGGTGACTCCACCACCTCTCCGGGCAGCCTGTTCCAATGCTTGACCACTCTTTCTGTGAAGAAATTTTTCTGATATCCAATCTAAACCTCCCCTGGCACAACTTGAACCCATTTCCTCTCGTCCTATCACTATTTGGGAGAAGAGACCAACACCCACCTCACTACAACCTCCTATCAGGTAGCTGTGGAGAGCGATAAGGTCTCCCCTCAGCCTCCTCTTCTCCAGGCTAAACAACCCCAGTTCCCTCAGCCGCTCTTCATAAGTCTTGCTCTCTAGACCCTTCACCAGCTTCATTGGCCTTCTCTGGACACGCTCCAGCACCTCAATGTCTTTCTTGTATTGAGGGGCCCAAAACTGGACACAGTATTCCAGGTACAGCCTCACCAGTGCCGAGTACGGGGGGACAGTCACTTCCCTGCTCCTGCTGGCCACACTATTCCTGATACAAGCCAGCATGCTGTTGGCCTTCTTGGCCACTTGGGCACACTGCTGGCTCATGTTCAGCTGGCTGTCAACCAACACCCCCGGGTCCTTTTCTGCCAAGCAGCTTTCCAGCCACTCTTCCCCAAGCCTGTGGCATTGCATGGGGTTGCTGTGACCCAAGTGCAGGACCCAGCACTTAGCTTTGTTGAACCTCATACAGTTGGCCTCAGCCCATCAGTCCAGCCTGTCCACATCCCTCTGCAGGGCCATCCTACCCTCGAGCAGATCGACACTCCCACCCAGTTTGGTGTCACCTGCAAACTTACTGAGGGTGCACTCAATCCCCTCATCCAGATAGTTGATAAACTTCTTGTATATCAGTGTCCATCCCAGGAACTAGAGCCACAGATCAGATCAGGCAGGATGAACAAGAAGTCCTTTAAGAATAAAAGCAGAGGCGTTGCATCAAAGAAGGTGTCCCCAAAGGAAATAAAGCAGTATCACAGTCTTGGACCCTTCCACGTACCCTAGAAGAGTACCCTTGAGGGCCAATCATAGTTGAGCCATTGATCTAACTAGGCACTCAGCATTCTATAAACTGAGACAGCCTAAATGACATGTTCTAGATGTGAGTAGTGTAGCCAGAGCATTGCTGAGCATTTGTGCTCATCTAGAAGGCTAGAAGGCTGCATTGAAGTGACTGATTGTCACATGTAGCAGTGATGATAAGCCTTTTCTTCAGATATGTGTTCTTTTCCTCTGCTCAAAGCAGTGTTGCTGCTCACAGCCACCTGAGGAGCAGTGTGCCCTGCTGGGTAAGCGGGAGATGTGATGGAGCAATGCAGACAAGCGTGGAGCCTTCTCCATGCCGCAGTGTCCTCCCATGCTCAGAGGAGCTGCCCATGCCCTGCTGTGCTCCCACACCTTTCTGTGAGCATCTCTGGCTCACAATGATTGTTTCACATCAGATTTTTCTCTGAAATCTGGAACGCTCTCTGGGAAGAGAAGGAGGTGCTCCAACCTGTCAGAATGGCATTGCTGCATGTCTACTTCTGGAACAGCTATGCTCTCTTTACATTCTTCATAGATTTTGGTGGGTTTTTTTTTTTTTTTTAAACTCCTGAGAAAGCATCTAGCTTTGAAATTTTCCCTGTATATGAAGATGCATATGTCTTCCTTCATTCATATTTCCAGCATCTGACTTCAACAAAAATCCATAAGGTTTTCTGGTTTCAAATTGTACTTTTGTGAATAATGGTGACTCAAATATTCCAAAGCAATTCTAATGTTCTCCGAATCCCTCAAAATACTGTAACTAGGTCCATGCAACTAGCTTCAGAAAGCCACGTGAAAATGCAAATGTTTGCTTTCTCAACCAGAACTGAAAAATACCAAGCATTTCTAAAGGAGAAACAGAACAGTATGTTCTACTTTCCTTATGTATTTTATAAAAAATGCATATATAAAAAAATGAATATAAATTCTTTTAGAAGCAATTGTTTCATAAAAGAAACATGAGTTTGCTTTGGCAAAGATGCCTATGATTTATGGTTCATTCTGTAAACTTGGCCAAACAATTTCCTTCTTCTTTATGATTGGAGAGCAGAGCTGTTGGGGGCAGGGAGTTACAGGGTGGCATCTGTTCTTAGAGCAACAGGATTATGTTTATTCATGATTAGTTTATGCAGAAAAATGCATCAAAGAGTTTATTTGAATTTTTGATAAATTTGCCTTGTAGAAAAGAAATATTTTTCTTAATTGGACCTTGTAGGAAAAATCCCAGTAATGGCAAATGCAAATGAGAAATAATCTGAATTTAAAGAGCTTTTTTTTTGCAGAACCAGTAGTGCTCCAAGTAGGGTGAGGCCACTGTCTTTGCACTTTTTAACAAAATTGTGGGCTTTTCTTCTCCCCTTTAATTCCATATGTATGTTCTGTGGTAGTACAGTAGTGGTTTAACACGGAGCGTCTTCATGTATTTTTACTGAAAGCAGGAGATAAGTTTATCACTATAGTGCTCAGTAGCCTTCTTTCCCTGATTGCTTTTTAGTGTGAATGAGGTTTTATAAAGTGCCACCAACCATGCCAGTTTTCCATATTTTTGACTCTATGTAAATTTTTGTACAGAGGTAGGGAGAGCAAATGAAAGATTGATGCTGGTATCTCCTGAAATGTTCCCTGTTTTTTTTAAGCAGCTTGATTATCCTTATAGCATTGCCAAAAACCTAACAGACGATGTTTTCAGGATCAGAGACAGGAGATTGAAATGTTGCTAATGTCTGTAGCACTTAAGTCATAGAATTCTGTAAAGAAATGTGCCATGATTGATCTGATTAATCTTTTAGATGGGTGGTGAGAGAGAAAGAAACTTCTTCACCATACTAAATTTTTATATTTATATAACTGCTTTTTAGACACTGAGCTTAAGTGTCTTTGTAATATTCTGATGTGGGTGACTCGTACTCGGCAATTGAGTACTCTTTCTTTCTGCCGCAAAGTTTTCTACATCGGCCTGGCTGTAATAGAAATGTTGTTTTTTACAATTCTCTCCCATGAGCAAAGTCCTGTGGGATCATTTGGGAAATGTAAAGTAACATGGCAGACAGGCATGCTGTTACTGCACGGAAGCTGCCCACTTGCTGCAAGGAGGTTGTCAGCCTTTACTCAAATTGAGGGCTCATTGCCAAAAAGCTTCAGGTTATATCTCATCATTCTCAAGATAAACTGTAATTGTGGGTGAACACGGACACTATAGCTGAGCTGCGGAAGCTCTCATTTAACTGGCAGTTACCCTTCCCCTCATGATCCACAGCAGACTTGTGAATCAGCCTTCGTTCAGTCTAACGAAGCTAGAAGACCTGGTATTTGTGCTGAAGGATTCCAGTCCTTCCTCAGCTTCTCACTACTGTACTAAGGCAGGACAGCAGGTACATCTCATGCTGGTGCCACCAGCTGTGGAACAATTGTTACAGAAATTCTGGTCTCTTTTTGCAACTCCGATGAGCAATTACCTGGTGGGTATCTCATGCGGAATTGGGTCTTTCCAGCCCTATCTTTCAGCTTCAAAAGGTGCAATACTTGACAGGTGGAGCTGAAGACATTTTCCTTTTCACATAAATTCTTGTAAGTTCTCAGTCTCTCTGGGCAGATATTAGAGGGCAATATTAAAGTGTGTATGTAGATACACATGCACACAATTCATTATTTCTTTAGCAAAACTGTGGAGCTTTAGCAAGGATGTCAAAAAGCCAACATAATGTGCTGTAACCAAGGAGCAGAACTGATCAGATAGTAATATAGTTTTATTTTGGGAGGAAACAAACTTTTTAAAAAAAGATGTTTCTGTCATTCTCTAAACAACTCAAAGAGCAATAAATTAATTTGTTACCAAAATTTAGAAAATTCAAAATATTTGATCAAATCTATTTGGTTTTCTCACACTGGGAACCTGCTAAGTGAACACCCAGAACAACACATATGAATACTAGGCTTCCATACGGTTTGAGTTCCAACTTTATATATTATTTGTCCAGTGCCTAGAATGCCACGCAGAACTTGAACATATTACAATTAGTTATATCACGTTGGAATAAATAATTTCCTAAATATACACTCTGTCATGGTGGCCACTGATAAGGAATTTAATTTGAAACTCAGCTCTTGGCTTCTGAAAATCAGCTTTAACTAAATTGTTGCAGTCATTACATGTTGTAAAGCCTCTATATTTCACACTTCATTTTCTAGCCAAATGGATGACAGCCTACTTCAAAGGGAAAGAAGTAAACCTGTGGTCAGTGTGTTCACCTGAACAGCATGCTCTCCCTAGATCCCACGTCTGGCTTTTGCACACATTTTGAATTCCTGCAGGTTTACAATTTAATTGGTCAAAAATCAAAGGATGTCCAGTTGAACTGTACCCCCTTATAACACGGTCAGAGATTGGGGGATAATGTTTGATGCTCCACCTTTCCTGACATTTCACTGTTGCACAAAAATGGGAAAGACATTTCAATGAGCTTCCCAGGCTAGAAAGGTTAACCCCAAGTGTTCAAAACTTGCGATCATGAAGTTTATATGGAAGAGAGGCAGTTTTAGAGCCCTACTTGTGTGCCTACTAGAGGCTATAGTGGAAGAAGTGAAAATAAGAGGCTAATTTGTACCTTGTCGTAGTCTGTAATATGAATCCAAGTACTCGGATCCTCATTCAGCCCCTGTGAATGGTCTCAGAGTGTCTGGTAGGACTTTGTCATGGAAGACAACACAGAAAACATACAAATATTTCCAACTCCAGTGGCAGGATCTATGTGACCCTCAACATTGCCTTTTCTGTGTCCAGTCCAGGAGGACCGGTTATGTTCCTTGTTACACACACCTCCATGGGCACCAGTCCCTGGCTACTTCCTTTGGTTTTTTTTGGTTATGTTGAGATTGTTGAGGGAAATACCCAGAGATGGAATGTAGGAAGGGTTTGAAAGAACCCCTGAAAATAGGGTTGGTATGAAACGGAATGGAAAATTAAGGTTCATTGCTGCCATGAGGTTTACTACCTGATTACTTCAGACAGTTTGCTTTAAGTCACATCTTTTAAAACAGAAGCATCTTTTGGGTATAACCTGTTCATGGATCCTTGGGCAAAGTGCAGTTGGTGTGGCTGAGGACAGGGGCTCCAAACTCTCTCCTTGCTCTCCTCTTTTTCCGTGCTTGCTCCCTTGGGCAGTGGGAGGCCACAGCCTGGTCTAAAGTGAGCAGAAGGCAATCATCAAGTCATGCTGAGGTTGAGAGGAACACTTTGCTCTGCTCCACCTTCCTGCTGCCTTTACCGGTCCTGTCTACTGAGACGGAATGTGGCAGGAGATTTTTGCCAGTGGTGACATTGTAATCAAGGCTGTGCTGTCTGGGGGCACAGTGTCAGAGTTACGGTGTGTGTGATTTGTAAACACTGGATTGGCAGTTGAAATGAAAACTGTGAAACTTTGCAGTGGTTGGCTGTGCACTGCTGTTTTACCAAATGTCCCACTTTGAAGGATGGTGTTGGCCTGTCTTCATTTCAGTTCATGCAGTATTTGTGGCAACACACATAGTGTGCAGCTCATAGAGCGGAAGATGCTGTAATGCCGTGGGAAATATGTATAATGGCTATATAAATTGAATTTGTATGGGGACCCAAAAACTCTGTTAATTTTTATGGTTTTTTTTCTTTCCCTGAACCAAACTCGCATTCTTTGGGGCTGTGTCACAACTGATAGCAGCATTCTTTGGGGATGTCAATGTCATGTGCAAGTAATATAAGGACATTGTCACTGTTTATCTGATCGGAGATTGATAGTTCAATACCTTTCAACTTGGCTGGACAGGTAAGGTAGAGGAATTTTAAAACTGTGTGTTTCTATCACAGAACTGGTTTGGACTGGTTATTAGTAGCACTGTTCATATGTAAGTGCCTGCTTTAAAATCACTTGTGTTCACATAGGAACTGTTTGCTTCCCTTTTTGAAAAAAAAAAGAGGAGATTCATCTAGATAATAAGAAAAGGATGGTTATGCTAGAAAATATAAATACTTCAGACTGTTAATCATTGCTCATACTAAAAGCAGTAACGTACATTTTTTTGGAGTATGTGCCACAGGAATTGTCCACCCAAGACAGACTGGGTAAGTGGAGCCGACCTCTAGTGCTTTGACTGCATTCTCTGAAGCAGACTGCAAATGCAGTAGCCGAGGCATGTGCTGTTTGCAGATGTACGTGCCAGTGCCTCAGACACAGAAAAGAAGGAGAGTGTGCCTATAGAGAGGCAGAGGGCAGTTGTATGTATGGCCCGGAGGAAGCAGAGATACAGAATTCTTTTGGAGCTTTTGAACTGCTGAGCAGGATGTGACCTGTTCTTGTATCTGTGATATTCAGGGAGTCAGATCTTTTATAAATTTTATTTTAAAACGCAAGTTTGCGCTGAACAACGTCTGTTAGCATGAGCTTCCCTTCCTAACAGCAACTAACTAGTAAGGCCTTAAATACCATTTGATTGAATTAAGAGGAACAGCATATAATTAAAGACAAAGAGGTCTAGAATGTCCAACCTGCAGGTTATGGGGCTGAGACAAAGCACATTGTAAGAGATTCTTAGGAACATAAGCTTAGCAGGCAAACTTTCCAAGATTTCATTCAAATAAGAAAATAGGTTCTTTTAAATATCACTCATTTATAGGACAGACGTGCTGATTTGAAGAACTCTTATTTTCTACTCAGATTTATAGTCCCTTCTCCTTTAATCTTTGTTCAGACTATCCATGCAAAATCTGAGGTGTTACACAGGAACAGATGCTGGATATTCCATTATTTATTTACTTATTTTTCAAGCTTGTACCCAACACTTGGTTGTTTTCAAGTTATAACTGTGCTACTTGGTATAGCTTTCAAAAATCTAACCAGCCACAGGGTCGAAAGTGTATTATATAAAGTTACCCTCTCATGCAACCCCCCTTACTACTAACTACCCATTTCACAAACAGGTATTTAAACCTGGCTTGGCACAATATCATTATTCTGTAGCAGGTGTCAATTGGGAGTTTTTTATATTTCAGGATCTCTTGACCTTTCTTCTGGGCACACGTACAGTGTGTTAATGATGAACAATGTCCACACATCAGCACTAATTCAAACTTGAGCTCTTCCAGAGTTTGAAATATGCATGGATAAAGTCTGTGCAGATGGTCCTGAATTTTAATACATAAAAGTCACAGTAAAACAAAGTTAACTTTTAAAATTCTGCAATAAATCACAAAAAGCTGAATATGATCCTCTGGATATCTTAATTAGATGAATTTCTTTCACTTAATCAGACATTCAAAGTCAAAGGGACAAAAGACACTGCCTTTCTTAGACACTAAGGCCTGAATAATGTCTCGGTGGTCAGAAGAGTTGATGAAATTACTTGCTGTCAATCGTGTTTATATTTGATTGTATTATTTTTCTGAATAATAACTTGAACATCACTGTTTCCATTTTTTTATCAGTCACAATCAAGAATATTCCTAACCGCTTTATTTCTGGGCTTCTTGCTGCAGTGCAAGGATTTGGCATCATGTACATCTACACACAAATACTTAAGGAATGGTTGGTTTGCAAGCTGACCTTCGAAGATGGAAAATAGCAAAATCAAGATTATCCTCATAACCCACTTTCGTAGGTATCTCTGATAGGAATCACCAGTAGCAGTAAGAAGAAGGGCAGAGGTGAGGATGTGGGGTGTCCTCTGGGCTCGGAGAGGTGCACTGCACCCGCTGTGTGTTGTTCAGAGCTCAGGCCCATGGGTGCCTGAGGTCATGCAGAGCACATGGAGGCCTTCAGACAGGAGCAACCGGACTCTCAAGGATTCCTGTTTAGCCCATGTAGATGGCACTTTTAAGAAACTTCATATATGGATAAATTAAGAGGATTTTTTGTGAGGAAATTAATAAACATCTGTCTGCTTCAGGGTTGTCTCTATGCTGAATTCCCAAATTCTTCTCCAAATATTCAAGTTGTTCCATTTTGTTTTAAAAAAGTGGTTTGTGCTGGCAATCTCTCCAGATTTTTCTAGCCTTATTGAAAACAGCTGTGACATTTTTGCTGAAGCGGGATGTCTTTTGGTTTGTGTGTTTTGGGTTTTTTTAAAAATCAAGCCAGAGGTAGAGCTGGAGCACAGAAACATCAGTTGCAGCTATGAGCAAAGTTTTTAGAGAACAGGGGAGGGAGAGCGAGCCAGAGAGCAAGGATTTGCAATGGGGAAGTATTAGGCAGGATTGACTCTAGGTGTCACTGTGAGCTGTGCCTATAATTCTGCAGCTCCATTTCCACTTTTATTCAGTGACCCCCACTTTCCAGCCTTCTTCCTCCTTTCCCATCTCTTTCTCTCTCTCTGACTCACTCTAACACACACATGTGCATGCAGAGAAGTGTATGACAAATAATAGCTGGAAGCAAGGAAATTACTGTGACCATTAGAGAACATTGCATTGATATAAGTTAATAGATACTTAATAAAAATGCTGGTTAACTGAATAGTTATGATGTGTGATATCTCACTTATATGCTCTGGAAAGTAAATGATTAAAAAAAATTAGCTAAGCTTTCTTTTGTCCATTTGTATATGGCTACAGGTAGGAGCAGAAGGCAAACACCAGCAGACAAGATACTCTTCCAGTCTTGCTGACTGGGGTTGAGCAGAGGCAGGACTAGATTATTTTAGGGATTACAGGCATGATCGCAGGCACGAGGAATTCTGCCAGACTTTGAAACTGTACCCACCTGTACAGATACGTGCAAAAGCAATCTCTATCTCTTAATGTTTTCTCTTCACTAATATTCAGTTAAGTTCTCAATTTATAATTTAGACTACCTCCCTATAAGATCCACTTAGAGAATACTAACTAATGACATACAGCAACATCATTAAACATTTTAGTGCCTCAGGGTAACAGACTACAATGCATCCTGCGAAGTAGCACTTAGAGGCTGTATGAACATATTCTGTCACCTTGCAATCTTTTATAGCATAGCCCTGGGAATGTGCAGGGAGATAACATGCAGCGGAATAGAACAGAGTCTGCTGGAGTCACACTCTCCTTAACGTGATGAATTATCAAGATGCCGTACGTTTCCTGGTTAGGTCCCAAACAGATGAGCAAATTTAAATGCCTTCTTATCACACATAGGCAGAACGCTGTTTTCATGGTGTTACTAAGAGTCTGTTGTTACTTTTAAGTGACTTTGTGCAGTGATCAGGACTTTGGCCCTAATTAGTAAAAGTAGTAAAAATCTTAGATTTAAATCATAAACAAAAAAATAGGTCATCTAATATTTTGGTTCACCCCCCTGCCGACCCTAAATTATTCCTTGCTGTATATATTCTAACTTTTTTCCTGTATCACTTTAAATTTCCTAAGCAAGAGCTTCCATGACTTCATGCTTTTTTTCTTCCGAGTTTGCTCTTTTACTGGAATTTCGTAGGATTCTCCTGAAGGACAAGGGCAATTTTTAAAGCTGCTGTGTAGAACTCCATTTCTTTTTTGATTTGGGCTCTTCTGACAGTGCTGAATCTTGAATTTTTGTAGCATCCTGTGGGAAAGGGAAGGCAATCTGCAAAGTACAAATTCTCCTGGCAAATCTTGCTTGTTGCTAGATGCAACTTCTAAACCATCTCTCCTTGGTTTTCATCCTTGCCTGATGGCTGCATCGCGTACCGTACATTCAATACGGTGATGACTCCGAGATGCACCCTGTCACTAATCCAGTCACTCGTGGCTGCTGTGATTATCCACTGTCTCTGTCAAATTACTCTTGGACAATGTCATCAGTGTAGTCTCACCTCTGAATGGAACAGCCCTTTTTTCTTTTTTTTTTTTTTTAATCGGGATTAAGCAGTCAGATCTGATGACACTTCACACAACTATAGTTGTTTGAAAACATACTGTCCTTTCAATCACAGTAAGTGACAGTGTGCACAGTGTGCACTCTGCTGATGCCACGGCTGCCTTTGATGCCTGCTTTGACATGCTCTAAGATAAATAGTTCAGAGAAAAATTCTTTACAGTAGCAAACTACTTTTGCCAAATGGTTAGCTCTATATAGTTCTTTTTTTTTTTTTTTTTTTTGCCTTTTTTCTTTTTAAAGGAGAATATAGCAGGGATTAAATTGGGGGAGAATTGACTAACCGTTTCCTAAGGTGAATATTTTTTTACTGGGGACAGGCTTAAATTCCTGTATATTTAGAGCAAAGGAGTGGGTGTGAGGAAATATGTCTAAGCTCCCTGCTCCCATCTCTATGCCCAGTTTCTCTCTCATGGATATTATAGAGGCTTGAGTGGGAGTTTGGGATTTTTCAGTATGTGGGAGACAGCTAGTGGCAAAAGAAACCTGCAGAGCTGAGTAAACCACATGATTGCATCTCTCTGACTTCTTCTCTCGTGCTGTCCTTTGGGCAATGAGATGGGGGAGATGAGCCTTATGGACTGTACGACAGGGAAGAAACGGCAGCACTCAGCTGCAGTGGGGCCTTGTGGGGGGTTTCCTTTGACCATGGATCTCCCCAGCAGCTGAGGCACCACAGGGGCTGGGCGCCATGGGCTGCAGCTGGGGTGCCCCAGCCGGTGGGAGGCGGGTGGGGAGCACCAGGAAGCAGCGGGGTTCGGTCAGGTTACAGTACAGACTGGTCAGGGGGTGGGAGGGACATGAGAGAGGGACCGGCAGCGTGTGTGTCATTGTGCATGAGAAGGACTTCCCTGGGGAGCCACAGCACACAAGGCATAGTATGGGAATCTAGAGGAGAAACATCGGTTTAAGCCAACTTCTCATCACCCCAGATTCAAAGACATGGTCCCAAGTCACAGCACTTTCTCACGCACTGCCTGTGTCATCTAGTAAGAAGGCCTGAGGTCACTCCTGCTCCATCACTGGTGCCTGTGGTCATTGCACCAGAGATTGCAGGGAGACCAGAGTGCAGCCTGCGCTGATCTGGGGCAGGTGCCAAGGGCCGGGGCAGTGTTTGCTCTGCCCGGACTGCACGCTCACTGCCAGGCTCGGGGACAGAGGAAAGATCCCTTCCAAGATCTGCAAGTCCTACATTTCCAGGAAAGAGCTATTGTGTATTGTAGGAGAGATGTAAAGGTGTAGAAGATACTTCTCTGCAGGTCTGGTGTTGTATGGCTTTTGTAGCACATATTTGCTCTTGCAGCAGAGTTTAGGGATGAGGAATGTTTCCAACAGGGGAAATAGAGAGGAAGAATCTTACTGGAAAATGTTCTTAATCATAGCAGAAATTTTCAGTAACTGTTTTTTTCTTTTTTTTTTTTTTTTCTGTAACATTTTCTGGTGCTGAGTGCAAGTAATGCAGCATTTAAATTCTCTTCATCTGAGATGATTCACTGAAGGTCAGGTCTCTTGAAGTAATATTTTCTTTCTTATCTGCACCTAATCAATCATGTTATATATAAAAAGTCCAAGCAGTTGTATCGCTGCTTTAGTACAATGTAACAATATTAGACCAATCAAAATAAACTAATCACATATTAGAAATTATTTTAAAGTGATACTGCAGAAAAAATACACACAAGATACCAAATCACACAGATAAAATAAGGCTCATCGGTCATTACAATGGAGATAGTTGCAGGGTTTTTTTCTTCTTCTAGGATTTTTAACTGGCTGGCTCCTAATATTTCTTTTAATGTTTGCTTTTGCCTGGCAGGAATGTGATAAAATTATGCAAAGCTATGATTCACATAGAACAAATACAGATTGCAAACTATATAATGTTATCCCGGCCTGCTGTTTATAAAGCAAAGAATATGCCTGCTAACTGTGTATGCTGATGATTTTTTGCAGCCAGGTTTATATCTGGATGAATGACCTTTACTTTTTCTAATTACTATTTTACACAAGCAAATAATTTACCTTTATAATCATAAGCAGTCATCAAGAAAGACCCTAGCCAGATGCTGGCATATCATACTCTTCCTATCATTCAGTAAATAGCCTCTTTCAGCTTCGGGTATGATTTCTAGACCTTGTATGTTGCTCTGCACAGAAATAATGTGAATCAAAACCTAAATCAAGGCAAATTGTCTCAATTGTTTATGTATGAGTTTGCATAAAATCACAGGCTGTCCTAGTTGCTGGTACAGGCCTGTTGGGTAAATAGCGTAATGGTTCTGACGCAGCCTCTACTCAAGAGCAACTGAAGAAATCAGACCCTTCTCACCAGAGCAAACAGTTGTCAGCCTTACGCAGATTCTTAGGACTTGGAAAAAATCTGATAGTTTCTCAGTCAATGTGCCCAGAAGGGTGTTGTAACCAAGTGGCCAGTTTGCTCAGCCATAGCCAGTTAAGCAGAAGCATGTGAAAAGGCTTGCTCAGTTTCTTTGCTATTTGAGTCTTTCTGAATGTCTTAAGGGTCAGACTCTGTTTTAAAGCACTTACAATAGAATGGCAGTGACTGAATTGCTGACAGCATAGCATGCAATCTTGCTCAAGAAGTGTAGCGTTAGTCTAGAGACAACATGGGGTAGTTCGGAGACACCTGAGCTGTTTCAGCAATAACACTGAACTTTCATGCTTCAGCTCTTTCTGATACAGCTTCTTGTTTCACAAACAGGTGTCTAAAACTGCTGTGAAAGTCACTTCAGCTGCAGACTGAGCAAAAGTCTACTGACTTTATGTAATGGTATAGTGTCAAGTAATAATGTGCACATTACTGTCACTTGGGAATTGCAACTTGGGAGCCACTGATCTTTGGAAATTAAAACAGACCCATGCTTTGGGGGAGCTGTGAAAGAAACCTGCTGGAGGGTGCCCTTTGTTTCACTCTGTTTTCCCTCTCTGACCACTTGTGCAGTTGCTAAGACTGCTAGCAGAGGGACTAATTCTGCTGTCTGTGTTACAGGATTCTTCCCATTTCTTTTCCATCTCAGGAACAAATTCATTGTTTTTTCCAGTGAATACATAGAAATGCCACAAAACCCATTCTTTCTGCAGAATCTGCTGCTGCTCTGCATTTCTGCATAAGAGTGAATATAATAGCCATGTGACATGTTGACAAGAGTAATTATACCCAGAGGGGTTGGTAATTTATGTTGGGTAGCAGGTGGTATCATTTCCTGGTTAGTCTGTACCCTAACTTGTTATTATCTATGGCCATCAGCAGCTAGAGTGACACCTACAGAGGAGACCTTGGAGCTCGCAGCAGGAGCCAGAGTTGTTTCATTTGACTGTAGGTTGAAGGAATTCTTACCGTCCTTCATAGTGTGTGTAACATAACCTTTGATAACATAGTAGGCAAGGCAAGGCATGACTCATCTCATTGACTTTCCCCTCTTGTACATGACTTTTTAACAGGTTATGCTTGACAGAGAATGTGTTGCTACTTACTTTCGACCACCATCATTATGCCACTGACTCAGTCAAATATAGCATGCCATCTAAATAGCTACTGTCCCTAAGGAAATAGTTTGTACCACAATATTTCTTTGGTTTGGCAAGTTACTTCATTGCTTGTTTCTGAGACAAGCACCCCATTGTTTCGGGAGATGTACACACATATAATTAGGGACAGAGTCTTGCTCTGACAAGCTTTTGCCCTTAAAAGAAGAGAAATAGAGGAAAATGTTGCTTCCATTTTGCAAATGTAAAATGGATGTGACTAAGAGTTGAGGTTAAGTAAATTGCCAAAGAAAGTCACGCAAGGGATCTGTGACAGAGCAAGGAGTTGATCAGGTTCTTAGAAGAGCCAAATACAGTAGCCTTAATGACACACTCATGTCTATTTTCCCAATTCTTTTTTTTTTTTTTCCACTAAGCCTGTTCTGTTGCTTTAGTTTCTTTAGAATCCTCCTGAACTGTTACATTCCAGCTCAAGCAATTCATCAGTGTCCTAAAACCATAGTACAATCTCCTCAGTCTTGTGAATCTCCCTGGACTCCTGAGCACATGAAAATCTAGATCCATAGTCGTCTTTGATCTTTGAGGTTTTGTCAGCTCCTCCCATTTCCAGTTTTAGCTTCCTTACCTCATTTCTTCCAATTCTTCAATCCCTACCTAATCCTTGAGATTCTTACTTTTTCCTTGTTCCTTCCCATACCAGCCCTGGTAATACTGACTTTTTCTCATAACTGGTGTCATAAACTTGTTTTATCTCCTCTCAGATCCCATCTCCTTTTCCTTTCATCTATGTTCTTCTGTTCATTTTTTAAACGTCATTTTCTGAACTGCTTCAAAAATGTAGCCACTGTTTATGTCATTCACTTATTTTATCAAGTGAGACACTTAACATCTGAGGTTCTACAGGTTTGTTCTAATCCTGTTTACTTATCTAGAATCAAACAGCAGTGTTTTCTTGGTCACAGGTCTAGGTTCATGTATGTGATCCTGAATTAAAGATATTTACAGTAGCTGTCTTTCTGCTTCTGTGTGGTTTCTGTGCTGCATACATCTGTGTATGGATACCCAAGCTACCTCCAAACAAGTGTACCCTCTGCATGCTAGAGCTCTGCCTTACACCACATACACATGGCTATAGTGCTTAAATTATTCTGTAGCTGAGACTGTGGATTCCTTAGGTGGTTGTAAAAGTTTTGCCCTACACTTGGTTTCTTGACATTTACCTTTTATAGCTGTTATGATCCTTGAGGTGATCTTTCTTTTAATCCATGGGCTGGAAATATTGCTGAATGTGTTATATATTTCATTGGTTTTTTGAGGATTTTTTGGGGGAAGTTTTTGCTTTAGCATTTTTTTAGAGAAACCGTAGAGTGTTTAAAGATAATGACAAAGAGCTTACAGTGACTGTCATGGATATCTTTACTTTTTTTCCTTTGCAACTGGAAGATAACATTACCAGAGCATTCACAGTATTCCTCAGACCAAGGCATGGAATGCTTAGTATAGTGTCATCCTTTCTGTTGATGTTAATTAACTGCTAATACATTAGTGATTGTTATATAGGGTCTTACATCCTGAATGCTCTAAAAGTATTTTAAAGAGAGTGGTCTAGGACAAGAAATGAGGAGCACCAATAACTCACTAGGAGCACAAGAAAAGTAGTGGTCAGTGGGGAATGTATTTCCCCCAGCAGGAAGACAGTCAGGATGGTGGGGTTCACACATGCACTCTTAAAAATAGTGCCTGGGTGTTAGTAATGTCTGTATGTATTCATGAGCTTTTAATGCCATATGTCACTGAGTAGAGCCAAGTGAACAATCCATGGCTGGTCATTGTCAGGTTCATCACATGAGGGTGAGATGTTCCTATACCTCTTCAGCTGTGCTGCAGGAAATGAAACGCTCTCATGTGAGCTACCAAAAAGCAGGAGGGGGATATAATTTGTGATCAGACCTTATCCTAGAGAGTGGTATTGAATCTTCCTTTCATTCAGTACAGGTTCTTGTGGGAGTAACTGTTCTTCTAGGCTGAGAGTTAAGGAGGCTTTCCTGGGCATTGGGATATATTTGACAGGCACAGGAGGTCTGTGTGTGAAACCAAAATAAAATCTGCTGAAGCCACATGTTTGAGAAGCATCATTCGCACACAGAAAGACTGCGTGTCATACAGGAAGAATTGGACCATCTTCAGGACTGGAGAACTGGAAATGGGGTTAAGTTTGTATGGAGTACACAAGGTCAAATGACGAAATTTTTTTTATAGGCTCATTAATTGGTAGTGTCAAAGGAAAAAGAAATGCATAGGTATTTCACAGGACACACCCTTGTGAAATGGCCATGTAAAAGGCAAAATTGATCTTAAGATGTTTCAGATGAAATATTTCAGTTGATGATAACAAAGTGTGAGTATAGTTGTACAAATCCCAGGTGTATAATTCTGGGCATTTGTGTTTAAAACAGAAAGTAGAGATGCAAAGAGGAACCTGATTTGTATCAGGAGAGTGGAAAACCTTTCTTAGTGGAGGAAATAATGGAGCCTGATTTGCTTAGCTTAGCAAAATGAAACCCATAAAGATTTTAGTGACTAAAATCAAGGAAGCAGAAAAATAACTAGTAATAGCAGTGGCTGTGAGTAAATGTGGACCCAAATTAGAGGACCACTTAGCCATTAGAGGAGCACATTTCTTGAATATCTTACCCAAAGATTACGTTTTCCCCGAGAAGATGGTAGTGGCAAACAGCGAGCCAATTTTGAACATTACGAAGTAGTTATATGAGTTTGCTGCTGCTACTGGAACCTAAAGCCAGCGTCCCAGGAGAAGCCATTCATTTCTGCATTCTAGTGCCATAAACAGTTTTAGCTTAATTTAAGGAATCCATAATATTCCAGCACTTTTTACTTTCTAGTGTCTCTTTTTGTGGACTGAATAATGATCTTGAATTTTAATGTCAATTTAGGAGTTTTCAAGCTAACTTCTCCCTTCTGACGTTCCCCAATTTACCAGCAGTAGCTGAATGAGCTGTTCCGTCTTGTCTCATATTCTGCTCTAGTTTTCACATCAGGAGTACTAAATTCTGTACCAAAGTCAGTGAAGGCAGCCTGAGTACTTACTCATAGTGCAGTTCCCCACAGGGACCTCCTGTACCCCATCTAGCTGAATTCAGCTGCAATCTGTTTTTCAGTTTACATTTTTAAAAATTTGATAATACCTGAGGGAATTAGTTACCTAATTCTTATTGAATTACAATGTGAGTTGGATGAATAATTTCCTTAGACTTTTTGAAAATCCCAGATTGTTATTCTAATATTATTCATACTACTGCATGTGTTTTCGTAGCTAAAAATCTGCAATAAGTTCCTGGAATCATATTAATTACAAGAATATTTATTTACAGAGTCATTTATAAACAAAACTCAGACCTGTATTAGGTTGTACAGTTTTAAAAAAGTAAGACTGAATATTAAGAAGTTGGACACACTGGTTTTACATAACAGCTACAGATCATACAACAGCTGTAATTTCCACAGTACTGAACTTTAAATGAAAGAAGACAAAAAAGTTGTGACAAAGGACATGCTTTGAAGTTTCAGTGCCTGATTCCGTGAATTGGTCAAATAAAGGTGAATGGCATTTATCATAAAGCAGACTAATTTTCTGGCTGGGTTGTCCCCAATTAATGATTTCTTCAACATTATGGATGAGAATAGGAAGTGTGTATGTCAAGGGAATCATATTCCCTTAGCAGAAAGGGAACAGATGCCTAACCTGTAAGTCTGCATATCCCTATTTTATTGCTGTGGGACTTGCCAGTCCTAGGGTCAAAGCAGCATGCTAACTAGTGGGAATGGAATGGAAAAGGAAGGTAGAAAGATAAAAGAAAGAGATGAAATCAATAAGAAAGAGTTCAAAACATGTGTCTGATGAGCTTTTTCTAGTAGATAACATTGTCAAAGAATAAAACTGAGCTGGAGTGTAACATGCTACCTTTCCGTCCAGTCAGTTCACTAGAAAAGACTATATTTGATTCAAAGCTCTGTAGAGACATCTGAGACATGCCATTTTCCATGATGTGCAAGAAATTCTGAAGGAATTAAAATACTTTTGGTGAGCTAGATTATGCTGCGTTCTTCTCATTAACAAGGGGACTGGCAGAATTTTATGGTCTCTCAGTCTTTGACTTTTCTGGAGATTAAGGTATTTAACATCATTTGGTGTGAAAACAGTCCTGGTCTCTTCAAGGGAGGATAAGACAATGGGTAAATTACCACCATGTGCTAAGAAGCTTTGGGATAAAACCCTATTCCCTGAATGAGAGTTGCTAACAGAGGTTCCAGCAGGATTAGTACAGCCCTTTGCTTCCCACGTTTTTTTGGGTGATCAAATCTTTGTGATAGTTCATGAAGTTTACAAGTGTTCAAAAAGGCCTATCATAAAATGTTTGTCCCTTAAATCACATTTTATGATATCACCTCATAGCATTTTCAGGTCAGAACAGTACAACAACTTTGTTCTGGATTTGCAAAGAGGGTGATCAGTTTTACAAACAGCAGTGGAATTCTTCCCACTGAATTTGAGGTGTTTGTGGAAGCAAACTACTTGAAGTTGCCTGTCATCACTGCAGAGCCCAAGGCACTTTGAGAGCAGAGCTCACATTGCCTATATAAGTACTACTTTTGAGATTAATTACCTTTGGTGCTGTTTAGAAAATTAGCTTAGATTAGACACCTAACTCTCAGAGGGTTCGAAGTTAGGCAAGAAGTATCCAGCACTACCAGCTGATTCCCCTGTGACCCAGGGGATGAGGACTGGGCAGCAGTCACCACACAGATCTACTTGCTGGGTAGATCCTTACTATATGTGTCCTTTATTGAAGAAAATACATTATCCAGACTCTGCTTGGCTCATGAATAAATCCAAGTTTTCTATATCCTTGAATTTTTTTGGCTCAGCCCTTTATTCTGCACAGAATGTGCTTCTCAGAGTAAAAGGTTAATGATCTTTGGGCCTGGGCTGACCCAGGATCAGAGCAGCAGTTTTTTCCTCAACTGCAGTGGGAGGTGAATTCAGGGCCTGTTTGAGAACCTGGCTTTACATGCAGCTCAGGTTTAGATAGGAGAACCTTGTGTAGTGCAAGTTCTCTGTGAAATTAGGTGACTCTATGTTGAAAGAGGCAATTTTTTGATTAAAAGAAAAAAATCTGATAAAAGCATGTGTTTGTTTTTGGAGAACAGCACGACAATGTGTATCGTTTTTATCTGTCAACAGCCATCACCTTGTCAGAGTTTGGCTGCTGTTGATTTATTACAACCTATGCGAATGTATAATTGGTAGGCTGGTCCTCAGATCTGCGGAGGAGAGGCACAAATTTGGAAGCCAGATGTCCCATGGTAATGCGCTAAGAGACAGAGATAATCACCAAAGAGCTGAGCAGCCCTTCAACTCATTACTCTTACATACTCTCTTAGCCTTAAGATTTATCAGTGTTTGTAATGAAAGCATCTAAAATGAAAACAACTTATTAACTTCACTAAAGACACCATCTTCCATTCCCCACAAATAAAACCTTTTATCGTAATCTGCACTGCAGGAGTCCCAGCTTTTTAGTCAGAAATAGGGGGGAATTCACTGAGGCATGCTTATTTAGCATTGCTGTCCCAATGCCCACGATGACCTTGACAAGGAGAAAAGACTTTGGAGTTGGAAATTTCCTGGAAAAATAATGCATGCAAGAAAGAATTACACTCCTCGTGGAGCTCAGGGATTATTCTTGGAGCTATTTCATCGGGGCTTTCTGCTGTTTCTGTGCCAGTACAGAAGACATGCAAATTACTCACAGAAGTATGGTCTGCCCTTAACATTTATATGGCCAAGCCTTAAAGTCTTGGTATCAAAGACCATTGTATCTGAAAGGCATATCCTGCCAGATGGAGGACAGAGTAGTAGTCCTAGTAGAGCTCCAGCTGAGGTGAAGGAACATTAACATTTTAAATATTGATTTGTACTTTTAATTCACTATTAATCACAGTGGGTTTTATAGCATTTGGGTTTCACAAGGAGGCCATGGCTTTTCAAAGGTGGTGCTATTAAGATGGAACTCATTCCTGGTGTTGGAGTATTGGCTGGTAGAAGACAGATTAGTGAAAATCTTCTGGAGACTGCAGAGGACTTCTGTAGGGGAACACTTCTGTTGGACTGGAAAGTAGGGACAGGAAGGCAGAGCTATAAAGCTCACATGTAAATTATCATTTGTCTTTTCCCTCTAATTCAGTCCTGATCTGGAGAGAGGAGAAAGCTATATGTCATTAAACGAGTCTTAGCGGGTTCATAGACCAGGTGATGTACATCCTCTATTTGCCTCAGACAACTACATGTACATCTTTCTAATGTGATTAGGCCATCATACAGGGCACAGATCAATTTATTATTCTGCCTGAGAGCACCATGTTCCTCTTTAAAAAATTGTTACTCCTGGAGTTGGCAATTACTTTAAAATAAATTTACCAAAGACAAAATTGTGCCTCTTGGGTCAGTAAATGACTTCCCTGTTTTTTCTTGAAGAGACAAGGTGTTTATTAAAGACCTCCTTAGTTTACTGTGTTGGGTTTTTCACTTTGAATAATTGTCCAATTAAATATAATTTGGAAGTCCATGCTAACCTACTGCTTGCATTGTACAAGTAAGAATATCTCTGAAAGATGTGCATTAATAAATCCCACTGAGCCCTATCTTTTTTAAAAAATGGCTTCTTTTGTTTAATTTTTAGAATTTTTTAACAGGGCTCTAAGCCTTATATTTGGAAATGCCACTGTTTTCACACAAATAATTTATACAGTTCATTCTTTCAAATTCTGAGAAAACATTTTTATAATTTATTGTAAGTTAGCTTATTTTTTTTATTATTATTTCTAACCTATTGTTTAGGTTTGGAACATATTTTACAGTCTAAAACTTTACACATGCTATTCTTTTTTTTTTTTTGTCTGGGGATTTCTATTCCTACTTTGCAAGGGGGAAATAATATGAAGTAAGTGGATTTAGAACTATAGGCTCCTTATAAATAGGAAAAAAAAGTTGAAATTACTTTTACCAAACAGATACTTAATATAGACCTTTTCTTTCTTTTTTTTTTTTTGGGGGGGGGGGGGGGGGGGGGGGGAGGGTTGTTTTGTTTTGTTTTGTTTTGTTTCCTAGAGGATCAGGATTGATAACAATTCATCTTTCCATACAGGCATACAGGTCAGATAGCTTGTATGCTGGAGAACTAACAAGTACAAGTCGGTAAAAGGATGAAAGAAAAGTAATTAAATGTAGCAATTAGATGAAAATCTAGAAATCCAAGATGGAATTGGTCAATAAGAGATATGTAGAAGGATAAAGAAAAATTGTGTTGCCTGATGTAACCTGTTCCATAGAGTCATGCATGGCCTAGCAGTCTGAGCATGAGGCTGGCAGTAGGACCTCTCACTTTGACTTAAACACAAAGAGCATTGATGTTTCTTTATCTACTAGGATCTAACTCGCTCCAACTCATTTTCTCCTGTGGATATAAGACTTTTATTCCTAACAGGAATATAATGAGTATTGATTAGTTAATCAATCCAATTAATAAAGATTTTTAGAACTGCAGAAATAACAAAACATATGGGGGAAATTTTATCTCATTGACATATTAAAAATGAGTAGCAAAAACTGCCATAAAATGAATCCCCAAAAATATTTATGCTGTTGTAGTTACACTTTTAATTGTACTTACCATTGCTCTTATTGTATTAAAAATATCATTTGGTTTTGATATAGGTAGGAACAGACATGACATTAAATTGACATTAAGATTGAACTTAACTGCCTACTCTGTCCTTTATAGTCTCTCTGCCTTCACCCTCTAGTGAAACATAAGGACTTGGAAAGCTTATTTGCCTTTCCTAGTCTATCAATGCACAGACCACATACTTAATATTGAGGTCAGTAATACGATCTGCTGTTCCCAAAGAGTTAAGATCCAACAACCATCCATACACAAACATAAACCCCAGCCAAGTATTTTCAGTCTGTGGCATCCAAAATAAAACAAGTTAATCAGTACTGCTCTCTTCAAAGTAAGACCATCCATGGGCAGGAGGGTGCATATAACTGTATATGCATATAAATAACTGTAGAGATCTGAAGCACGTCATTCAGTTCCAGCTGAGATGGGGAACTGCTTAACTTCATTGAAGATTGACTGGAATAGAAGAGAAGTAAACTTTTGTTATCCAGTAGTTTGATAACATACTTCTTCAGTCCTTACAGATTAAATTAAAGAGTCCTTAAAGACTCCTTAAAGAGTTAAAAAAGAGTCCTTACAGATAAAATAGCTTGGTTGCATCATGGAACCAGGAGGATTTGGGATAGCAGGAGGCCAGAGGAAAGTGACAAAAGGCTTCAAATGAGCCAAGTTCCTTGCCTGAAAGGTCCCATTATATACCTTTTTCTCCCTTTCACAACCCATGACATGCAAGCCCACATTGGTTTTGGTGTTCTATAGGTGAAAAGTCTGGTCTTTACTGAACATCATGACAAAATATCATGCCTTGTTTTGGGGCAAGGGGCCAGTAATTAGAGGCTACTCTTATTTGAGCAGTACAGAGCCATGTGCTATTGCAATTTCGGGAATGGGCAATAGGACAAAGAGTAGATTTTGAAAAATATCTGTTTGGGGAGGATCTAAAGATGAGGAGAAATGGTAGAGAAGTAAAACAATCTCAAAATCAAGAGTAAGGATGCTAGAGTTTTCACCAATTTAAAAAAGAAAAAGATAGAGAAAAGGGCTAGCGATACCTATTTTACCTCCTTGGCTGTGTGCTTAACTATACAGAATCCAAATCATCTGTGTTCTGCTCTGGAATGATGTATTGATTGCATTAACTGCACTTGCAGTTCAGCTAGCCACTAAGTATACTCTCACTTCTGCAAGAGTTGTTCCATTTTCCAGAAATATTTATTTATGCTGATTCAGGAGAAAGCAAGCCAAACATAAACCCCCCAAAACTGGGTGGAAGGATTGGCTTAAACCATGCCCTGATTCCTTTTGGAAAGATGGGAGAATGGCACTTTTGGAACAAAATGCTTTCGCAGCTCCTTAGTTGTCTGCCTGACAGACATGAGCAGCAATGGCACTCCTAAAAAGTATCCATATCAAACAGCACCTGCAAGGTTTTCATACATCCCTGTCATGCTCCATATCCCAAAGGCCTGGTTGCCTACTGGGGAAAAAGTGGAAGCCAAAAGTTTGTTGAAATTGCGCCATTTTGTGAAATAGTACTGTGGTGATAAATCAGAAAATTCAGACCATTTTTTATCAATATTTTCCAGCCAGCTCTTATTTGTTCTCTCTCATGAGCAACTTCACAGAATGCAGTGCTCAGTTCATGCCATGGTTACTCAATCACTAAAACCTGCCTTTATTCTCCGTCTTCTACGTAAGCATCTATTTCACAGATATTTAGCTAAGTGATGATAGTCTGAGGTTTGCAAGAGTACGTAAGAAAGACATCATATCTCTGTTCATGCTGAAAAAGGTCCTGCAGGAACTGTTCTTACATTAATAAACTTATACAGGTTCTCCAAGTAAGGTTAGGTGGATTCTGACAGTGCTTCTCTGAACTGAGTAGCAAGTTTCTTATTTGGAGCAGTAATAACTTGCTGGTGTCTCCTGTCAATGAGATGCACTAAGTAGTGCCTGAAGAGTGGGAGCAGATTCCTAGAATGGATTTTTGTGGAGTTGGAGGCTGGATGACAGTAATTTGCTATTATGGACTGTAGGTCTTCACTGTCCATCAGTGTGTGGGGTATTGCAGAGGTGTGTGGGACCTAATAATGCCTCGCAGAACTTTTATCAGTGCCAGCAAGAAAGGAATTGAATCTGGTTTATTGCACCACTTACTTCTCGCAAAGTACATTTTGTTTCAGTGTGTATCAGCTCTTCAGGACCACTGTTGTGCCAAACAGATAAGCAGTGTGTTACTGTAGACAAGACGGGCGCTTGAAATCCTGAGGCTGTGTGTGGTGATAATTGTTAGTTTTTAATGACTGGGCCAGTTGACAACTTGTAAAATTTTTCAGTTTCCAAATTAGCACAGTCTGAGCCAGACTAGGGGTAGTTTAACGGATAAGTGAATGGAGACAAAACCCCTGTTGTTGCTCCCTCGTGTTGCATTTAGATCCATTTACATGAGGTACTGATACAATGTTAGGTTTGATTATAAATCAAATGGTTTTATAATAATTTTAAGTTCCAGCACAGACAGTGATTAGGAGCCAACAAATGCAGTAGTTTGCACAGCAAAGAGCCACCTGGATGATTAAGGGTTCGGAGCATCTGATGTGAGGAAAAGCTGGGATTGCCTAGCCTAGAGAAGAGAAGGCTCAAGGGGGATCTTATCAATGCATATAAATACCTGATGTGAGGGTATAAAGAAGGCAGAGACAGACTTTTCTCAATGGTGCCAAATGATAGGACAAGAAACAATGTGCACAAATAGAAACACTGGAAAAACCATTTTTACATAAGAAGAAAACTTTTTACTGTGAGGATGGTCAAACACTGGTACAGGTTGCCCAGACAGGTTGCTGAGTCTCCATCCTTGGAGATATGCAAAACCCAGCTGGACACAACCCTGACTAATGTGTTCTAGTTGGCTCTGCTTTGAGCAGAGCAGGAGCAGACTGGACTACCTCTAGAGGTGGCTTCCAACCTCAAACGTTCTGTGCTTGTGTTTCCTATTAAAGGCCAAGTTTCTAGGGTGTGATTCAGTACTAACTGAAGCTGACTGGAATCTTTACATCAGCTTCAGTGAACAAGGTTCAGGTCAAGCATGACAGGAAAAAGAAACAATATTAGTGGAGATAAAAAGTGAGATGAGATCTAGAACTGGATCTGGGGGCAGAAGAATCAGAGGTACCAATACAAGAAAATTAATAGCTGCTAAAAAGATATATACAAAAAGGTCCAGAAACAGAAATCGAAAGAGATGCCAAAGGGGAGCAGTGCTAACATCTCTGCTCATAGAGCACCTCTGTTGTAACAGAAGGGCTGGATTCTAGATCTCTACCCATTCAATTTTCTTGGCCTCCTAGGTCTCTTCAGTACCAGCTTCTGTGCTAAACAGCACTTCTACTTTGCAGCTGATCAAATGCATGAATTTTTAAGAAGTGGGTAGCTTAAAGAAATTTCCTGGGCAACAAATGTGTCTGATAGTATGCTTTTAATAGTTGCTAGATTTTCAGTCCAGTCTCCATTTAAAGTTCTTCATTTACAGCTAACATAAAAAAGGGAGCTGAAGTTCTTATTTTATTCAAACATACACATTATTCAACAAAGCAGCTGAATATGTATTTACAATTAACCTCATGCTTGGCTGCAGACACTTTTTAAAATTGAGGACAACAAATTTTGACCTGGTGCTGAAGTCTAATTGCAGTTCTTAAGCATTTTTTGAGGACAAAGATTGTTTTTCTCATCGCAGTTCTTAAGCATTTTTTGAGGACAAAGATTGTTTTAAACATCTCTCAGAGCTTCTAGAGGACCTACTGGGTGTTTGACTTCAGTTGTTTCCTTGTTGTGAATGTGCTGGTAGGTGTGTGGGTGGCTTTATGCATTTTCTTCCTTCCAAGGTAACATGATTTATGTTATCTGTTTATAGAAGAAATGTGCAAGTCAGTGGCCCATCTTCTAAGTGTTGTTTTTTAAGTATGGGTCAGTGTTTATATGGATTTCTACTCTTGGACAGGTGTACTTCTTAGATCTGCCTATGAAGGTGGAAGCCGTCGGTCTCATTTATTTTTAGTTTATTTTTTTGATCTATGAAGGTTTATGAATCATGTACCATAACAGTATTAATTACTTTCTCACAAAGATGCTTCTGAGAGAGTTATACTTCACAGGGGCAGCGGAAACTGTGGATTACTGTTAAGAAAAGTTGAAAGACTTGGATAGTACGTGGACATGATCGTAATTCAGCTTGTTGAACGGTTTAGGAAGTAAAATGAGTCAGCCAAATGCAGTACTCTGCCTTGCTCTGCTACCAACCTGGCACTAATAATAACATTTCTGCTGTAAGCTCATGGGCTGAAAATAAGAGACAGAGATGTCGACATGATATGGCAGTGGAAATGGTTGAAATGGCTCTAGGATGCATAAGATGAAGTCTTGCCAGTAGAGATTAAGAAAGTATTGAATGATCTTGTAAGGTATAGAGCAACAATACAGTTGTGGCTTCCCATGTTTAAGGATTAATTGGGTTTGGAAGAGATGCAGAGAGAGCTTAACCTTAAAGAAGAGACCATACGCCTTGTCTTGTTTAGCTCTGCAGAACAAAAGCTTGGAGGAGATAGTATTTTTTATAAAATATTGAGGGCAACAGCTGGGAGTGGGTAAGAGCAGTTTAAGTTAGAGGTCAAGTGCTGGCACTGGAATGAATGGGTATGAACTAACCATGAAAAAAATGGCCTGTAAATAAGGAGATTTTTAATCCTCAGAACAGCCTTAGTGAGAGAGACTGGCACAAATGACGAAAGTAATTTTAAGATGGAACTGGTAAGTTTGAGAAAGGGATTCTATGATGCCCTTTACTATGAAGGGGGAAAGGGATTCCCTGGCCCAGGAGGTCACTCGCAGTCCTGGGTCCCTACATCTTGGGTCATTGGGTGTGTTTCCTTCAAAATCTGTTCTTTACACTTTGTTCCAAACTGGTGGTCTCTTGCTACCATCTGTCACCTGCATCAGGACTAAATTGTGACTTACTTTGTGAGACATAGGACGTGTGATTTGAAAGTTAATGCAGTATTTGTTCAGTGTATTTGCATTTTTGTGCTTGATGCTAGTAGAAGATACAGCCCTAGATTCCTCCTCTGTGGGCTATGATTCACCTTCATTATAAATATTTCACATCAGCCTCATGTTTAATGATGCTGTTGCAAGGGGGAACATCTGGATTCTTCTACCAGGTGCTGTATCTGGATCTTACAAGTTGTATGCATTGCTTTTACTGTATCTATTAAAAATTAAAGCAGGGAAAAATATGCCTAAATTCTTCTGAACAGCCAATCTTGAAATTACTATATTAGATTATTGTATAATTCCCATTACTGCGATATTTGAATAACGGCCTACAATATTCATGTGTACTTAGAGGAACTGATGTACTGAAGAGATGAAGGATGTGTTCAAGGTTATACAATAAGTCTGAGGTGAAAGAAAGCCTGAATATGTCTCTAAGCATGTCTGACTAGTGCTCTGTCTACTGGACTATTAAAAAAGATGCCATCTTCCTGGAAAGGATGCTATTTCAACCTCAGTCACCGGTCATTTGACTGTTCTTATGGAAATCATCTATAATTTTGATTCTTGAGGACATTTTTCAGTTACAGCACAAGTCATTCCTTTTGATATTTATGTACATCCAGAAGACATGGCTTCCTGCCTAGCTACACTTTTCCTGTTCTCCATGCTTATCCCTTGTTCCTTTTTTCAAGTACTATGCTATGCACAGCATGATATCTGTCATTGAAATATTTACAAGTGCTCTTTGCAGTGTTTTGTCTTCCTTCGGTATTCCTGTGGACCTTCTAATCAGTGACTATATTGAGTATTCACAGAAATGGAGAGCACATAGGTGATGCAGGGCTTGGTGCTAGCCTGCTCAGCAAATTCTGACTAGCAGCATCACTTACTTGGATGGATATTTGTGGGAAGAATTATTCTGAGATATCCCCCAAGCTCTGTCCATATTGATATCAGAATCACTTTGTGAAATGACGTAACTAGAGGCCAATATAAAACCTTGTATGTCGAGAAAGTTAGAATTTCTTCTGCATCTTCCAAGATCACATTTTATGTTGTTCAAAACTCGTTTTAAATAACTGAAAATATAGTTACTGGTGTCTAAACATGTCATTAAAAAGCATTAAAAGTCTGCTGCTGATGATCTCATTTTCTGGAATTTTATGTAGTTAAACTACTAATGATCTAGACCTTTCCCTTCACACTATAAAAGGGATGTTAATTTTCTGTGGTAGAGAGTGAACACTGGGGCAGAGCACTTTACTTTGTGTGGGGTGTTGAGAACCACTGGAGAAATTCAACTCATTACAGCTGTGATGGTGTAGCTCAAGGGATGGTAATAAGGCAGTGGTGGATTTATTATGTTAGCATTAGTTTGCTGGTGCAGTCTGCTGATAGGTGTAGTTCAAATCCTCTAACGCAAAACAAAGTCTTTTAAACCCTGCTCTTTCAGCAATTCATTTAACAAAGAGGAGTGCTTTGAAATTAGTCCTTGGATATCTTGTCTTCAATTTACGTCCTCAGTGCAGTTAGCACTTAATATATCCCTTTCAGAAGCAGATTGTCACTGCAAAGTGTCTGTACACAGTCTGTCTAATTCATCCACAGAGGTCCCACTGCATTTCAATTGTGTCTTTTCTATTGCTTTTAGGAGCAAAGCTTGGGGTGCTGCACATTCTTGCCACCTTTTTCCACTTCACTGAAATCATTCACTTGATTTAAAAAACGCTACACAACTAAATTGATTCAGTAAATCCCTTTTTCATGTACAGTAAGTGGTTTGGTGTAAGGCACAAAAATCTTTCTACTTTTACACTTCCTTTCATTTCATACAATTGTCCTTAGAAAAGTAAGTCTATAAATGATAAAAAAAAAAAAATACAAAGTGGAGCCAAGTTAGAAGGAAAAAGTTTTAACTAGCTTTTTTGTCAAGCTTCAAACAATGCTTTCTCTGATTTTGACTTTCTCTTTCTGACCAGTGTCTGTTTACAGTCACTTGTCATTAACTAAACGTATTTATCAAGGTTTGCAGACATTGCTGGCCTATTTGATACTTCTCTTTTTAAACAAAAACACCCTCAGAAATTGATATGGTAGCCAAAATGATATTCATAAAAAATTTAAGAAAGAGCTCTCAGCGTTAAAAAAAAAAAAAAATTTTTTTTGAAGGAGCTGAAAAGAAAAAGGTCTTGGAATTACAAGCAGTTAGACTTGGGTTTTTGCGTAATGACTCCTGGTATCCCACTGTGAGAAGACTTTCCCCAGCTTCTCGTCTGCATTCTTCCTCGTTCCCTGCGGGAGAATGAGTTGGATTTGTCTGCCATATTCACAGCAATCGAGGTGATCCAGGTTGAAAGAAAATCAATAAGATGTGTCCATTTATGCCTCACAAAGGAAGAAAGGTCTAAAGAACAGACATGGGACGTGATTCAAGCACTAGAGACTTAATAAGACTTCTACTTGTGTTTGAAGGGGATGGTAATTTATATTTTACTTTGAACTTTTTTTTATGCTTCATAACTATTGGGATTCGGGCTGACATGGGAAGCAAGGAAAAGAAGGTTTGATGCTGTCTTAGAAGACCTAACCCATTTGGGAAGGCCATGCTCAAAAGTTCAAAAAATTTTGTTTTAGAAAAGATTAAAGAGACATCATATCATCATACTGATTTATCGCTATTGATAAAACTGGTTTAAAGTATTTTGGATTGGGGTACAATAAAAAAAAGTCTTTCTTCGAGAACAGCTGCAAGTTTCTCATTATTGGCTGTCTTTTCTGTGTGTTTGATATCATTTTGCTTAGAAATAGAGGAGCAGTCATAATAGGTACCCTGGTGCCACTTGAAGCTTTGTCAGGGCAGCTCCCCAAAAGTGGTTGTTGTTCTGCTTGATGTCTGCCGTGTTAGCCACCAGGGTCCTGCTGTCCCAAGGGTGTACTCTGTCAGCCTTTAGCAAAAATGCTGTCTCTGCTTTAGCATACGTTGTTTTTTCAAGCCTACCTTGTGGTGTACTTTTGCAAGTGAGATGTAAGCATGCTCTTATTCAGCAGGAATTAGGACCCAAAGGAGTTTCAGAAACAAACCCCCAAAACCTTAAAATAAAATAAACCAAGACAGGCTGCAGGCATGGGTCTAGTTATTGCAATCTTTGTCTTGTTGTAAAAGACAAAACCAAAAGCAACCCTTCTTACCAAAGGAGTAAATGGCTTCAAAAATTAAGTTTCAGCAAGGAATGACATAAAAGCTTGCTGATCAATGAGGTAGTATGATGATAACGTTGTGGAAGAGGAAATATTCTTTCTTTTTCTTCTCTTCCAAATATTTTGGGTATACATTCCCTTCAAAATGAAGGCTGACACTAAACAGGCCCCAGATGAAACATCTGAAATGGAGGTGGTGTACCCGAGGAAAAGGAATTCATATTCTGAAATCTGACTCTTCTTGCTAAGTAGCTCTTTAAGAAAGTTTCAATTATAAGAGATATTTCCAAGAAGAAAATTTTGCTTAGTGCTTTATACAGGATAAAGTTAAAGGTGTAAAGAGGATAGAGACAGATTTAGAGCCCACTTTAAAGGTATGCAGAGGTTTATCGTTATTAAAACTACCATTTGTTCCAAATCAGCCCCTTTTCACTGAATCTTTGGCAGATTTTTGCAGTTTCATCTAACTTTGAGTCTTTTCAAAATAAATTGCAAAGTGAGTTTGAGAAGCATTTGGACTGTTAAAGGATTTTTTTCTAAGGCTTAATTGGTATCAAACAAGATTTTAGTGAACACAGCCAAGTGTGCCCATTGCATCGTTAAATGAGCAAAGCTAGCATTTAACTGAGATTGACTTACACCACTGTCCTTCACTTTCAAGAACTGTACTTAAGTGGGGTGAGATCAGAATACCAAAGCAGCCCATGTAACTGTGCAGTCGCAGATTTTTTTTTTTTTAAGGTTTCCTTCATATGCGTTTCAACACAGCGCTGTTGTGGGATGACCACTATTAAAACAATTAATAAATAAAAAGAGGTCCTAACACAGCAATTGTGCAACAGTGAATGAAAACCAATGTGGGCCAGGCTGTATTGCCTGGAAAGGAAATGTGAAAATAAATCCCAGCAAACTGGAAAGGGATTGGATGGACCAGCTGATGGGCCTGCCACACAGAAGTGAGATTTTGCAGTTTACAGGCAGCCCTTTTGCCTTAAAGGATCTGAGAAGTGTTTTAGCATCTCCTTTACATAACAAAGGAGGTACAAAACCAGCTTTGCATACAGGAGACTACACAAGTCTGCAACTGAGTCGCACAGGGCAGGAGAGGCATTGAGAGCAATGACTGCTTGCCAGGCCCCTGCTGAAGGTTGCCAGCAAACACCGTATCTCATAGAGGTATTTCATGGCCATTTAGGGCTGCTGAGCTGATATTCTCCAATGGCAGTTGCCTCTTTGGCTTATAGCAAACAAATGTAAATAGCTGTTCTGCTTCTCCAGAAAGTCCCACCAGAGGGAACCTAGTTTCTTGGCACCTTGTCCTACACAGCCTTTCATTTCCCAGGGGATGAAGTGGATTCCTCTCACACAAAGCCACAGAGACACTAAGTGGGAGACTGAGGTTATTTCTATTGATGGGTGTTTCTGTTTGGCCCTTTCTGGAGTGCTTGGCAAAAGTGTTGTAGAGTTGCTAGACCACCCTCGCTACTCTGCTGCTTTTCACCCTTCCTCCTGCAGCTGCCTCGATTTCCACATAGCTCTTCTTAACAAAGATTTTCCGAACTTGTGGTTTAAATAAGTAACTGAAGAAACTGATGATTCAGGGTCTGCAAATTCTCCATTTCTGTAAGCTATTAACAGGTAGACAAAATCTCAGCAGTCCCACCTGTGAGACGTGCAGACATTTTTATCTGTGTGTGTCCCTGGGAGGAGTGGCATTAGAGGAGGTTTGCATCAGAAAGGGGAATGATACCGCCATTTCAGCATTAATTCATTGGTAGAAGCTGGGAGACTGGAAGCACCAGTATAGTTTTATGAACAGTGTTAAGTGCATTGTTATTTCTGGGTATTTCATTTTTTGTTAATACTACTGAAAGGAAAGAAACAACGGTACTCTGAAAGGACAAAGAGATCCGTGCTACAGCAAGGCCACGGGCCAGGCTGGTGTTTTCCTTGGAAATGGAAAAGCACCTTCCCTCATCTGTGCACAGCCACTGTAAACAGCTGGCCAGCAGTGGTCTTGGCACCCAGGGGTGTGCTGCATTTTCTACCAAATGGCTCTCCTTCCTAAAAGCAATTTATCAGAGGGAATGGGGTAGGTTGGACAAAATCACTGTTTCACCCGCGCTGCCGCCGGGCGAGCTGCCAGCCCTGGCTGTGCGTGTACAAGTCTTGTAACCGGGAGTGTTTGTGTGCGTGCCTGCCAGCGCAGGGTGTCTTCAGCTGCCCCTAGAGAGATGTCGCAAATGTCTTTAGAGCATCAGATATTTTGGTGTGATGCAGGGTTTGCCATGCTGAGGTCCTGGTCCACAGACAGAGCTCCCCACTGCCACCACAAATGCAAAAAGGTTTTGCAAAAAATATTTAAAAAAGTGGGCACATTAGGAAAAGCAGGTTCATTCACTGCCCATGCAGTCTCGGCTGCCAGGGAAAGCTAGCTCCAGTTCCCAGAGGAGAACATTATGTCTCCGTGGAGTATTCACCCAGGAAGGCAATTGTAGGAGTATGTATTGATGGTGATCACTGACTGTTTCATTCATTCTGGGGAAAATTCTGAAGAAAAATGAAACGGCTGGGTTTCATTGATGTGTTTCTTGATTTGGTGCAACATTTCTGCCCAAAAGTATCAAAAACTTTACCGAATAATGATGAATGGGAGATATAAAAAAAACCCCACAAAATCCCGCACCCCAAACCCCCAAAACTTGAAGTAAGTGAGCTCAGTTCTCCTTTACAGAAGAACTGTGAGAATTATTTTTCTTTATTAAAAAGAAACTCTCATTGGAATGCAAATTTTGATTTTGATTATCTGTCACGGCCTGCTTTGAAGTTTTTCAGACAAAAATAAATATCTCCATAACAGAGAGGGTTATAGTAGTCTTGTTTAGAATCATCTGACTAGGAGTGACATCTAATCTCAGAATATATAAGGTTTTATTCAGGCCACAAAGGCTTTGAAAGAGCTTGACTCTCTTCTGTTTTGTAAATTTTCTATAAATGGTTTAATAAGGTTTTTAGTTCAGACCCAAAAAACCAAGGACTAAACCATTTCCATCAACCATATTGTTGAAGAAATATAAAAGACACATAATTCAATTTAAATAAAGCTGTAGCTAGGTTATATCATCCTTATCTCGGTAAAAAGTATTTTCTTTTACAATCCTAAATAAATAAATAAATATCTGTGACTCAGCTTTGAAGGCTTTGCTTGGATAAATCAGGTTTTGGCAGCTCTGTAATTCATGAAACAATACCTCTAGCTCTACTGGAATGGGAGTGGGATGTTTCAAGCTTTATGATTCTGTTCAATTCTGGAGCGTTAATGGGGCTATTTGTAAAGAAAGAAATATAATGAGTTATCACAAAACACAGCAAGAACTCTAGAAAGGGGCAGCCTCCCATCCATCACCCGTTCTAGCGTATTCACAAAAGAACAGGGCAAGAAATCTTGTGAGGACGGTGGGGAATTTTGCTTTTACTCTAACCTGACTTTCACAAATTGTGATGGGCCTGGAACATTATTTTCTTTACAAAATGACCCCAACTGGATCCTAAATTCAAAGTGGGAAAGCATGTGACACAGATTTTTGTGGAGGTTTTTTTCTACCTTCCTCTACTTTATGCTTTGAGATGACATTATCTTAATTGAGATTTATTTATGAAAATAAAAGTATTAGATCATTTTTATCTGATATAGAGGCTAATTCAGGATGCCGACGTTGCCATATTTCTGTGGCACCTTCTGGTAGGGCTATAAGTAAAGTTACCTGTCATTTACATTCTCTTCTCCTCTATTTTGGAAGTTTATGACTAAACTTTGGAAAGTTCTTGTGGATTCACACTTTGACATATGAGTTGGGAACCTGAGAGCAATCCTATTTTGAACATTAAAAAAAAAAAAAGGCAAACCCACACTGAGGTGTTTTTTGGGGTTTGTTTTTTGGTTTTTTTTTAAGTTGTAGAAGCACAAACAGAACCAAAATTTTAACTGGTGTGTGTTGTGATGTAGCTGCAATCCTGTCCTCTCTCATCACACCCAGAATCCCTAATGAACCCCGAAGAAGGTTTTGAGTGAATATGGGTTTTAAGAAGGACTGAAGGTTTTGCCCCAAAGATAATGAGATAATTATTGTATTTCATAGTGTAGTTCAGAGACGGTGAAACAGCTCGGAGTAATGAAATGAAACACGCATACCAAAACAAAGGGCACAGCAGGAAATAGTCTAAAGTACATGATAATCAATTTTCACATTATAAGCTTTTACATCTCTCCTTCCATATATCCCATTATAACAGGGCCTGTTGCTTATTAAAAAGGAAATTGAGATGTCACTAGCTGTGGAAGAGCAGATCCTCAGGCAGCATAAATCAGTCTAGCTGCACTGAAGTCAGTCACACCAGCTATGGATCTGACTCAGGATCCATTTGGTGTGATGGATCAGTTTTAATCTGCAATCCAGGAGTCTCGCTCTTAAAACTTTCTGTGTTTTGAAGGCTGAAAGACTAAGGGAGGCTTTTTGGAGCTATGCAGTGTAGAAACAAGAGTTGTGCATACTAAAAGCAGAAGCTTAAGAAGAGCAGAGAGAGCATCCCACACTCTCCTGATGCTCAGGAAGTGATGCTGGAGTGGGAGCCCTCCAGAGGACCCTATTTACATACACTATACTCCCCTTTCCATAGGGCTGTTTCCTTCAGTAGCGTATTTCCAATGCCTAGAGGTATCTGGCTTGGTACCATCAGACAGATATTGGGAAAGGAAAAAAGACCTTATAGTTCTCTCAGCTTGCCTGTGGGAGAAATTGTCTTTGTTATGGACAAGGAGATACAAGAGGGAGATACTGTTTTTGCAGCTGAAGTGCTTTTCCACCTGAACATGGTAAAAACTTCCCAATTTCATACAGAGTTCGCTGTACTAAGTACATGCACTAAGCCCTTTATAGAAAACAAAGCTCCAAGACTTTTGCTGCAGCATCTCTGTATGAGATTCTCTGAGCTGATGCCCTGTCTCCTCCCTCCCTCAATAGTTTTTCCCAAAGTTAAATCAGGAAGCAGAGGGAGACATGCAACCTCTTATAGCAAGACAAATGTTTCCTGAAGAGTTTTAACATTTAAATAAGGCACATCTGAGACCCTAAGCAGTGGTATCTGGATGGTGTACTTCTGACGTAGCTTGGTTGTCCTCCCAGGATGCGCATCGCCTTTGCCTGTCCTCTTCCTTAATGCAACAGGCACGGACAAACCACTGCAAAACCTCCTGTGACTCCGGTGCTTCTAGGACAGTGCTGAGGCTTTTGCTGCCCAGGATGCGATTAGGTGGCATGCTCATTGATCTCCTGTCTCACAGAATTTCTACAGCTCTACAGTCCTGACCAGTATATTTTTCAGTAATGAGTCCCTCGTGTTTTCCAATGAGAGAATTATTTTTAAACCTGGGCTTTATGGGATTATGTTCTTTACCGTATATAGGTATATCAGGCTATACATGAGAAATTACTCACGTGCTTCAACTGTTTAGCTATCCCCTTAACACTAATGAAAATAGTCTCAGCTGTCATTCCTCAAGTACTTGGCTCCATAAGAATTAAGGGAAATTCACACATGAACATGAAAGCTTATGGCATAGTATTCAGCAAGCTACATTGTTTTGAGACAGCAATTTCACCATGTGCCATAAGACCAAAAGCATGATAAAAACCAATGTCAAACACTTTCATGAAGCAGGACTTGAGAGGCCAGTGCACTGTGGCCTGTAGAGTTGGTGGCAGTAAAATGCTGTGAGTGAGGTTGTGTTTGGAACTGTTTTCTGCAGAAGGATATAACCTGTCTTCCACTGCCATCAAGGTCTTCTGATGTGGATGGGTAAGATGAGTTAAACTGATTCTTCCTCCCTTAGAGCAGCAACCTGAGATCTCCGCTCCCTTCTCACTAATGCCAAAAGGCTACAGTTTGCAGAACTGTAAAATTATACAGGTTTCGAGCCTGTCAAATATTGAACTCTATGTAGCTCATGCTACCAGTCTTTATGCAGCAGCATCTGCAAAGATTTTTATTTTTCCTTCAGGAAAAAGAACATTTAGTTGCTAGTGGCCATCACCATATTATTTACTTTCCATCTTTCCCTTCAAAGCTAAACAATGTACGCTGGAGTGTTTTTGCAGATGCCATGTTCGGCATAACCACCTGTGATCAAATGCAGCTCTTAAGTGAGTCATTTCAGGGACTCTCTTGTCCATAGCATTTCATTGACCATTTTCCCAATCAAGACGTAAGGCTAGAAGGATTCAGTCTTGGTACAGTGTTGGAAGGGACCCAGAGCAATACTGGATCCTCTCCTGCGTCAGAGGAAATGGTGATGGCTCTGTTTGCCAGCAAACAACCTTTCAGAGGTAAAGTTATATAAGTCTAAAACGCTTCTAGCTGCAATGGCAGAAAAGCAAGGCCATATGCCGAGCCACCTGGTTTTACGGAGGAGTTGCTTGTAAAGCCCCATGGCCAATGAAAGGAGATTGTTCAGGTGGCTTTGAGGAGGAGGCAGGCAGGATTGCTTTATACATTATACATTTCTCAGGCAGAGGAAGCATATTAAGCCTACTGAAGAGAGATTTCCAAGTCAAAGTTATATCGGTCGCTTATATAGACGGTGCAACCCTCCCCCTCCTACTCGCCTTGGGGGAAGAAGTGTTTTCTTCTTTTGAAAGTTTTGAGATACTTTCAGAGCCACAGAGAGAAACCCTGTGGAACGAGAAAGGATTTGGATGTATTTAGAAATATTACAATATAAACTTTAAATATAGAGGATATTCCTCTTCCTTTGATTTATGAGGACTAAAATGTAACTTTTGGCTGCAGCCAACATTTTGAGGCAATTACATAGTACAGAGAGGAATAAAAAGTGCCCTAGCTCTCTGCCCAAATGCTAAGGAATTGAAGCTGCTTAGAAATGCTGGGTAGGAGTTGAGTCCAAATTGTTTAGTTTTTTTCCTTTCAGACTTTGATTGTCAGGGTTTTGAATCTGGTCTCTGTTGTAGCCCTTATGTTGTCTCTGCAGAGATCACAGCAATGCTCCCAAAGTGAACTCGGAACATTCCTTTGGGGAATGTCCTGCTGACTGGTTCTTTTCCAAACAATGTACAGCTACTGAAATGGCTTTTTTTCAGTTCCTCATGTGTATCATGCTTCTTTCCCCTTCCAGAGTAGGATAGATGATATGGTTGAGTGTGTTTGAAGAGGTGTATTAGATAAGGTGCAGGTGGCTTGCTGCACGCTCTTTTTACCTGCAAAAGTAGCCCTTATAGTTAGAAGTTGGGCACTGCTCTAGTTCGTTAGGGACTAGGTGAATCCTGAGACATACCGAGGCTCCTGAGGGTGACATTATTTCTTCTCCTTCCCTGACATGTACCAGGCTCAGACATAGCTGTACATCAAGGCCTGGCCACCTACCCAAATCTCAACTCATGATCTAGACAAGCAGTACTAAAGAAGTCACGTATATATATTCTGGGGAGCATTTCATCCTGATCACCTGTGTGTGTCTGTTCTTTGCCCCCTCAAAGGGACAAAAAACACTTAGAAGCACCTCAGCCTCTGAATGCCAAACAGATGCTTCCTCTTTCCTGCTCCTGTAACATTTGTCCCCCTGTTGTATTGCATACACATAGAGCACACGCACAGTTAGCATCAGTGAGAATACTGTGGGGCAAACAAAAAGAAGAATTAAATGGTTTTCAGCTGTGTGCAGGCAAGAAGAGGTAGAAGGAGGAGCAATGCATGGAGCTCGTGCCTGAGACATGGATGGTTTGCACTGTTTGAGGTGCAATGAAATTGTTCCTCCTGCAGCAGCAAGGACTGCATCTTCCCCGCAGTTTGGGGAGAAGTAGTGACATGGCTCAGCTTTCAGAGGGAGGAGGTCAGCTAGAAAAAGTCTACTCTGGGTGCAGCAGGGAAGAGAAGCCATCTTTCTGAGTAGCCTTAATAGGGTCCGTGGACCTGTCACTCTGTCAGCTGAATTCTTGGCACAGGGCTGGTGTTGCCAAGAGCTCTGCTTTCCTTCTGTCTGTCGTTGCTAGGAGGATAGAGGAGAGATAAGAGCTGAGTAGGGTTCTGTATAAATGATCCTTCCTTAGTGTCTTTTGGTTTAGCTTTCACAGACTGAGGCCCCCAAAGTACTTGGCATGAGTAAAGTTTTCAAAAGCATGAGTAATTTAGGAGATTAAAAGGCATTTTCAAAAGTGTCGACTTTTCAAAGTGCCTAATTTCCAGCGACTTTCAATGAGGTTTGGAATCTTAAATCATCTGGTTGCTTCAGTGAATAGCGCTGTTGATTGCAGCGTAATGCATCATCGGTTGGTATCCTGCTTATGTCAGAGGTCAATGCTGAGTGACTCTGAGGAGGGTGTACAAATCCCCATCACCAGGCAATGGCAGGGAAATTCTTCCTGTCCCTTCCTGGAGGTGGCTTTGAGAGCTCAGAGCTCTTCTGAGTTTCTGGGATAATTACATGGGGATACTGTGGGAGGAGTTCAGTCAGGCTCCTTTTTAAATTGGCTGTGTTTTCTTCATGTTTTAATGACAGGTGCTGTATCAAGTTTTACTCTGACCAATTTGCTACATTTTTTTGCTTTTCTTATTTTGCTGCATATAACTTTCGCTTATGTCTTTGTTCTGTTTTGTGGTAGGAGGCTCTATCTATTTATGTATTTTTATTAACGTATATAGATATAATTTAATATATGAAAACTCTCAGTGTTAGAATTGTAGGTTTCCTAGGTGTGTCTTTGGTCTAAAAAACAGTCATGTGAAGCACTAACTTAAATACTTTGCTGAATTGTAGGCTCACAGAGGGAGAGATGCAGATGTTTAGGAGGAAGAAGGGCTCAGCATTTGCATTTGGATGCATGTCTTATGGCTTCAGAGCTCCCAAGTGGAGCAACTCCGAAGTTCAAAGTGGTGTGATTTTTGGCTGAGGTTTTTTCCTAAGATGACTTCTTCAGGGCATAAAATATTCTGCCCTCAATGCATGTACATAACTCTCATCGGCCTTAGAAGTTACATGCCTACATCAAAGGAAGGATTTACCCCATAATGATTCATCATGAGCCTGACAGGCAAACACAACAGTGGAGAGCTCACAAGCCAAAGATCCTGAGCTAGGGGGATGGCAGAGTTCAGATCTCTGCTGATCAGCCACATTGTGGCTCTGATTTTCAGCAGTTTTTAATTTTTTGTAATTGTTTAAGTATAGTAGGGATCAAACCACATGTTCTCCATCTGGTAGAAGAAACAGTAGGAATCAAGCAGAGGAGATAGCCCTTTAACATCTCATGTGGGAGGTAAATCAGGGTCAGATTAAATTGTGATGCTTTTTTCCTGGAAAGTGGTTCTCCTTATCCCTGGTGTTACGCTGGAAACACAGAACCACAATATTCTAAAGCAAATCAGAAATACCTTTTTATTAAATGTGATTGCAGAAAGTCCTGGGAAGGAATGTGTTAATGACTGGTGATTGAATGCAGTGGTTTGCAAGCTCTAAGCAGCTTTAGTGTCTCCTACCACAGCCCTGATTTAAAATTCATAAATGCTAATCCTCCATAATTTACGGTTTAAAAAGCAGCCCCACTCACAGGCCCTGTGGCTACAGCTCTGTCAGAGTAATTATGCCGCCAAGCTGAAATTGGACTACTAACTGAGATATTAAACAGGGTAGGAAATCCTCTTCCCTGGCAGCCTACCCAATTATTCCAAATAAGCAAACAGATTAGTGAGTAATTTTCCAGTTAAATCTGGTGATTGGTGCCAGAATTGTATGTTAAATATTCAGAAGTAAATAGATTAAAGATGAAATGTCCCCTTTTCTCAAGCTTAATTTAGTGTGTATATTAAAACTTTTTAGGGGGAAAAAAATCTTCATTGAAGTGCAATACGCTTGCTTTGAAAACAGAACCTTTCCCGGCTTGTTTGCACTTGGGGCAGTGCCGTTCATTAGCTGGGGCACGTTGTGCCGAGGGAACCTTGTGCCACATTAGACACAGTATCAGTCCTGCTGTTCCTTTATCCCTCACCTTGGAGGAGCCCTCCTGGGTGGCAGTGCTGAGAGACTGCACGCAGCTCTGCTCGGGACTGTTGGGGACAGCTTTCCACCAGAGACTGCGTGATGGCCGTGTGCTATAGGGTGAGGCTGATTCAGTATTGCCAAGTAAGTGTGGGACTGCTAGCTGCCCCAGCCATTTTGGTGATCCATTTGGTATTAATAGTGAAGATGGGCATTTCTTATTCATTCTGGTTCTTGGGGTGGGGAAGTATTTTTTGTTTCTAAATTCAGTTTGAATTTCCCCACTGACCTGCCCAGAGTTCACATTTTTTACCTTTCCAAACACTCCTTGTAATACAGTGTTTGACTGGGACCCCAAACAGAGGGAAGGCAGCGGCAAAAGGAAGGAAAGCATGGACTGAATGCCCAACACACATAACTTTGGTGTACAGGGGCAAGTGGCAGGGGAGAATGCAGGATAGCCCAGCTGGGGTAATCCAGGAACATGAGCAGTAGGTCTGTCCCTGTGCTGCCGCTGCACCACAGGCTGTGCGTGGTCACCCCGAAGAGCTGAGTCCAGGAGAGAGTGAAGTTAAGGGGCTGTGCTTTAAATAGAGAGGTCAGGCAGCCTTCAGCAGCTGAAGGGTGCTGTCCTGGGAGAGGCCCGGCTCTGCTCTGGAGGTGCTGTGCTGACACCTGGACCACTTCAGAAACCAGCTACGGCTTGCGGCACCTCTCAGGAAGCAGGGCCAGTACCTCTCCCCAGAAGGGCTGGGGCGGTAGTTGCTGCACGGACCCGGCGTTGCTTGGTTGCTGCAGAGACTATGATGGTAGGCTCTGGGAAGCCCAGGTGGTGCGCCCTGCATTTTAGGACTGCAAAGTTCTTTCTAAAAGGAAGTCTGAGGGAAATGTTTTCGCATTCATGGATTAAAGCAAGGATTTATACCTGTTTGCTGGAACCGTGCATATATGTTTCAATATGCAACAGCAGTGAGGAGAGGGAAGCTGCATTTGAGGAACTGGAATAGTTTTAGCACCTGATGGAATTTGCTTTGAAGTTGTTCCAAGGATCCCAAATACATGAACAATGTTTTTTGCCATTTGTAGTATTTTCTCCAGGCACTAAAAGCTCGTTCTTCTAAGGAGGTGTACTGTCCTCATTTGGAAAGTGAAGTGGAAGGAGCGGCACCTGCTTATCAGGAGGTTAAGGTACAATAGCTCTGGGGCTTAGTGCTGTGTAGCGCCTCCTGAAAAGGCAGAGCTCTGGTCTCTGCTTCAGGAAAGAGTTAAGCTGAAGCAGGGTAAGGAGGTTAGTGTAATAGGGCTGCATAACATTGCTCGATCATCCCCTTACCCAATTAGGCTTGCATCAGCCCTTGTTCCTGTTTCTGTCACTGGGGAAGGAGAGGGATCGAAGGGCTTCATGACCTTCAGTGTTAGTTATGGCTTGGTCTGTTGGGCAGGTGAGAGGAGTAGTTCATTCTTAGGTCTGAGTTTAACATTTTCGATGTTTTAAGTCGTGATATATTCTCTAGAGTGGGCAACTTAGAGTTTTTAAAAAACTTGCCAGCATTGGCTGCCTTGGGATACATAAGATGCATGATCTCTGTCCTTCCTGAGAAAGACCAGGTTTTGGTGAAGGAGGTGGTGGTGGTGAAGGGACCAGGTCCCCAGCTTGAATAAGTTGTTCATGAAAAAGTCTGCAGCTGTTATGCCTGGAGAACGGTTTGGATCAGCCACCTCTCACACCTGGGCATGGTGTGCTGAAGGAGGCAGAAACTTCCTAGCCATGGGCCCACAGATTTGCTTTACCACTGGGACATGCGAGAGCTGCAAGTAGGTAATGCGGAACACATGCATAGAAAGGATTAGCTCAACTCCTGCACATCCCAGAGGCTTTTTTCTTCTGCTGTATCCTCCCTGGAGAGGCTTTTTCACCTCAGCCCTCTGCTGGAATGTGCCTTAAAAGCATAATCGAGCTCATAAAAATTAAGTGGTGTGCAATCGTTAAAACAAAAGAAAACAAAACAAAAAGACCCTAAATAAATTTTGTTCAATAAATTCTCTAGAATCAATCCAGTTATATTTGTATTACTGCCAGAGCTCACAGCATAGTTTCCCTTTCTGTGCTTTGCAAGGCTGCAGGGGCTTTTGTTAGTTTGGGTTTTTTTTCCACACCACTACACATGACAACATTTTGGCTTTGTACAAAGAAGTGTTAAAGCCGAAGCCACAATTTTTTTTTTTAGCTTGTGAAGATCCTTCAGATCAAATCTAAGGGCTTACTTGTTCAAAATTGGAATAGATTGATGGTTGTGGAGGGATCCAGGATGAGTTACGCTGCTGAGGATAGAACCCTGTGAATGCCAGGTAGTTAGTTACAGGGCACTAGAAATATAATTATATACAATTTCTGCCTCTCTGATAAGTTCACCCAGTAGGGCTAAAGGTGTGTTTTCTTGCTTATTTTTGATGGCAACGGTGACAAGACGGGATAACTTGTGGTGTCCTGTCTGCCCAGGTCCTTACCGCACACTCTTGCTGCCATAACCCTGATGGTTCAGCATGTGTTGCACGTTTCAGACCTTCTCTGTCTTGAAGGAGAGGTGTGAGTCTTACTGCTTCAAAATACTCTGAACGTCAGCATGTTCCAAGTATCTCGTGTCTCCTGTCTGCTGTCCTGTCCCTCTAACCCAGGGATTTTACATTTTTTTCGAAATATGACAGAAGTCACTTAAAGGATGTCTTTCTCAGACAGGTTTGTCAGTTGAGCTCTTCTTAGCAGAAGCCATTTGAGTCTCCTGCACAGTAAAATGTTTTCAGTTGGTTCCTGGTTCTTTCCATTTGAAATCTTCTCTATACTTACACTGCTTTCAACTTGCCTGTTAAGTCTTCGTGGTCAGCCTGGGGTTTATGTACTTTTGGTTAATCTTTCTAAGAATGTGAAGGGCCATCGCTTGGGATCTAGTAAGTAAGTGGACATGAAGCAAAGAGCTGGACACAAAAATTGCTGTAATGGAATAGTTCAAATGACCATTCACCAACTGCAGTTTCTATTCCTGTCTCTGTGAGTGGCTGTTTCTGAAGACTTTAAGCAGTCTGGATTCATCTTATTGGTTTTGCCCATCATATTCACCTACCATTTGGTGAGTGAATAATTTGTTATTAGTCCCTGGTTTTGTTTGTTCTTGATTCTGAGAAGCATAGTGCTTAGTGGCTGTTACCAGTGAACTCTCTGTAGTGAAAATAATATTTGATTGCGTCCTTAGAGTTGCTTATATGCAATCCCTTTTAAAAAATGTAAATCTCTCTCATATGCTTCCTCAATGTTATCCTGCTACCGTGAGTTCCAAAGGTTAATTACATGTTTTGCTCAAAGCTACTTCTCTAATAGGGTCCTTGAGATGAAGGTTGCTGACCCTTTTAAGCCAGTGAACTAAAGCAAACAGCAAAACAACCCCCTGAGGTTGTTATCCTGTGGGTGGCTATTTGTCTCTCTGTTCCTTTTCGTCAGGGCAGCCTTACTGAAAAGACAAGTAATCAAGCTTCCTCTCAAGAAGGTGACCAGACAGTCTGCTGGCATCATGGAAACAGAGACTAAGGCAATAGTTTCCTTGTCGTTTTTCCCAAATGTCAGTTTTTTGGTTTTGAGAAGAGGGTGTGCCGAGATCACCTTTCCTCACTGCTGGGGACCCCTCTGGTACCCCACGGAACAGCCTGTGCAGCCCTGCCCTGAGTGGGCCTAGCTGCCCTGGATGTTTCCTCTGTTGCCTTCTGAGGTTTGGGGGTAGCCGGGAGGCAGACCTGAGCTCTCTCTGTTGCCAGTTATGTCCACAAATGCATTGCCTCTTTGCTGTGTTTTAAATGCTTCTAAATGCGAATGCAAGTAGAAATTATTTTGGAAGCTTGGAACAGAATGCCATGAACAAGAGTTCCTTAAAGGGATAAAAAGCATATAATTTAATCTGTGTTTATAGCATTTAATCTTAAAAACCTGCAATCTTACTTACTTTATGTATCTGTTTCCCTTGAGGAAAGCAGATAAGGGCATCCAGTGCTTCAGCGGCTCATGCCAGCTAAAATGAATCTGAAATGGAAAACGCGGTTGTAAATAAAATACAAGTGGCCAGGACCCACTCTAATTAGCTAAGATGTGCCAGTGGCACTGTGAGTGTTTTAAGAGAGCCTTGCTGGAGCTGGGATCAGCAAGGGTTTCCAGTCTCTCTGGTGACATTACCTGGATGCCAGGACAGCTCAGAACTTGTGGACAGGTGGTGCATGCGAGAGTGTGATTTTTCAGCCCTTGCACTGGTTCTGTGGTTATAGGAGGAAGAGGGAAAAGGTTTCTGGAATAGCTTTCCAGAACACATGGCCAGTCACAGCCAGACCCTCTGTCGCTAACATGGTGTAAAAGATCGCTCAAGAGATTAACTGATGTTTGTCACACTGAAGAGACTAGCTTCATATTTCTCCTTGAAATAGTCCTCTGAAGCATTTTTGTGTTTGAAGGCTGATGAGGACAGGTTCCAGGCTCATGCATCTCCTGTTAAAGACACCCCGCTGTCCACCCAGGAAAAGAAAGCAAGAACAACTGGTCGTTCTGAATTACCACATAAGATTTATAAGGAGAGATGATATCTCTTAAGTAACTAGGTCCCAGACCATTTAGGGCATTACAGACTTCAATCAGTGCCTTGAAATGTATTTATAAGCAAATAGAGCCAGGAGTGTTTTGTGCTATTAAGCTAGTTCAGCAAATCACTTAAGCATTACTTAACACATGCTAAGTCCACTGCACCCAAGGCAAACTCTGGATATGATAAACTCTTTGTCCATAAAATGTCCCCCTCTGGATAATGTAGCACCACTTTATTGCTAAGGGTGATTTTGCATCTGTCTGTCTCCACAAGAAAAAACCTGCTAGTAGAGCTGTTGTGCTGTACCTGTATTGTTTGTGTAATTGGTTTGCTAAGTGTATAAATCTTAAGTGATAGAATTTTGTAATGTACAGTATAACAATTGGCAAGTGTTGTACATTTATTTTCACAAGTGAGGGAGTGACCCATAACTCAGATCCATCACAGTATATGAAAGCACCGCTCACTGTAGTATAGCAAGCAAGGGAATCATTCATACGCAGGATCTTATTCACTTCAACCTTTCCCTTTTCCTGAACACAGTCAGGTTCTATATGTCTATTGCTGCGTGCTCTGTGTGCTGGCATAGATGTATGATGGCATCACAAAAACTGGAAGGGGAAGAAATGAGACAGGAAAAGAAAGGGGTATGGGTAATTGTCTGAGCTAGTAGAAATGTAAGTGGTCAGGCTTGTCAAGGAGAAGGAAAACTGCAGGGCTGGAGAGTGACTGAGACTAGAACTGACTTTTGGAGAAATGGGAGCTGAGATAATACCTTTCAGTTCAAAAAACATGGGTGATGGCACAGGGTGAGCATGGGAGAACCGGAAATTAAAACAGTAAATAAAATGGAAATGTGTTTGATATAGGGAGCAACAAAGTATGTTTCATCCTCTTAATTCTGCTCTGGTTCCTCTGTCATTATTCCCAAATTTAATGCTGTACTTTTCAACAGGACCTCCATCCTGTAGCAATATCTGTGAAAAATCTCTTTCACAAAATGGCCAAAGCAGCTGAGGAGAAACTTTAGTTTGGGGACTTGGTACCTAGCTGCTTTCACCAGGCTTGCAGACCTGCTCTACACGCTGCAGAAAGCCTCTTATCTTTTCCTCTGTACCATGTGAATAATAAAATTAGCTTTAATTAGTTGTATACTAAACCACTGAGCTACCTAGAGAGATTGTGACTGGGTGCTTCTTTGCTAGAAACTGTGCACAGAAAGATGAACCCTGTCCCAAATTTCTGAACAAGCAGGAGAGGTAAAGGAGGAGGTATGGTTATTTCCCATGTGGGATGATTTCACGGATTTGCCAAGGGACATAGGGGGAATCATGTGTTAGGAGGAAGAAATGAGCCTGGATCTCCGAAAACCCAATTTAGCAGCATAACTCTAAGACACACTTCATACTTGCATCCAATTGTACCAGGGTTGCCACTCCATGGGTTATACTTGGATGGATGGTTTGGGAGATCCCCTGGAGGAGAAGGCCACGAGGAGAGGCAGCTCCAAGAAAAAGTTTCTCAGTAGACAAGTTGGGAGCTGCTGGCTTCCTTTTAAAAGTGTAATCAGTTTGCAATTTCTGACAGGGTTAGTAGTAGGTTTTACTCTCCACTCAGGTCCTAGCCTGTGGCACCCATTACAGGTAATAACCCAGCACAGCTCAGACACAAGGGATCTCACGTGTGCCACAGGGTAGGAGGAGGTAGCGCCCAGGTGTTTCTGCCCTTGATGCCGAGGCAATCTCTTTTCCTCAGGACTGACTTTCTTTGCGGCGAGTGTAACCCTTTTGTCATCTGCACCGTGCTCCCCTTTGTCATTGCACTGCTGGACTCACATCCTTGAACTTAGAGCACAAAAACCCCCTCTGGTTTTTGAACTGATGGTTTGTTTGTTTTTCCTCTTTGGTCGATGCTGGGATCAGTGATGTCAACTTGTTCTATTTGCTTTGACAGGAAAATGTTTTCAGAGTTCATTAGGATGGCATCAATTCTAACGTTTGGCACACAAGCATTTGATGACCTTCATGTGTGGGAAGAAATATGTAGGCAACTTCCATTAGTTTGAAAAAACACTTCCACTTGGTACCATTCTGATTCCTGAACCACAGCTTCAACCTGAAGTTTTGAACGGTCCCTGTTTGTGATCTGCCAGCAGGCTCCAGACATGGAGCTGCAGCTGAAACTGTTGGGAACCACTGCATACTAAGTCTGGGCTGAGGTTACAGTAGGGTCCAGCTCTCCACTCTCCTGTAAGGAAGGTGCTGCCAGCAGCCAGGCTCCTCTTCAACACTGACCGTGCAGCTCCTTGGTCCTGGTCAGCTCAACTGGTAGAGTCAGTCTGGTGTAAACGCAATGGTAACTGCATCCTATGCCTCCAAGTACAGAATATTCCTAATGCTTTCCTGGTAGTTCCCCTCAGTGAGATGATTTCATTTGGCAACTTTGGGCTCATTTGCATCAATTACAGGGCTCATTAAAAAAGCTGGACTGACTGATGTTGCTAGCAGCTGAACCTCTGGGCTTATCCACAGAAACAGAATAGGAGACGTTGGCTTTTACCTCCTCAGTGCATCTGCCTTACGATAACAGAATCACTGCCTCTCAAAGTGGGAGGGAAGGTGAATGTTCATGGCTTTCCATGGCCTCTAACAGTGAGGGGCCAAGTATTAGCAAGAGCTTTTGCAGTGGAAAAACTTCTTCAATAGTAGCTGGACTGAGCCCATCAAATTACTCTGAGAGTGACCACCGCATGAGTTGCTGACAGCCTCTGGTTACTGCTAGCCCATAGGATTAGGAAGGACAAGGTAAAAATGGGAGTCCAGGTGTTTGCCACCATTTGTCCTTTGAGCCTTCCCACTCCCTTTGCATTAGAGCTGTGGAAGTACTGCCAAACCAGTCTGTTTTTCCTAGCGCCTGTCTCCAGCCCTTTCCTCTGACCTATCTTAGCTCTTATTTACTTTTTTTAGGATTCACTGTGTTTTTATGTTTTTCTCTCATATCCTGTAATCAAGTGAAAGGTGTCTCTGTGGATAGAGGGGATTTGTACTTAGCCTTTGTTTGATGTTTGCTCTTTCCTAACGGTGCTGCCTGCTGTAAGAAAAGCCAAATGCTGCCCATACGTTGCTGTGCTCCCTTAAATTACGGAGGGTGAATGTTTACGGCTGCTCTCGCTGTTGCTCTTTCTCCATACTCTTCTAAATGATATGTTTTCACAAGCAATTACTCAGGTAGGGAGTCAGGACTGGTTTTTGAGGTGTGCCACTTAGTGGCCAACACATAAAAATGGGAGACAGGAGGAGGAGGGTGGCAGAGGCTTAATACTATGCCTTGCTTAAGAGAATGTCCTTCAAGTGAGCAGAATTCTGCACCTTGTAAAAGTATGACTTTAATTTTGCCTTTCAAATATGAACTAAGCAGGGCTGTCAACACATACTGTGTTCATCCTTGTCAAACCATTTCACTTAGTCTGTCAGCTGTAAACAGCTTAAGAGGCATGTCATTCCAGTATTATTATAGCACTTCTAGATTTGTTTTTAGATTGGCTCTGTATCTGTTCCTGCAAAAGGTGTAGATACAGAGATGACATGGGTTATTTATTGTGTTACTGCAAAATGCTACTTTGCTGTTTTGTGGTAAGCACAGAGTAACTCCATTTCAAATAATGGGCACTGCAGAGTAATAATCCTGTAGTACCATGGTAATACCATTGCCATACTTTGTCAACTCAGTTGTGTCAGTAGAGCAGTGTACTTACTTCACTGCGGGTGTATATGGCCTCGCACTTCATGTGAAGTTTTCTTTCCCAGGAGATCAGGGAAGCAGAATTAAGATGTCTGGAGAAAGAACTCTGATCAACAGATTCTGTACTTTTGGTTTTTCAAAAAGTTGCTTTACATATTCAAATAAACAGTGTTTAAGCTGTCGATGACAGCTTAACTACTTCATCCCAGAACGTTTTGACAAGTGGTTTTCAACATTTTGGTTTCTCAGGATTTTGACAACCCCCAAAAACATGAACTGATTTTATATGTCACATGTTTAATTTATTTGAGATGCATGTATTATGTTGCAAAAGCAATAAGGAGGGAGTTAAAGGACAGGGTGATACACTCCATATTTATGATCATCAGCTTCTTCACTGTGTCATTACAAGAGAAAAAATGTTCAGAGATACGGGGTATGCAAAGCAGTCAAACTTTTATTGCCAATCCATCTGGATTGTGATTTATACAAATTGTTGGTGCAATTTCTCTATGACTGCACTGAAATCCACAGAACCGAACCCATTCTCACTGCAGGGAGCCTTAGCTGCCTCCCTTGTACTTGGCTTCTGCTGAGTGTGTGTTTTCCCCACATTGCTGGCTGCGTGGCCATCGAGGGTGGCACCAAGGGGGTTTAATGGTGCCTGAGCAATGGTGAAGGAGAAAGGTAGATGGTTTCTCACTAGAAATGGGTGAATTTCTGTCTGTATATATTCCATAGAATTGTCATCAGAAATAACACAAATATGTAAACGGATCTTCATTTTAACCCCAAGCTCAAATGGAGCCCAGACGTTTTAAAGAAAATTTGTTTTAGCTGTTTGGGGACTTTTCTTAGGTGTTCTCCAATTTTGAATGGCTTCTTTTTCTATGCCTGCGTTGAAGCAAAAAAAAGATGGGGTACACCCTGAATGTTCCTGGGCCCTTGAGCAAGAAGTGGGGAAAAATACAGGGAGAGAGTTGCTTTTGTAAAGCTCCTAGGCTATGTTAGATATTGAGAAATGTGAGTAATTTCACTCAAAAAAAAGTTCATATTTCAACATCATACCTCAAAACCTTTTGGATATTTCCCAGTGTCTGTTTGTTTTTACTTCGGTCATGAGTGCTTGATATGCTGGTGTATTAGAATAATTGAAAAAACCTCATTTTTCCTATTCAAAACTCAGGGTACCGCTACCCTTTTTCTACACCAGCATGCCACTTATTTTATTTTGTAACTGAGTTATTTCCATCAGTACTAAGCAGCACATGCTCTTAATAATTTTTAAAGTAGGAGGAACTATTTTACATTAACAAATTAGTGACGCCGAGTTAAAACATGTCACATAAATTATTTTGTAATAATCCTGTATATGCACAAAGGAAACCCCATGCATTCTAAATAAAATTTGAAACTAACTTTCCCTAAGCTGATTTTTTTCCCCCTAAAGAAGCGCTATTTGGAGGATTTTTTTCACAAAAAATCTCTTACAGGTTTGATCTAATTGTGAACTTACACTTTTTAAGTATGAAAATTTCCCATAAATTGAAAAATCTAATTTCAGTTAATCAAAGTGCTAGCCATGGAGATCATAGGTGGCTTTTCAGACATCCTAGGGCCAAGGTACTGAGGTGAAGACAGACATCCAGATATTTGAAGATAAGGCTCAGATAAATAACCTTTGCCTGAGACCCTGTGGGCAGGGCAGAGGAGAGGTGTGATTTGCTTACTCCAGGGTTAGCTGCTCCAATTTTCTTCTGATACCTGATAAGTAGTATCTTTCTGATAATTTGGGAGTTTTAGCAGATACCTTGTATCTGACTAAATTGCCAGTGATCTCCATTCATTCTTTAAGAAGTGGTCTTTTCTGTCGGCTATCAGCAGTTAGTATTTTCATTAACAGAGAGAAGCAGGGAGTTGGTGAGGAGCGCAATGAAGCTACATGCATAGCATGGCACAGCACGCTGGCTGGGTAAGAGGCTGTCACGGTGTCTGTTAGCATGCGTATTGCCAACACCCTGCTCTGATAAGTGTTACCTTAATTGTAGTGTGGGACTGCCTGAGTAAACGCTCCCCACAAGTCCCCGACACTGCAGCGTAGCATGACCAGCGGATGAGTCGGCCCTGCTATGCCGGCCAGGAATACGGGTGCCCGTGGTAGCTTGCTGGCAAGCCAAGCGCAGGCATGTTTTGTTTGGTTTTCCCCTGATGGAGAGGGGAAAATGGGAGGAGACATGACAGCCTTTGACAGTGAGAGGGAGATAGAGTTGCCTGCGTCAGGAAAAAAATAGCCACTTTTGCAAGAATGAGTGGTTAGAAAAACAAAAAATAAGCATTTTCAATATATTACAAACAAGATTATCTGCCAAAAGGGCAAGATAATTATCTTAATGTGATTTTTGACCAAGATAAATTTATCTTATTTTATAAACTGGGTAACAATTTGAATCTTATGCAAAACCTAGAAATAAATCTAAAAAATATGATAATGTAATAAAATCGAAATTATTAGCAGTCCAAGTGCCATACTTGAGGCAGTAAAACCTTTTAAGTTCCAATGGAAAATAGGCTAGTAAAACTGGAGTAAGTTACTCTACTTTAATCACTTGATAAATAGCTACAATGTTTGGAAGAATTGATAGTGTCATTATAGCAACATCCCTTTTTATAAACAGCCTGGTGCTGATTTGATTCTAATTGCTGCCAGAGGAACAGTATCAAAGTAGCGTTGCTCCGGCAGTGTAACCTGCGGGGTGAGCGGGAGGGGGATTAGCTGCCTGAAATGAAGAAAGTGCAGGTTTTTCAAAGGCATGGACTCTAATTCTGGGAGTGATGGAGGAGGCTGAGTAAATTCAGTGGTGGGAGAAACTACAGGGAAAATGCTTAAGGAAGAGAAAGCATGAAATAGACAAAACAGGCTCCTCCGACTGCACAAAATAGTGGAAAGCCAGTGAGAGAAGTCAAGAGGTTTGAGTGAACACCTGCTTCTTCCTTTCTCACCAGAAAGGTCCAACCTCCCTGGCTCTCAGCTTTGCTCTACCACAGATGCGATGGCCTCATTTGCAGCCCCCTTTTCATAAACGGCTTTCCATTATGGGTGTCTTAATTTTTTGCAAGCAGTTTATCAGACACCGAAGGCCTAATTTTTAAGACATTACTCATTATTAATTACAGCTTTTTCCTATACTTGTGGGCACTGTGACCACTTTTTGGTTTCCATGCATGCACCTAAAAATGAAGACTACTTTTACAAGTTAGATCCTTAGCAATGCTGTGCTTCAGAATTTTGTAATTCTTCCTCTGCAAATCCTGGATTTGACCCTTCTTGGGCTACAGAGCTATTGAGGAAGTATCAGCATTATACTGATGACTGCTATGACATTTGAGGACAATAAATTTATATTTATCTGCAAAAAAAGTCTCTAGAACACATGCTTCTAGGCTGGCTCTTCTTCCAAAAACTACTAAGAAATTGTCTTATTTTGTGAATGGTAGCGAGAAAAGCACGGTTCCATAAGGAGAGAAGGGGAACACGTTTAATAGTTCTGTCATGTTAGCAACAAACCCAAGAATAAACAGAAATGCAAAGGGGGGAGAGGTACTTGTCTTTTTACACAAATCATTTGATAAGGTTTTCCCATAAAGATTGTGGGCTAAGTGAAATACGTAAAATAGCTTGTTGAAGAAAATGTTGTTTCAAGTGGGACTGAATGGCTCAAAAGATTAGTGATGGGATAGTAGCTTTTCTCCATTTAAGTGGCAGACCAGTTCAAATCAATTCTAGATCTCTAGAGACTGAAAGGTGTTGCTATCCTGTGACTCTTTTGTAGTTATTTGAAATAATTTTTTGGTCTCAATACCATCCTTAGTTGCCAGAAAATTATCCCCAACCCAATCAACACTGAATTACTTTGAACTAACTGTTCGCTCCTCCCCCTAAAGTTGCAGAACCTTCAAGGATGTGCATGTGAATGGCAGTTTTATTTAGTGCTATATTGCTGGTCAGAAATACTTTGTTTTCCATGGAGTGGATAGATTGCACAAAAGAAGAGAGATCCGGGAATAGGATGCAACGTAAAGTTATTCTTTAAAAAAATGCAATGGTTTGTTCTTTTAAATGGGATTTCTTGGGAGAACAGGGCTATTTTTGGACACCTTCAGCTATCCCTGTCTTGCGCCCAGAGCCGCACCTCTTCTGCAGTGCACGAGCATGCCTGCCTGCCTGCAGGCTGTGTCGGGACTTTACCCTACGTGAATGTAAATCATGAAGCAGGGCCATAACGTAGGAAACAGCTATTGGTTATAAGTAACAACTGGAAAATTCAAATTGGCGGCTTGCCCTCCAGGTGTGTTTTGAAGCATCTATTTAATGTGTGAAGCTGGACCAGTGACGTGACGCTAGGGATATGCCAACTTACAGCAGCTCAGAATCTTGCCTATCAATTTTGTTCTGAAAGATTGTAACAAGTAAAATAGCAGACATTGATTATTCTGCCAAATGTAAAGATTAAGCAAACAGTAAGAAGCAATGCTTACCAAGCCAAGGAGGATTTGGATCTTTTAGTGGCTCTAGCAGTAAGTCTAGAGCTAGTGAACAATGGCAGAGTTCATATTATTCAGTGTACCAAAGAAAAAAGAGACCTGAGGTTATTAGAGAAAAATCCCAGCAGTTCTGTGTGTATGACTGCTTGGAAAAAAACAGGTAGGATATTATGACAATTTAAAGGTGTTGGAGAATTGAAATCACATGGCTACAGTCACACTTTCTATAGAACTGATGCAATATGGATTCAGTTGCAGTTGCCTTGCAGGAGAAATTTTATTTTTGCCTTAGCCCAGACAGCTCCAGGTTTAAGAATGCTCATCAGGGGGGAAGGCTAAAGGGGTTAAGGAAATAAGACGCAATAGAGGTGACCTATGGGGACTTTTGTTATTATATGGAGCCTTGATGAGTGAAATGAGAGGAATTGCTCTCCATCATGAAAGGCTGAAATGTCGAGGGAGCAATCGCAAATTAATCTATTAAGAAATAAGTAGGAGGTTGAACAGTGTGACTCAAAAGGATGGAAATATATGGAATAAACTGCAGTGTAAAGTCACAATGATTTCTAAACACAACCTTACAGGCATCCACCTATGCTTTTTACAGTGAAACAGCGATTATTATATATGTGTGTATATATGCAAGACAAAGTTTAAGCAGTCAAACTTTCTATTCAGCTACTCCCAATATTTGTAATGACCAGGTCTGAATGAGAAGTTCTGTTCTGATTTGTGTGACTTTCACCAGAACAATGTGCCAAGAATTTTTCTTTTTTAAAAGACATACCAATAAAATGCCTCACAGGCAGTTTTCTCTGTGGTGATTTTCCCGTTTTGCTGTGACATTTTTAACTTGAATTTAGTGTTTGTAAAAGGTACTATTTGACAGCATTGTGTAACTGAAAGCCTCTTTTTATTGACAGATCATGCACACTCAAGGCTGGGGAAATTTCTCTGTGTCAGCCTGGTGAGGGACACCCCCGCAGCCTGAAGGAACCAACTTCCAGGAGAAAAAGTGGTAAGTACACATCAGTCAGTCCAATCTTATGTTAAATGTCACTGTGTGATTATTTTTAAAGAGTTCACATCCAAAGGATTTGGAGAGAGGCATGAGAAGTTACCCAGCTGGCAGGACTGTGTGGGTTATTTTTTCTGTTCCCCAGCAGTGGTTGCAGCTTTCTGGAGTGTTAATGCTTTGTTCACTAGTGGCTGAAGTGAGACTTGACACAGATTACCATGTACATTTTGGTGGAGCTGATCCCATAGGATGTAGCTGCTCCTCACTGTGGTGCTTGGGAAGTGAGGTTCTGTTGTTTACTCAGTGCCCGTCCTTTATGCCAGTCTTTAGGCCTCAATGTTAATCATTTCATGAAGCTCACGTAGTTTCAGACTTTTACCTTTGCCAGCTTATTATAGCCTAGGAAGATGAGACGTGACTATGCTGAGATACAACCCCCAGTGATGGCACTTTATAATACGGTATAACTGGAGGATTGCTATTGTAGGCAGAGAAAAAGGCAATAAAGCAGCATTGATATCCTGCCTGCCCTCTTATAGGAGTTATTGAATCAAACCTACCAGAACTGCCAGACAAACAATTTGCAGCTGCAGTCTGAAGCCTGACAATGACACAGAATCAAAAAGAAATAGTTGGAGTGCATGGGCTTGTGAACTCCTCTGCAACCTACCACAGCAGGCTCCCTAGGATTGTTCTCCTCTTTCTGGTCCTTTCTTTGTACAATTCCTTCTCTTTACCTCCCTCTTCCTCTCTCCCCCATTTTTTCTGCTATGTCTTGCCATTTTCAGCTCGTCACACTTTTCCCCCTCCCTTTTCTTTCTCTCTCTTGTTGCCTCACTACTTCCTTCTGTTGCCTCCAATATACCTCTTGCCTTTTGTTGGTTTTTCCTTTGCGAGTTCTAGTGCCCTCCTCTGTTTCTCATTGTTTCTGTTTCCTTAATTCTTTTCTTTATTTTTGATTAATTTAATTTTCCCCCACTGTTTCCCATACTCTCTCCTATTCTCCCTTCTCTGCTGTACCTTTTTTCTGTTTCATTTCCCGCTCCATTTTATTGCTCATTGTTTCTCCTTTTTCTGCCAATACTTCTCCCTTCATTTTTCTTGAGCTGTTTTTAGCCAGTAGCTAAGCTCCATGTTGCTTTTACTTCTCAGATGTGAGGATTTAAACCTTTCCTGTGCACTAGGATTTCCAAAGTGCCAATCCAGCTCAACTAAGGGGAATTGATGTGGTCTGCTTCTAATGTCTATGAAGAGAGATACTGCAAAAGCCAGCCTAACGGTAGCACTTGCAAATACTCTGTGGCTCATGAGCCAGGCCTACACTCATAGTTGGCTTCAGAGCTTATCAAATTAATGGGATCTGGATCAGACCTGCAAGTACTGTCTTCCACACACTCAGGTCTTACCAGACTTCTGTCCTTTATTTCAACAGAAATCTCAATGCTCTCAGTTTCTTACAGTATACAGTTTTGCTTTGGCTTGGGGCATTCTGGGGTTTTTTTAATAATTATTATTCTAAAGCACATACAATATATGTAGGGTTCAATGGAAAGCGGCCATACTGTGAAATATGTTCAGGCTCATATATATATATATATATATAAAAACTTTCCTAGTTTTTGCATGCTCGTAACAATTATCTACTACTTCGGGGAAGATTTTTCCATTTCCTTCTCTCGTAATCAGTGTCTAATCATTACCCTTCTAAACTTTAGATGTGCATTCTTCTAAATGGCTGGCAGGAAGGTAGATAGTACAGAAGTCTGCTTTTTTTTTTTTTTTTTTTTTCTTTGCCACTTGTCATGAGTGGCAGGCTCAGGTTTTGTTCCAGCATTGGTTTTTTTTCAGTTTCTTTGCTTTTTAAGATCCTTGGTTTACTTAATTTCTCTATTCCCTTTCCCCACCCACTTCTACTTTGGAGCATCTTGATTTGTTGTTCTTCATGACAGTATTTCCCCACTTCCTTTCAAAAAGTGGTTGCTATTACTTGGCAGTTACATGTTCTATGAGAGCCCCACCACAAGGTGACCTCTCGCGAGGAGGCTGCTGCCAAGGCCAGCTCCCATTGCTCATCTCTAGGCACACCAGGGCAGTCCCATCCCTGGAGGGCTCTGGAGCTGCATAAGCTGCATGAGAAAGGGAGCAGAATGCTCACTGTCCTGTAGCTGGGTACGGGGTAGTTCCCCACTACCCAGGAACCAAGTCAAGCCCAGATCTTGTTGACAGGATGCCACCTCTCCTTGTGCAAAATTATGTATAATATAAGCATGAAAGAAATTCTTCCTTCCTCTCCCATTTTGTCTGCTTCCTTCTGGCTCTTCAGCTACTGCTCCTGTGGTGTTCAGTGCTGGTGAAAATGGAAAGAAAATCAGTTCCTCTACAAGCCAACCCTTTCTGCTCTGATTGGATTTTTCTCCTTTTGTCTGCTTCTTTATTTGATTTAAAACCTTAAACCCCTTGAAGGTTTTCCATTAAGATGTTGAGCACAATTTGGAATGGGGGGAGCAGTCAGAGCATTACCTAAAAAGTCCTAGTTTATTTTTAGCTAATGGAAGAGGAGGGCTGATTGGATTAGCCCAGCAATGTGAGTACCTGATGCAGACTGCTATCAACACATCAACAGAGGAAGGGTTAAGTACAGTTTCTTTCACTTTCTCTCACTCACCCCTTTTACCCTCTCCTGCTTTGCCTTTCTTCACCCAGTAACTGACACTTGCAACAGCAGTGCAAATTCCTGGGCATGTTCTAGTACTGGTCAATACAGGAGTAAATCCCTCCTGCTGTTTCGCATTTGCCACCTGACAGCAGTAGATGCTCAGGAAGACTGAGGGGTAAGGTCTTAAAGCTTTAGACTGGGCTTTAGCTGTGTGACATCTATTAAAGCAATTGGGAGCCAGGTGGCTAAAACCAAGTGCAATTCTTTGTAATGGTACCCCTGAGAGCGCCCATCTCCTTTTAGCACTACTATTGATTAGGCAATTCTTGACTTTGGGGAACAAAATTGGTGTGTGCATCAAGCTTCTTTTCCTCAATTTGGCCTGGTTTGAAATTAATCGTTCACCTTGAGCCATTTTCGTAAGCAGCTTTAAGCTTCAATAAATTTCAGTGTGATTTGGTTTTTCTATCACCTTTCTCTATAGAGGCCTGTTGTTTACTAGTCTTCTCTAGGACATCTCCAGAGCTGTTTGGTCCTTATCCTCATCTGCCACATTGATCCTTGTACGTTGTCCGGTGTGATTGTCCAAGCTCGGTAAAATGCTGGCAGCTTTATTTAATGGCTGCACACAGTGCACTGTCAGCAGTACTGAAGCCAGCGGGTACTTGGATTTCAGTAGGAGCAATGCATTTGATGAGGTAGACCATGTTACATCTTAGAATATTGTCCAGACCCTGCCTCTGTCTTGACTGAAATGATGCGGTGTTCTTAGAGGGAGCACATAAACCGTGAGCAAGTTCCTCTTAATTTCAGAAACTCTTCCTGAATATTTGATATTTACTAGGGAGTAAAATGCCACACAAAGGTACATGAATGTATATTTGTGTTTGTGAGAAGGTGAAAATAAATGTGTCAAAATAAGGAAGACAGTTCCGCAATGCTTTAACCTTCTGCACTTCCCTTCCAAAATATGCCCTCTTCCTCTTTATTTCTCTAAAGTGTAGGAATATTCTTCAGCATGTCATGTCATCATTTGTGGAGAGGCAGGACAGGCTCTGCATGAGAATGTGCCTTTTGCTTTGGGAATTTAGTGCATTATAGTTATTGATACGGGTTTTCCCATCTGTTTCTTTTGGGTCTTCTAGAGTACTCTTGTGAACTGTTCGGTAATGCTAAGTACTGCCAACCACAAGTGACTGACATTGAATAGCTTCTTCCTGCAATAAAACCCAAAGTGAAAGCTGGGCTGAACCTACATGGAAAAAGCTATCAAGCCAGTCCAGTACTTCAGCAGCTAGGTGAATCTGTGTGAAGACTTGAGTCTGCTGCTGCATCACTTCTCTCAGTGCTGCTTCTTGCCTCCTTGTAGCCCTCTTGCTCCTCTGAGTAACCAGGCCAGGGAAGCTGGTATTTAACATTTCTGTGTTGTTGGAAGACCTTCATTGGGATGTTTGGGTGTGGAATAAGATGCAAACAAGAGAATTGGAGATGGAAAGGAAATTCAGAAACACTGGCTTCAGAAAAAATGAGTTTCTTATTCCTGTTTCTGTTCAAAATGGGATAAAGCAGCTCCTGAGGTGTCACAGGCAACCTAGGAAGTCCATCACCTCTTTGCCCAAGAATGCTGATTTAGGAGCCCCACAAGCGGTTTTATATGACATCCCTGTCTGTGTTGAGCTGGTAGGTTGTCAAAGCCCAAAACATTCTGTTTGAACAAGCTGGTGTATTCCAATTAGAAGTTGTTTCATCTGAAAATTCACAGTCAGTTCTACTGAAAATTCAGCTCATCATGAGCCGAGTGTGAAATGTGACGCCAAGATTACAAAGATAGCATTACTGTAGGACTTTGAATGGAGCTCCAAGAGAAAGAAAAGTATGCACCACCTCTCCCATTCCAGTCAAGTTCAATGGAAGTTTTTCTGGACAGATAGTTTTAGAAATCTCAGGAGAATGACAAATTCCAAGCTCAGTTAAATATTTTTTTGTGTGTGTGTGAAATGACGCAGAGCACAATTAGCACAGAAACATGAATAAGGACAAATCTGAGCCAGGTTGCCCAAGCCTGTGTAAAAATACATGCAACTTTGGTATTGAAGGCCTTGCCAAACTAATTAATGAAGCATATGCAAACATTCTGCTTTGTAAACATCCTTTGTATTTCATTAGATCCTCAGAAATCAGTATGGGGGATCTGACAGGAAAAGGTATTTGATCTTTAAATTGTTGCTGTTGCAACAAATCACATCTATATGCTGTTTTACATTCACAGCTGATGTCATGTCGCAAAGTCTGAGATTTATAGAGCGCTTTATATTTGTATTAAAACTGCCTCTATTTTAATTGAGGTTTGTCTGTCACGCATCTGAAACTGGTGTTTCTCCACAAATGTTTTAAGCAAAAATAGCTTCTGTTCATAGAACTAAACCAGATATTCCCCATGTAGGTAGCACTTGCCATATGGGAGGTACTGCAGACATAAAAATGCTGAAGGCCGGAAGGGGAGCTCCTTCTTCCAGAGTTCACTGAGTGGGCTCACGATCTGTGACTCTCACTCTCTTCTGCAATGTTATTTCCATTTTACAGACCAAAACAGTGGGCCAAAGAGGTTGGGAGAACAGAGCTGTGCTTTGACGGTGAGAGAGGAGAATGTGCGTGTAGCTCTCTTCAGCTGGCTTTTGATTCTTTTGCGTTGTGCTCTCCTTTTGAGCTGAATTGCTAGTTAGTTTTCCAGATTGGAAGGGAGCAGCAGAGATCAATAGCAAAAGGAGGAATTAATACCAAATTTGGTTCTACCTGTAGTGCAGTCCTGTTTATTTGCAAAGAACGTACAAGGTCCCGTTACCTTTCCTGAGCATAAGAGATTCTATAATGGTTAATGTATTTGCTATCAGGTCTAAAGCATCCCTGAGCCAACACTCTTGTCTGCTCCTGTCTGTTATTTTTGGGTTTGTTTTTTCCCCCCAGCTCATGCTTAAGTGCATCTGAAATCCTTTGTCCTGCCTGTTTAAGCATTGCAGTACCAGTTTTGAAGGTAACCACTTCATTCAACTGCTGCTTAAAATGCCTTGCTATCTCTCCGGATAAGGGCTCCTGTTGCTTCATGCAGCTGATTTCTTAAAGGACCTTATTTTTCCCTATATCCTAAATAAAGGGCTGTAAATGTGTCCACAGATCTAAGCATGGCTTCATTAACTCCTTCACAGGAAAATGTTTAAGTATGTTAAAGTATTCATTATAATATAAAAGTGAGAAACAGTTGTGTCCAGATATTTTTAGCTAAGATAAAACATTGCTGCTTCCCCTGACCTCAATGGAGCAGCATCATTTTATGTCAATAGAAGCTGTTGTCTATTAGCAGTTTTACTCCAGTCAGCAATGTCGGCTCTCAATCATTGTTTTTCTTCCCCTTGTTCTCTGTTGAGGCTGTTTTGGTCCACAGATTCAAACACAGGCTCAGGAGGATTTTTTTTAATTCTCCATATGAAAAATTTAACAAGTGGGCATCACCTGCTTGAAGAACTGAAGTAATTTTCTGTGACCAGAGGGCTGCTCTCGTCAGTGCTACAGTTATTTTCCATAAGCACCAAAGTTCATCGGTGATCTCTTCGGTATGCTACATTTCATGGTATCAAAGAAACAAGCGAGTCACAACTGCTCTACTCAAATTTGTTTCCTATCCTCTAATCTGGGATGCATCTCCCAATAAAACAGGCAGGGGATGTGGCTTGATAGTTTTGTCAACAGTTCTTCCCAGAAACTGCAAAAGATGGATCCCAGATCAATCTATAAAACTGAAGAGTTTTCCCAGAAATGCTGGGGACAAATGTCTGGGGCTTCTCTCCCACTTTTACCATGGAGATAAGGAGCAAATGTACCAAGCTGTATTAAACACTCATGGCTTGGTTTTGCCAGGAGATAGTACAGGTGGTTTTGTGGTGCCTTCCAGTGTATTGGTATCTCAAATCCTGGGAAGAGGAGTGATGAAGTAAGGTGACAAGGCCGTTATACCAGACTAGTCCTGAGGCATCCAGCTAAAATGATGGCTGGCAGTGCCCAAGGAAGGAATGTATTTAAGAGAACTGTAACATCTCACAGTCTTTGTGCTATACTGTCTGTACCTTTCCCCTCAGGGGGCCCAGGAGCTTCAGCTTAGTGTGGCAGGGTGCTCTGGGAGGCATCCATGAACACGTCATCCCCGAGGCAGAGTGCCTTGCTGAGGGATGCGTTTGAATGACACACTGCAGTTCTCAGTGGGGAAGTTTTAGTTTGGTTTCCTGTGGAATAGAATACCCAAGAACAGAATAAAATCAGCATTTGGAAAACATTCTGTCCCTCTCTATACTGATTTTCCAGAGCTGCTTTTCACTGCATGCCTAGAAGGTCCCATTCAATTAGGAAATGTAGAAGTGTCTGTACATGGTTTAAAGCAGTGCATGGGAGGCTGTTCTATTTTCCAGGCTCTTAAAGAATGTGACCACAGAGGATATCAACACAGATTTGTGGGAACATCTTAGAAAAGGTTGAATATAAAGTTTTGTTTGCAAATTCATATGCCATCAAAACTTGATTTACCAATGCTGTTTACCATTTGATCAGATAAAAGAATATTAGCTCTTAAAAATGAGACACAAACTGAATTCCCTTTTCAATGTGGTATATAATAATACCGTATTTCTCTGCGCTTGTATAGCTCCTTTTGTCATCCAGACAGACACATGCAGAAGTAGCCTTTGAACCCCTTCCCACTGTTTCGACAAGACAGTTGTTTAAAACAGCAGAGGGCCATGTGTAAAGAGGGTTATGGACCTTTGAGATGTCCTCTGGCCGTTTTTGCTTCTGTGGTTTAAATGCTCCTGCCTGCAGCTATTCCCCTGCTCCCCTCCTGGAATTAACGACCAGCGGCCAGAGGGCGACCCATGCAACATTCCCCCAGCACCTCTGATGCTGAGCCCTGACGTGGGGAGGCAGAGGCATGTGTTGCTCTGCGTGGACTGGTAGTGAGTAGCTGGGACAGCAGTGCCTGGGACCGTTGCAGCAACATTCCCAGGAGACTGTTATCATCAGGATTATGGCTCCGTTTTCATACAGAGGCTCAGTCCCAATCAGAATAAATCCCTCAGTTCTTGTTGGTAGCGTATTACAATGGAATAATGTCAAGTGTGATCCAAAGTTCACTCCGCTGGTGTTTTTCTTTTAGCCGTGCTGGGTTCTGAAAGAAACCCAATAAATAGCCTATGAGCAAAATTGTATAGAATGATCAACATGCAACTGTCATGCTGCATTTGTCTCACGTCATTAGTCATTATGAAAGCCTGCATAATTCTGGAGCAGAACAACAATTTCCACACAGCAAATTGCAGATTGTGTTTGCCAACCCACAAAACATCACAATATTTATTTTGAAACTTTATAATGCTATCAAGGGCAAATTCACTTTACCCGTACAAATAGCCCTATTGAGACAACTTAGACTACGCATGCAAGCAAAAGTGGGCATAACTTGGCTCTGGGCACACGAAAAGCAAAGCTGGCTTCCTCCTGTGGTGGAAATAAGGAACGTGTAAGCACAGAGGTGGGGAGATATGTTACTGGCAAGTGTACCACCAGGGACCTGGGGAGAAACATCAGGATACAATTGAGACAACAGTACTTTGGCTCCCCAAATTCATACTTTGTTCACCTTCCTATCTCGGTAATTTGGAAAGACTGCCTTTCCACAGGTTTCATGTGAAGCACAGCATCCCCCAGTACACCTCTGTACTTCGCGGATCAAATCTATCCGTGGTGGGAATGAGCTGACCACTGTCAGAAACAACAGCCCCATTTTTTTGGAGTTAGACCCACAGAAAAACTAGTTTGTATGTCTGATTTTTTTATTTGGGTTATCAAAGGATTTTTAAAGTTAATTTTATTATTTAGCGCTGCAGATATCACTGAGTTTAGGCTCAGTTTTAGGTGGAAAGGTGGTTTTTTTTTTTATGTTCCATCACCTATCTTGACAGATTCTGTCTGTGCCAGAGGCGGTCTTCTTAACCCTGGATCAAAACCTAATCTCTCCTGCTTCCGTAAAACCTTTTCCTCTAATTCTCTCTCTAGTAAATTATATTCTGTTCTTTGCCCTTGAATAATTTAAAAATGTATAGAATAAAGTGCACGGGGGGGGGGGGGAGGGAGGGGGAGGGGGTAGGGGGTGTCTGTTCCATTGAGTGATACCTGGTAATCAAAATACTGCATTCATATCTTGCTGCAATGATCTCATTTCTATTGGGACAGCACTCCTGTGAGCACAGGCCCGTGTTGTGTTCATCCTGTTACAACCAGATAAACTCATAATGTAGACAGATAAGAGCTATGCTCATTAATCTATTAATTGCCTATTGTCAGTTGTCAATATGTTTCGCTTGATGGGAAGCTGGAAGATTAGTTTGTATTGTGAGGATGTAGATTTTTGTTCTGTATTACTATTATTTTATTTTGATGTGTGGAATACTACGGAATGACATTCAAGCTGGTAGTGTCTCACCCGAACAGGGTAGAGCTGGCTGCTTTTTAAGTTTCTGAAACCAGAAAAATGCTATGCCCCAAATGGCTGTAGAATAAAAAGTGTATTTTCAGTCAGAGGACCCCACAAGAGCTGTGACTGTGTTGAGTAACATGTTTTTTATGATGGGCATTCAGGACATCCTTAAAGTCAACACAGCCTGAGATACCCTGATTTCCCGGGGAAGCTGAAACTCTGTGGGGACTTCATTGTTCGCTGGAAATTTGAGACTGATTTTGTCTGTGACTGGAGCTGCTGGAGCAAGATTTTATTATAATTGTGTGACCTTTAATACACCATGAAGAGATTTCAAGTTCTCTATTTTTCTAGCCTATAACAAATCAAATGTTTAACTATAATGTACAGTCACCAAGTTTACACCTTAAGAAGGGTGATTTTCAAGGGCTTATCTCTACAAAGAACAGTGGAGCAGAGACAGTTTCAAAAAAAGGAAAAAAAGAAGGGAGAGGAACATCATAGAAACACTTTATAGACCTATTTGAATCACAGCTTTAAGTCATTTATACCACGGCCAAAAAGCCCATCCATGTGTGCATTTAATAATGATGGCCAATTCTGAACAGAGACTGGAAATTTTCCTCTCCATGGTAGGAAGCAAAAAAACCCCTCACTGTTTCTGAGTTGGTAACTTGACCTGTTTGAATTATTTTATTACTTGTGAGACTATCAGCCAGGTGGCCAGCATTTAAACTCTGAGGGCAGATCTGGGAATTGATTTCTGTGGAACTACCATAGTTACGAGCAGCTGATGATTAGGCAGCTCAGGCATTTCTAGGCACACTTAGGCTGCTCTGTCTGACAAATAGCAGCTTATCCGTGGGGCAGTGATCTTCATGCCATCTATGCACAGGTTTGATGGATACATGCAGATCTTCCATACTGTCCAGGACATGTAATGCTGCTACATGCCTGGGCATAAGAAACTGCCTTCCTTATTTTCTGCTGTGACAGAGGAAAGCAGTTTATTACCTCAAAGTAGACAAGATGTGTTCCCCTCTGGCTGCATTACCCCAATGATGGGTGTAGGACTCTGTTTGCAAGATCCAGAAGCCACTGTTATTATTATCAAGGATGGTCACCTACAACAGAGTTTAATTGGATGCATTTTCTCATGATGTGTGTGGGGGGCCAGGGTTTTATTTCAAATTTTCAAGAAAAAAAATGTTATTGAAATGTGTGTGGGTCTTTTAATATCCAGATTTTATCCTATTTTCTCTAGCTGTTTTACTCTGGGCTTCTTTCTTTCTGCAAAAAGTTAAGGAGGGAAATATATTTAAATTCAATGAAATTACGTGAAAGAACAAAGGATGAAAAAAAATCTCCCTTTCCACGGAAAATGTGCCAAACCCCTTTAAAGTGAGGAAATTACTTTTCTCAAATATCATTAATGTTTTAACTTATTTTTCTCCCAGTTTCGGGAAGTCACAGGCGTATGATTTCACTCTTTCTCATCTCCTCTAACCTCTCCAGAAGAGAAGGGGTTTTGGAACATGACACAAGAGCAAAAGGTAAAATAGGAAACACAGAAAAAGAGAGAAGGGAAAAATCTCTGGCTAGCATTCAGATATCTGTATTCACTGGACACCAGTCAGATATTTATATTCTGTGCCTCAAAGGTAGAAAATAGTAGAAAGATGTGATTGGAAGTGGAATGCTTTGAAAACTTATTTAAGAATAAATGTGATCCATTTAAATGCCTGCAAAATAGAAAAATTCAAAATTTGGAATTTTTCACATCTGCCTGTTTCAACAAACTTCTTTTCTTTCAAATGAGTGAAGTATGGCTGAACTCAGGGGACCCCACACACAAAGTACATGTCACATCCTCTCCCTGAGTATTTATTCACTGATGAGGACTGAATTGCAGAGAGATTAAATGCCTCACTTCTGGTCCCACAGGAAATACATGGCAGAGTCTTAAAATGGACCCAGCTCTCCCAAGTCCCAGATTAATGCCTTAACCAAAATCTCACTCTTCCTTATCTTACTTTGTTTCTCTTTCTTTCCAATATCTTCTCTAAACATTTCTTTTGTTTGATTTGTTGAGGTCAGTGGTCTCAGCTTGTTGCAAGCACCACAGAATTTCACCCTTTATGGTTTTTTTTCCCCTTTGTGTATTGCCTATATACTAGTTGCTAGCTTTGCATTTCTTCTTGCTCTCAGATCCCTCCCTACTGTGCAGAAGGTGACAGCTTCAGGAGCACAATGTTTTGTCATTTTTGACCTGTGTGATAGTGCACACCCCTTTTTAGCCCATGTCCCATTGTAACTCAGCCCCTTTTGATCCAGTCTCCATCCCCTTTTATTGACCAGCTCCCCTATTTCCACTAAATGTTTCAACCCTGCTGCCTGCTCCCTTTGTGCTTTCTTTAATTCTCAGTATTTCTGCAGCAGGACTGAGTCTGCCATCAGTTTGTTTAGTGGAGCAGAAGACAAAGCCAGGCTGGTGCTGCTGCTGTTGAATAGGTCATTGGTGACAACAACCTGTGCTGCAGAAGTTAGCCCCCACTGACACTGTTTTCACTCCACTTGAATGGAAGCTCCTGGGAGTCTCTTTAAAGAGCCCAGGGGTGGGGAAGGCAGGAAAACGGAAAGAAAAGGAATAAAATAATTATAGCAATAGCACTCCAACTTTCTCAGTTGTGCATGGAATTGGCTAATCGAAATGAGAAGTACCTTGGGTACCTGTAGATGGGGTAGGTTAAGAGGTTGTTCTTTTGTCCCACCGTGGCCTCTGCAGTGGGGGGTAGTGACTTACTGTATCTCTAGATTTTCTCTCTGTTGTTAGGTTAGGTGCTGTCATCTTTAGAAACAAGATCTTTTTCATAAGCACTTGCCCTTATTGAATGACGTTTAGCCATGACGAGGAAGGGAAATGATCCTTGTCTGGGCCATCAAAGGAAGGTCGCACCCAGCTCTGACTTCTACTGACTGAGCTAAAACCGTATCTCCGTGGTGACTAACTGCAGAGCCATGCCTACCAGGAAAAGAGGGAGAGGTGCTGGGCATGTGTATAACAAACCCCATCTTCCCGGGCTTCTAGAATACACGTCCTTCATCTTGAGAAATTTTCTAATTAAACGAATAGGTTTTTTTAATTCTACTGCAAGAGACAACAATGTATTCTACATTTTGATCTAAATGAAGTCTATTTTATTTAGACACAATAGGAAACAGCAGCCGTCTTTGTTAGAGGATGCTGAGGCTAAAACTGCGTTAGTCTCATAGGAGAAAACCATTTGAATTGTAGATATAGGAAATGATATGCATAAAAATTGGTTGTAATGGACAAGACTGGCAAAACAGCTCTTTCTTTACTAATCAGAAAGCCAGTTTCTTAAAAGGTAGTAAGCAAGTAGTTTTAACAGGTTCACAACAGATATCCAGCCAGAAAGTAACACAGAAATGTGAAAGAAGAGGTAGATGCTGAAAAACTTGAAATCTAATTTTTTAATGTACTTTTGGGCCATGTAATGGATTTTCTTGAAAACCTCCAGATAATTAAATCTTTATTCACAGATTACATAATGTAAATACTTGGGGGCGAGATGGTCTTTCGCCATACAAACAGGAAATGCATTTTATGAGAAAAACTGGATGTAATTTTAATATAGAAGAAAAGGGGAAGAAGAGGGGGAGAAATACCAATATAAGAGTTCATGGGCAAACATAAATGTGTTTCTCTTTCTGAAATACAATAAAGAACATGCAACTAAAACTGGTCAAAAGTGGTAGAAAATACCACTGAATATCTTTTTTTTTCCTGAATATATCTCATTGATGTAAGATGAAAACCTAATCACATAGTATGTACAAGTGTATGTGTACATTTGTTGTGCTGCTCCAAGTTTTACACAGGCTGTTTACCTTAGGGAGTTAATTCTCGTATAACTTTTTTCTGGTTCTGCAAAAACTTCGAGGTCTTGTAATAAATTTAACATAGCTGACCTGTATGTCAAGAGGCTCATTACTTAGTCTCACAGTTTGTATTTATGCAGAATAGTATCTTTTTGTTTTATTCAGTAGAACGCCATTTCTGTTAGCAGATCGCTTAAAGATTGTGATCATGGGGATGCCAATAATCAGAAGAGGGAAAGCACTAACCATTGGAATATAGCATAGCTTCCAAGTCCTGTAGTTTTTAGAAATTGTTAATGTTTTGATGCTATGTCTTAGCTACAGACAGAGTTTAAACACAATCATCGCCAGGATGGATTGATTTTTCTTTGGGGGAAGATGAAGCTGCATCATATTGCATTGGTTTTCTTTGTGGTTATTACATGACTGTCTACCAGCTGATTGTGGTGTTGCTTGTAGCATGGCTTCCTTGCCTCCCTAAATGGATTTATGTAGTGTTCTTGTATAACTGGAGAATTACTGAAAATATATATTTACTTCTCAGTCCTTTCTCCCTAGTATAGGGACTTGCTAGTGGTGATAAGCACCTGGAGTGTCTATCTGTCGCCCAGCACCGGTGCGGCAGGCCTCAGGGGTCTCAGAGAGGCAGGTTCGAGGGCACTTTCTTGGCAGCCTGCTGTACATTTGGGGAGCTCCAGCTCTCCCAGGCCCCTGCAGATATCCTTCCTGTGGGAGTGCTGGAGAGAGCGTAGTGCTGCATGAAGCCCTCTGATGCATGGGCAGCTCCCAGCCAGCTTCTCAGGACTTCTTGTGCCAGTAGTCAGGAGTTGTGGTAGCTCTGTGGTTGCAGCTTTGCTGGGACAAACACACAAAGAGAGGGCAGAGAGCTCCCAGTCCCCCGGTGGAGGTGCCTGGGGAGGGCCAGGCTAGCACAGCTAGAGCTAGAGAGCAGCAGGCAACAGGAAGAGTGCAGAAAGCTGGAAGTCAGCGTGCTGTTTGACAAAGCAGTATGGTCAGCGGGCTGGCTTAAGATGTGGCCCTGGCAGTTTTTCTCATAGTTCATCAAATGGATAGAGTCATAGAATCATAGAATCATATAGGTTGGAAAAGACCTTTAAGATTATCAAGTCCAACCATAAACCTAGCACTGCGAAGTCCACCACTAAACCATGTCTCTAAGTGCTGCATCTACATGGCTTTTAAATCCCTCCAGGGATGGGGACTCAACCACTTCCCTGGGCAGCCTGTTCCAGTGCTTGACAATCCTTTCGGTGAAGAAATTTTTCCTCATATCCAATCTAAACCTCCCCTGGTGCAACTTGAGGCCATTTCCTCTCATCCTATTGCTTGTTACTTGGAAGAAGAGACTGACACCCACCTTGGTGCAACCTCCTTTCAGGTAGTTGTAGAGAGCAATAAGGTCTCCCCTCAGCCTCCTCTTCTCCAGGCTAAACAGTCCCAGTTCCCTCAGCTGTTCCTTGTAAGACTTGTACTCTAGACCCTTCACCAGCTTTGTTGCCCTTCTTTGGACACGCTCCAGCACCTTGATGTCTGTCTGTCTTGTAGTGAGGGGCCCAAAACTGAAAACATGGATGTTTATTTCCAAATTGCTTCATGGAATCTAACCTGAGTCTTAATTGCCCTTCGTGATTTCCTATTGTTATAGCTGACCTGGTATGCTTTCCCAGCTCTTGTGGTTTGTCCAAGCTGTTTTTTTTGTAGGGTAGAATAATCTTTGACAAGTTACTCTACTTAAATGGTTTCAAGCTCTTGAAAATATTGGGCATATGTTTACATATTTTGGCACAAAAATCTTCTGATTTTAGGTTCAGAAACAAATTAGAAAACATTTAAAATTGAGTGGTCAAGAGGAATTGAAATGTCCCAAGCTCATTGAAACAATATATTTGACAAAAATGATCAAACTGAGTAGTCTTCTAATTTTTAGTTACAAACACTTTCAAGATTTTAAAAGTGCTTTTTATCCAAATTTGGGGCTGGAAAAATATAGAACCTCAAAAAATTTCTGAGGGAGAGAAAAACTGTTTCTGTTTGAGTTCTCATTTATACCACTACAGAGTGCTTATAAAATATTACCGTTCTAATTTGTAGCATTTTGCACCTACTTTGCATAGCAATAAGGCAAACACAGCCTTATAAATAAAGATTGGGACCCAAATGATTTCAGAGGGAATAAGGGAAAAGAAAACTAATGCCTTTATGTATTTTTCAATATTTGATAGTCTTCTGGTTTTATCGGACTGAGTAGGAGTCATATGATCATCTAGTTTCATATAAGAAATACTTTTTCTTATGTCTGAATCCTTAAAATTCTTGTTTGAAACAAGGAGTAATTCTAGATTGCTTTCAGGAACTGGCAACTAACACAGAATTTTCACAACAAATCAAAATAAGCATAATTGAACATTTTAAAGAAAAATATGTTTATTTACATATGAAATACGGTGGCACATTGAAAGTCTGTCTTCTAGGAGCCCTTTTTGCTACTGGGTATCACTTACGCAGTGAAAATTACTGTTCTGCTATCAGCAGGGATTAACGTTCACTCCTTCCACTTGGAAATATGCTGTTTGAAGTATCTTACCAAATGCTGATACCTTACAAGGAAACTTGGAAAAATATTTAATTGCAGGTGGCGATTTTGAATTCCAGGCACTTTATCTTAAAATTCTTGATTTTGATTTCATAGTGTAATGATTATGATCTTTTTTACCATCCCTGTGGTAGCTCATTGTGCTAGTAATCACATCACCACCAGTGTGAATTCAAAGGAGTACACACGTAGCAAAGTTTGGAGCTTCAGGACCTTCATGAGGCTCCGCTCTCCGCAAATATCACACATAAATCATTGCCTAGAAGTTCTGATATCTTTAGATGGTGCTTGTTTCAAACATAGTGCTTTCAAATAAGATAGTTTGCTTGCCTCACCCGAAAGAGTTCCTGTAACGGTGGCAGAGGCGGTGGGTACTTCTTCCCTTCAAGGGCATTCCTTTCTCTTTTAGGTTCTGGTCAGGGATGACACCTAACATTAATTCAGAGGCCTAAACTCAACTGGTTTACCAATGGGCTAAACACAGCATTAATAGAGGACAGGAACCACACAGCTTTGTCTGCATATTGTTGATGTCCGGAGATGGTTTAACAGACAAAATTGACTGGATCTTAATTTGAAGGACAATATTAGCTCATCCTTGCTTTCATGGGACTTACCCACCCTGCCTTCTTAATTTATATTCATAGTAGCCCCCTTTCTCATATTACAGTGGTATAAGATCTCTGAGACAGTAGTTACCTACCCGGTAAAACAGCTGAAGCCATTGCATCTGTGTTTAGAAGTAACTTGTCAGCCAGAAGTGAGGAGAAACCAGTACTCTGTGTCCTGCACCACTAGGCACAGATCTCCCTTAAATGTTCTGCAGACCATCAGGGGTGGCTAAAAGCAAGAAAATCCCATAAGGAAGCTATTTGTAGCATGATGGGCAAAGCAGTCTGCTCTAGTGGTACCTGCTGACCAAAAGGAGCAAAGATGAGGTTCTACTAACAGTGAAGTAAGGTGAGAATTCCTCTGCAAAACTGCATCTGCATTGAACACTGAGGGTATGTGGTTACACATCTCCCCTGTTGTAAAATTGCCCAGATACTAAGAGCATTCAGTAAACCTACTTTAGTACACCAAAGCTACAGTTACAGGTATGCAGTAAAACCTACGCATTAAACCGATCCTATCAAGTTGCTTCACAGAGCTCCAGAAATGAGATAACCCTATAGAATTCTTCCACCCATCTGCATAGCAGTGAGCTTCTTCCATTGGAGCTAATTTATAAATGTTGGTAATCCTGGTTCTATAGGAGCAGACTTTCATGGGCTTTCAGATGACTGTAGCATTCTTTGTGGCTGAAAATAAAATTCGGAGGAGTTAATTTTCTTAAATGCATGCCCAGTGTGAGTTTGTTTATGTCTCATAGCAGAAAGGGATTCAGGTACAATGCAGTTAAGAGAATTAATCACTTCTGCTGCCCTCTTGATTTTTCGCTAAGTGAAGTACAACTGCACTGAATGTGACAGGTAGCATCTGATACTGAGAACTGGACATGTAGGGAGCTGCCAGTTATGCACAATTTTTGCTGAAGTATAATAAAAGTAGTATGACAGTTTATGGTATGTATCACAGGACCAGCACTATTTTGTTAAAGACAAGAAGTTGTTGATTTCATTTATCACAGTAGTTCAGGTGTGTCTCGGTCTTCCTCCGTCCTTGTCATCCTCTCGATTTGCTGACTCCATTTAGTTTCATCATAAAATTTGAAGAGACTTGTACTTTTGTGTCACTCTCGGGTACTTCTGAAAACTGTTGGAGTTTTCTTTCTGAATTTTCAGTTCATTGAGCTGCAGATAGATGTTCTTTCTCATCTAAAACTCATCACTTCCTTACCATTGGAGAAAAAAAACACATTTAGGAAATTAGTTTGTGGCTTTCTTCAATTTGTTCCACATACAACTGCTCGTCAACAGTACAGCAGCAAGGAATTGGCACACAGCTACAGTGTTCAGATTAAGAGTGTACTCTGCGCTTTTATTCTTGTGTTGTGCAGTGATTATGGAAGGAAAATATTTTTCTCAAGCAACCGAAAGCACATTAACACCAAGGAAAGCTGTTGCCACCTCCTACCTTCTTTATAAGACAGTAAACAAGGAGAGAAGCCATGGCAGGGTCACTGTGGGGAGTACGAGCCGTGCTTGGTGTGACTCCCCCTCTCTTCTTTAACACCCAGTCCCGAATCTTTGGCGGACATAAATGGCCACAGCTCTGGCGTCTCCGCTCACCTTCCCTTCTTTTATAAGGGCAGTGAAGTGTCTGCAGTAGCCTCACAAAATACATATAGGATAGCGTTTAAAGAAAAACTCCTTGATTTTTAATTATGATAATGCTGAGGCACAGAAAACTGAAAGATGAAGATACAAAGTAAAAACCTGAAATTTCCCACCCAGACCCTGCATTGATGGTGGGTGGCTGTGGATCAGGCCTTAGTTCTGGGGCAGAGAGGACTGATTTGTAGTTACCTAATGACAGCTAGAAATTGAAGGTGATCTCTGTGCTTTTGTAAACAGATTGCAAATGTAAATGCTTTAAAATTTTTTAATTTTTTTGGGGGGTGAGGAGATTACTGTCTCATTAAATTTGTACCCTGGGAAACAGAAAGAGAGAAAAAAATTTGAACCAAAGGAAATTTTTTCACTTCATTTATTTCTAGGATAAGTTTTCCATTCTGACTCTGTGTTTCACCTCATTCTCCAAAAGTTGAAAGGCAATTTTCACTTTTTTTCTTTTTTAAAAATATGATGTGCTATGCTTTCAAAAATGCCTGTGCTTGGCTTTTGTGCCAGACAGTCCCAGAGTCTCTCAGAGAAGTGTGCTCTTTATAGAATAAGAGAAGTGTATTTTTTATTTTTTTAAGAATGCCATATAAACCATGAAGTGAATCTCCTGCTGCTTTCTTCCACCCCCAAAAGTGGGGAGCTGGGAGTTACAGTACGGAGCAGCCTATTATGGCTCTGTGACTTATGCAAAGAAGTCACGGATGATGGAGTCTGGAATACAAAAGGTGTAGGGCACTCTGCATCTGCAAGGAAGGGATCAAAACAAATCTCCTTTATCTAATGCAGAACCTATTACTGAATCAAACACAGGGACGTGAAGGGTCCAAGTGTGCTTTTAATAATCTGTGTTACAAACAGACCGTAATCTGCACAATTAAGCTTCTTGGAGTTGGCAGGATTTTGTGCAGTTGGCAGTTTTCCCCTTGAATAAAGGTCGAAAAGAGGGGAGCGAATTAACCGATGAATACCTTTTTAAAGGTATTCTATAATTCCATTGGATGTTAGAAATACTTTCTTCATTGCGCTAGTGGCTCTAGGGAAGAGCGAGTTCTGTGTCCTAATTTAAAAGCCCACCTATTTCAAGAGTAGAGACAGGCTACACAGTAAGTGAAGGAGGAAGGGAGTCTAGGCAACCTCTCTCTGTCACCACGCAGGTGGGAGCTGGGTTGTCAACATGTGCCCGATTGTAGCATGCTGTGGATCAGGCCCTGAGGAGCTCTGCTCATGTGAGTGTTTCCTTGGAGTTGCCCTTAACAGCTATCCCTGACTGTTCTCTAGGTTACTGTGAGTGTTTCCAGACCCCTGGGAGAAATGGTGGGGACCTTGCGTATTCCTTCCTGGGTGGACATCTTGCTATCCAGAATATGATTTCTCCAGTACCAATGCATATTCTCTTTCTTGCAGGGAGACAGAGTGTATGCAGTTCTACCCAAATGGGTGGTGTAGGGTTGCTCTCCCAGTAGGATAGCCTCCTTTCTTGATTACGATGATGAGAAAGCGTTTTCATTTAAAGAGGAAAATGCTTGAACGGTTTTCTCATCCCTCGCCCCTCCTCTTGGCAAGCAATGCAGTGTTGGGGCACTGGGTTTATCACAGGCCAAAGGGGGAATTCTCTTAGGAGCCTCTTGTTGACATGTTGGCAACACATCACTGAGCAGTTCTAAAGACCTCAGGAAGCCCCAAATTTTTCTGAATTTTCCCACCACCAGCCTTGAATGTAGTTGCCTCTTTGGCCTTGCAAACTTTGGGAGAACATCAAGGAATGTGCTTGCAGCCGCCATAGTGTGCTTATGAGCATAGGGGCAGCCCCTCAGGACAGGAAGGAAAGTTGGTTGGAGAAAGAAACCACCCACGTACTAATCTTTTTGTTTCCCACAGTTATTTTTTCTTCACTTTTTCTCCTTCACAAAATACACTTAAGGGAAAGGCATTATTTGCCAGAATCTTTTCTGGGAGAGTGAGCTGGAGAAGCTGTTCTGCCTTTGCTGTACGCAGATTCTCAGATCCTTCAAAAGCCTCTGTCCAGCTGTCTCGCTCTCGCTGCCACTGTGTGGTGCGGTCTGACTTCCTTCATCTTTTGTGTGTTGCCGCTACAGTGTAAAATCTGGGGGAAATAAATTACACTTGGCCATTTTGGGGCAAATTAATTCTACCACCACTTACTTGAAGAGAGGCTTGTAGAATCATGGGGGGAGGCGGGGGAGGAGAGGCAGATCTTTTTTGTGTGTCTGGAAATCAAACATGGTCTGACCGAAGTCTCCTTTTCTCTCTTTCTCCACCCCCCTCCCCCCTTTTTTAATCTGTTCTATTTTTACTTAGGTGCTAAAGTTAAGTGTTTACTGAATATAATTTCAAATGACAGTTTAACTTACTATTTTAACCAAAACTGTAATAGAAAAATATTTTCCCTGCATTGTTAAAATGCAACTCGATTCCTGCTCAGCTACCCACACTCTGTAAACAAGAATGCATATTTGCTGTTGATGTGTGAAATATATTTTTTTTAAATCACAGAATGGATTAAGAATTAAACTAGAAACAAGATGAGGAAAAAACCCTCAGAGCTGTAATCAAACATCCATTCCAACAGCTGAAACATGTTATTACATCTTTCAGCTGATTTATCGTACCCAAAGAGATTTCATAATCATTCTCAGTATTAAAACAAGGGGAATAGAGGCACATTTCAATAACAATGATTGTTGTTTGGAGAATGCCAATCATGTCTAGGAGTGTTATTTACATCAGACAATATGTAGATATTGTGCCTCCAAGCCTGTTCCTGTTCGTTTTTGTTCTTTGACTTACACAAATGAATGTTAAGAAATGTTGACAACGAGGTTCAATAGCTAAATACAATAACCGGGGTCCTGCTGACTTCCTTTTGGGAGGAGAGAAATCTTTACTACATAAGTAATGCAATCTGATGTAGAGATAAATGCAGCTATAAATGTCTGCGCTATCTTTGGTATGAAAGGTGGGGAGAAATTGAATCCGTGTACTAATTTTAATTTGTATTCACACATTAGCTATAGCTAATTTGAAGACAATTAAAAGACAGGAATGAGAAAACCAGATGTGTAGCAGTGGAATGTATTACAGAGAAGCAGGCTTCACTTTGTGTTATTTTCTAACATGCAGTTTTATTTTTGCTGGTGTCTGTCACAAATCCTAAAATACCATTACAGAGTTAGCAGATGGTTCCCAAGTATTCATACCTGATAAAGCCTCCTGGGTGATCAAGCACTGAAAAATCAATATATTTTTCAACTTTCAATGGCTAGCTATTCAGTTTCATTACATCTCGCTATTCCTCCATGGCTACTGTGATATGGACACTTACTTCACCATTGCATTAAGCTCTAATCTCCGGGCCGGCTGATACAGGCAGTTAATGAATAGCTAGAGTACCACCTCGGTATGCTTCACAATTCTTCTGATCTCAGTAGGATGTTTCGAGTACTGTGATCTTGTGTTTAGTAACACCCCACTTCTTCCCTCTCTTTTTTTTTCCACACATGCACAGACACCCCTCTCCAGCTGTCACCTTGCTGAGCTCTGAAAGGAAAATTCAGTAAATACACATTTTAGCAGAAATATTTTGCTGTGACATTTGACTCTTCTAAATAAATAATATCAGCAAGTTGCAGTAAGTCAGATCCTTGCCCCCTGGGTGACCATATGAATCACATTCTTAAATCTATCATTTTCAATAAAGCCACAACTAGAGATAGGTCTTTAAAATGTCCTGCTTTTGTCTCCAGATTATCTACATCCCCCACAAAATAGCTACACTCTCTGACTGACTGTTAATGCTTTCTTTAAATCATATTTCTTTCCCCTTCTCCTAACTTAAACTCATAGTATGGGAAAGTTAACTTGCAGTAAATGACAAAGCATGTGTCAGCTTTGTAATTACTACAAGTACCTGATTATCGGTCTTTGCCATGCATTTTGGCCTTGATCAGGGGCTAGATTTCTAACATGGAGCATCTCTTTATAACTCCGATTTGCATGAAAAAATAAGTGCAAGTAAAATGCTAGTGAATGCATAAAGTATGTGAATGCACCTGGGTACCCTCAAAACCTGGAGTATCCTATATATTTTAATTTTCCATTAGTATTAAAGGTTTCACTGTATTTTGCTATTACAGTTTATTTGAGGTTGTGGTGGGGGTTTATTGTCGCTGTTTCTACACATCAGGCAAAGTCCAATGACAAAGACCAGGCTTATTTTACATGCACCCAGGTACCATGACATCGGTAAGCCTGGGGCATCCAGAAAACCTATTGAGTCTGATTAAGGCATATCTTAAATTTCAGACCTAGGTCTTGATTCAGTTAAAAGTGCAGGAGATGAGAACCTGTTTGTTGAAAATGGAAGCATAAATATAAACCACGTGACTATTTCTTCTTTCTTAGCTGCATGAAGAGCAAGAGCAAGTCTTTGCATGTGCCATGGCTATGTATGGAGAAGATCGATGCTAATTAATAAGTGCCCTTTTTATCATCAGTGTTTGTGCCTGGCAGCTCTCAGGCGGTCATTACCATCACTGCCGCCTCCCCAGAGACCCTTTCCTCCCAGAGCAGTTAACACAGCAGCAGGAGGAGGCCAGGGCTCCATGCTGTCAAATGATACATGTGCCTGAACAGCCATGGCTCTGCCCTGCCAACAGCAGCGCTCTCCTTTGATGGTGTCCTTCGTGCTGTCTTGAAATAGATACTTGTTGCACAGCGTTTCATGCATTGATTCCTGTCCAGTGAAATGCCGTGGGTCCAAACTCAGCAGCCTGTCCTCTGGCTTGATTCCTTGCTTTTGTTGTCAAAAAAGTGGCTTTAAAAATTGGTAGGTTGGTGGAAATTCCTCACTAAAGTAATGAGAAATTTTTGTCTGCTGGAGTCCTTCCTTGACTTGGGCTGCAGGTATTCAGCCTGTGCTGCCTGACCACGGGAACCAAATAACTTTGGAGAAAAAGACCTGTGTCATCTGCAGGCAGTTTTATTAACATCTGAAGCACACAATTGTGCCATGTAGGACCCGAGCCCTTTCATTACCCTGCTACGTGGCTGGATTTATGCTGGTGGAAGTCCTAGCTAAAAAAGCTTTTGTACAATGATTAATTGACCTTAACAAGTTTAAGGATGCTTATTTGCACACAGTTATGAAGTGTTGCAATATGTCACAAATGAGAGCGGCTTCTATTATAAATATAATGGCATAAACAGTGAAAGCTGGTTATATTTCCTTAAAAGTTCATTGCAGGGAAATGGGGAAGCTTGAGAAGCTAAACAAATCCAGGCAATAATGGAAATGTAGCATGAAATTACTTCTGTAAACAACAGCCATTCATTATTTGAACATTTTTCATAAGAGAGTAAGCAGACGAGTGTTGATGTTAAAGGGGGTGTGTGGAGGGGGAGGAGGAAGAGGGGAGATTATGAATTTCAAAAGAAATCTTCCAGGGTTATAGAGACAGACGTACATCTGTTTAAAAAAAGAGGTATGTAAAGCACTGATTGATCCCTGAATATTAACAATCGATGCCATTTTCTTCATTAACTTCTGAGTGGAGCACAAAGAAAGGTATATTTGATTTAAGGGGAAGAGAAGGGAGCACTATTTAATGTTGATTTGGTGTAGTGAATAACCCCAGAGAGAAATGTAAATACCAGGCTGCAATAACATGACAGCACACTAATCATATTTACAAACGATATTAAATCTGTCCATTGTGCTTGCCTGGCTGCGGATTGGCCCGACTGTAATTGTCACTGTAACCAGCGCTGGCTTGTGGGAGAATTTAACTGCAGTGATATAAGGTGAGTGCTAGGCTTATTATTACTTTATTATTACCCGGTTTATGTTTATTAAAACAATTTGTCATGCAGAACAGGAATGGGAGAATGGGAACATTAAATCGTGCTGTACTCAACCTGAAGAAATGAGTTACAATAAAATTAATGGCAGGCAGGCCACAGCTGACACTTGTAGCCGTGTGGAGCAGCTACACACTGGTTCGTTTCATTTGCTGATCGTTTCTTGTTAGGGTCACGCCATTAAACTTACATATTGAGAACTACTGAAAATCTGAGGCAATGAAGGTAAAGTTTATGAAGCAAAAGTGGGGTTTTTTTCTGCTGCTAATGCATTCCTTTCAATTATTACAGAAATCAGGAATGCAGATTGAAAGTTTAAATCATACTGAGTTATTAAAGACGTGTGTTGGAGTGAATGTCCTTCAATTTTACAGAGGCTTAGAGAGCTGAGAAAGAGCTGAGTTTAGGCTAAAGTGAGACCATTCTCTAAAGGCTTTGAGCAAAGAGAACAGCGAGAATAGTGGTCATGAAAGGTCTCATAACAAGTTTAATAAAAGCTGCTTTATTTTCTTTCCCTGGAACTCAAGGGGTCCTTATTTGATATCTTCAAATTTATTTCAGCCCAAATCTTCATTATTTTAAAGTAGAGGCAGGAGGCGATGACCATGGGAATAGCATTGAGCCTCTTGGAATTCAGCAAAGAGGCACAGTGACATAACCCCCTCTCGTGACACAATTACGGAAGAAATTAAAAGTGTCAGGCTCTATGTACTTTAGCTGCATAGAAGAAATCTGACCTCCTGATGAAACATCTTTGTACATGAAAAAGTAATACCCTGCCCTTGTTTCCCATTATACAACAATGTTAAGGAGTCTTCTGGGGTGATTATTAGGGATTTGGTGAAGCACAATAAATGCTGAAGATTAAATCTGAGCACTAGCAATTAGTATTGGGGGAGGAAGAGTGCTTTTTTTTTTTTCTTTTTTAAAAGTATTTATTAATGAAGCTATTTAAAGAAAACCAAGCCAACTGCTGAAGTTAGGAAATGTGAACCTTTCATTTCTAGCAGTTTTATACTTGCGTAAGTCCTACAAAGTCCACAGGGTTATTCTTGATTTATACCAGTGTGAGCAAGTAGAAGATCAGGCTGTCTCTGTGGGATTTTTTTTCCTCATTTTCCTTTTTTAAACTAAGATAGTTTTTTAAGTCTTGGAGAAAGACTTCAAAGGGGGGATTTCACCACATGTTCTCTACCTGTGTCCCCAATCTCAAGGGCTGGACCAAGCGTCCAAGAGCTCAGCATCCAACCACTGCAACAGAACACCAAATGGGAGCTGAACTTTCTGGAAAATCCAGTTTGGTGAAGTGAGTGAAGATATTTAAAAGATCTTCTTTTAGAAAACTATTTTTTCCTTTTGGTTTTCCAGTAAGGGGAATGGCAGATGTTTCTCTTGGAGAAGTAACTTCACATTCAGTCTCAGTTGTGAAGCCACTGAAATTGCAAAGGCCGTTGCAAACCTGAGAAAAACCTATGGAAAAAAAAATTCCTTGTCCTTACTTAGCACTTCCTCACAAGCTGATCACCTCCTTGAAATAACAGCTACTTCTCTGAGAGCGCCAGAAGGTTTCTCTGTAAATAGAAAAGGAGAGACCAAAGGCCTTGACTCACAGATTATTTTCCCTGGTGAGGTCTAATGCAATAAATGTAATCCACTGCAGTGGCAAGCACTCATGGTGGACCCGTGTCTTGGAGCTTTAGGGACTTGTGGGGTGCTTCCTGTCTGCCTTTTTGATGCGGTGCTGCAGTTGCAAATAAAAGAGAAGTGGTTTAGAGATACAGGAAAATGACTGAAGGAATAATTCTTTCTGTGACAGCAGGCTCCGTGGTTGCTAGGCCTCCTCTGATGGATGAAGTGAAGATGTGAGGAGGGACAGGTGTGGGGGCTTGGATGGCTTAGGTATGGACAGCCGGCTGCTGTAGTGGTGGGTAGCAGTAGAAACGTAGCAGACAGCAGATACCCATATATTGCTGGCTTCGAGTCCTTTTCTGTGCCCTTTTTTACATTCATTGAAAAGGAGATACATTTTATTAAAACATGTTGACCTGTGTGGCTTGCTAAATAGGCCTTTAAATGTTACAGCAGAGCTCTGACCCAGCATTTTTAAAAGCAGGATTTTAACATAATCTTCCGTCTTCATTTGTATTTTTGTAACACTCAGTAAACTTGGGGAGAAACCAGTTAGTCCTTTATTCCCTTATGTGTAAAACTCATGAACTCTAACGCAAACACTGTAAGTGTCTTGCTGAATTGCAGTCCTTATTATATGTGCAAACATCCCTTTGACATGAAGGACAAGGATAGAGTATAGAATTTTGAGTCATATTTATCACTTGGATTATTAATAATAATAACATTTGGCATCTTTATAGCACTTCATATTTTCAAAATGCTGCATAAACATTAACTAAATGATAGTTAAGTGTGCATAAATGATATTCAGAGCCATTACCCTCTACCATGTTAACGCAGCCACTGTGGGTCTGCCCTGAAACGTGTGTACTGCTGCTTGTTGGAAAATCTTTACTGCTCATGTGAAGTATCAGCTTTCCTGGAAGAACCAGACTGACCATTTTTCATTTTGTTTCACATGCACCCGAAGGCTTTTGTCCATATTATGGATTAATGGTCTGCAAAATTTCAGTTTATTGGGGAAAAAGAAGTTGTTGATTTTACTTACAGGAGCATAAAACCAAAAATAAAGTAGAGGTCTCAGAAACCAAAACACTACTCTTCTTTTAAATCACATTTTAGTTTGATTCTTCCCACGGCCATGCGTTTTATGCTCTGTTTCCTGGCTGTGGGGCCCGCTCCTGCTGCACCACATACATTTGAAGGCTGGATGCTCCCAGGGCTGCATGCCCAGGGACCAGTCTGACCCTTCAGAGCCACCTGATGTGCTCATGCATGCATCAGTATTGCCAAACAGGTGCTACTCAGTGTCCATCAAATAGGGAATGTGCAGGGTCCTTTTATGACCCACTGTTTTCCAGTGGCGTGAGACTTGTCATGCATGGCTCTCAAAGAAAATATCTGTACTTGCCTTATGTTTGCCCCTCACCCCCAATTAACAACATACTTTTCTGTAGCCACACTAGCTTCTGTTGCAGTAATGCTTCTTTTTTCTTGCTTTACTGCCTTTCTGCCATTTCGGTAAAAGAGGGAGTGGGGAAGATTTTGGAAGAATCTTGCATCTCTGTCAGTAGCTATGGCAAGTTTGTACCTGAAAACAATTTACTCTGTACCCCATCAAAGAGGAGCAGAAATCAAGGGAAACGTCAAATAGCAGTTTTCATGCTGGATTGCATCAATGTAATCCAGGAGCAAGCGAATAATTCCACTGTCACTTAATTAAAAGTTTTAAGACCTTATGTCTTTGACCTTGTTCTTTAGCTGAACACATAAAAGCAAAATGGCTTGCTACCTTAATCTCACTTCATGCCATTGCCCTCTGATGAGAGAATCCTCTTGGTACCTCTGATTTGTCATTGAAGCGAAGGGAATGGCTATGCGCACTACTTGCTCCTATCTTCCGCAGTGAGTCTACCTTGACAAAGTTTCTCTTGCTATCTTTAGTCTTCTCCCTGGAGCATCTAGCACACCAGGACAAGAGGGATCTCAGCCCCACAGCTTCATTTGGACCTGTTAACTGTAACTACTGATGTCGTTTACAAGGATAAACCCTTAAAGCCAGGCCAAGGTAGACAAAGAAAGAACACTGGAGTAATTCCCTTTGGACAGCAGAGATTGGTGTTCAAGTTATTGAAAATCTGTGTAACTCATTTTCTCTTTTGTCATACTTAAAAAATCCATGAAGTTTGGCTGAGTGCAAACAATAAGCTTTTATTGTTGCTGCCCTTCTTCATAAATGTGTAACCTTCTGGGACCATCAGAAAAGCTTTGGTACAACAAATTAAAAGTCTCTAAACTTTCCTGTGTCTCCTTGGACATTTTGTAGACCTGCAAATATCAAGCAGTAATCAATATAATGCTGCTCTAATACTTTAAGGCAAACAGGCAGCTCCTGAGCCAGAGAGCACAGCGCAGCTATCTCACGGCTAGACAAGATTCCTGATGGGGTCACAGAGGAACAGTGCCCATTGGCTGGCATGGGGAAAACCATGCACAAGAGAACCTGAACTGCAAACTGCGGGGCCAGTTGGATACAGCTATGTGCACTAGTTATCAAAGCTCACAAACACACTTTGTGTCCCATCATCAACTCCTGCATTTAGGCAGCAGTGTCTGTAAGCTATGCCCAAATTCTGTGCTGTTCTGCAGGTTGCGGTGTTTTGTGATCTCCTGTTTCCTTTGCACATGTCCGTGTGTGCACATTTCCCTAACAAGACAATTATATTGTAGCCAACAGGGTGACTTGAGCATTCCCTCCTCATTGTTTGAGCATAGTAAGGTAGTTTAACAATACTCTCATAGTATATATTTTATCTCTGAGACAATTGTGTTATTTTTCTTTGTGGTGAGGCACATGGTATTCAATTACAGAACATTTGCTTTTTCATGTCTTGTCAATGGAACAACCTTGTCAGTTTAATGACTTCAGCGAGGAATATTCAGCATGGGCCAGAGAGGGTGAGAATTACAGTTGCATTTTTTGTCTCATCACTAAGGAGGAAATATTTGCATTCTCTCCCCAACTTAGTGACTAATACACCCCAAATGCCTTTGCACCCACTGACAAACAGCAGCTCAAGGTGGAATGGGATGGGTAAGGGTTTAGCATTCACTACCACCACGCAGCTCCTCTGTTGTTACTCAAACCATCTCTGCTTCCTGTTGAGCTGGGAACGGATTCCCACAGTCGTTCATGCAGAATGGATGCATGCAGGAATTCAGGTGGGCAGTGTGGCTGACTGGGTGCCCAGCTATGCTAATGAAGCACCTAAAGGTGCAGCAGGCCCAGCTGGACCGGAGAGTCTGCCCACATTTTAGCTGCAGAAACAGCTTGTGCAAACTGTACCCATGTGCTACTGTGAATTCCAGCTCCTGGTGCAGGAACCGGAGTCTTCTGACCTCTGGGCGCTCACTTGGGATGAGGTGGCAACCTGGTGCCAGCTCATTTATGGGGCCAAATGTCCCAATCCTTTGCTCAGATCTTGGAAAAAATGGAAGTAAGTTTTGCCTGAAAAAAATTTCCCTTAACTTCTAGTGCGTTTCTAATGGCTGCTTATTTCTATAATAAGGAGCGCTCTTTTCTGTAGAATGGCCTGTTCCAAAGCCCATTTACATCAACATTAAAGCTTGCCACTGACCTAATGGCCTTTGGATCAGGCCCATAGTCTCCTTATCTTCCTCCATATTACCGGCACACCTTTACCTTAGGTCTTGATTTCTGTGGAGCTCTTTAGGTCAAGCTCTATCTCATTGATGTGCTCGGGCTTAAATTGATTTAGAGAGAAACTGACTGTTCTTCTAAAGAAGTGGTCATTTTTCTTAAGCGGCTTCTATTTTTAGATAAAACTGCTTGAGGCAGCAGGCAGCATCGGTGCCTGGCTGGCAGGAGTTACAGTGTGCTTTGTGCCAAACCCCTTTGGGTTTGCCCCACATGGGCAGCTGGGACGATACCCGAGGATACCCCACCACTTCTGTCAGCACATCAATACCAGGAAAAACTTGAGATTTTTTCGTTCCACTAATGAAGAAAGAAATAACAGGGTTCGAACTTGATTTAAGTTTTCAGCTGGGTAGGTGCTAAATAATATTGCCTGTCTTCCTGAAAAGCTTTTAAGTGCGTATCTTTTTTTCCAATGGAGACTTTGTTGCTTGAATGACAAATTTAGGACAGTTGTCTTAAATGATCTGTGTGTAACTACAAGATTCATTTAACTGTTTGGGCAAACTTTGTTAGCATCTTTTGAGGAGCTGGCATGCTCAGTTTCTGGAATCCTGAGCAGGCCCTCTGCCAGGCATGAGCTCAACAAGTAAGCCGCTGCAATTCATTTCTTCCCTTCCACTCTTTTCTAGCTTCTCACTTTTTTTCTGTAAGCATTGCTGGGTGTGGAAGCACACAGTTGAAGGTAATAGAGATAGGCACGCTGGGTAATCTAAGTTACAGAAAACTTTCTGTTTTGCAAAACATAGACCTAATTCTCCTTGCAAAACCCCTGTGCTATGGAGCAGTTGTAGAGGCAGTGGCAGGCGCAGAGCCTTGACATACACACACAGCTAGAGTTACCGGGTGCACACAGGACTTGGGGAGGCACCAGCTTGTGAAGCAGCAGCCTCCAGGTAGCTTTTGTGAGAGGTGGCTTGTGACCTGGGCATTCCTGTCAGCTGCCCTTGCCCTGTGGTAAGAGATGAGATCTCAAAGGCCGATGTATTTTAAATTGAGAAACTGTGGAACTCATTGCTTATGGCAAAGTTGTAATTTGCTTTGCTTTTTCTGAAAGTCAGGGAGGATTAAACACCTGTGTTCACAATTATGTTTAAGAAATGCAGTATCTTGTTGTTTGGCCAAAACCCAGTGGACGCTACTGGGGGCTAAGGAGTAACAGCCACTCCAAGACAATTTTTCCATAACTGTCCACAGCAACATTTCATGTAAGCTCCTCCAAAGCATTTGCTACTGGCCATTGGCAGAGAAAACATACCTACCTATACCCTGAGCAACATCCCCCCCCCCCCCCCCTTTTTTTTTTATTTGTCTATGTAAAGAAGCATCAAAGAAAAAACAGCAGAGTGAACAGTAATACTGGTGACAGATTTATGTCAGTAGCTGACCTTCTTGTGAGATGGAGTCATAGCTCAAAGTGCGTGTATGATACCAATGCGATTAGGCTGTTTTGTTGGGCAGTGCCATCACTTGATTATTCTGTGAGAAATTTCAGAAATACAGTTGCTTTATGAGCCTGACTTCTATGATGATAAATTTCCAAAAGCAAAAATGCGAATTTAAATTATTCGTATTCATGTGAGCATGGTAGAGATTTTTGGAATTGCTGCGGCAAGTTATGGATGATGCATGAAATGAAAAAATCCCTGGCCAGTGCACAAGGAATACAAAAAGGGTTCTGCAGCCAGCACTGCACTGTACTGTGCTACAGGATGTGTGCTCTCTGGGGAGAGTTGTTTGTATTTTTGAAAAGCACCCAGCCATCAGCCTACCCACCAAAGTAAACAAAGGACAGAATGAGAGAAAACAAATAGAAATACCCCCTACCACCCAGGAGCACCTACAGCCTAAGGCCAGTGCACTGTTTCCTGCAGCTGGCTTTCCAGCACCCCAGAGCTGCATGAATCCTGCACGCATGGGGCAGATTCTCCTTGCCTGCAGGGTACCTGGAGCAGATCTTCAGCTGATGTAAAGATCCACTGAAGCCAGTTTCAGCTGCTCATATATCTTTGTGGTGCAAAAAGAAATGGGACCAACCTCTGCTGAGTCTCAGTCTTGTGTATCCTTCCCTGCCCCAAGAATGGCATGAGACAAATAGAAAAACAGTCTACCTGGGGTAATATGATCACATCCACAGTGCCCCATGTGAGATAGTGTCTCATTTGCTTCTAGTCTGAAGCTGATCATGTAAAACAGTGTGTGTCCAGCAAAAAAACTGTCGGAAAAAATACCTGTGGGTATTTTTCTAAATGTAAGTCTAGTTTAGGTGCTGCCCAGTCTTCTAGTCTGCAGGAAAATAGAGTGATTGTTCTTCTGGGACTGCACTCAGCATTACCATCTTCCAGATCTGAATCTTGTACTTCTTCAGTCACTCATTTTAGTGATTGCACTCTCAACTTGCATAGATGATATCTGCAAACACTGCATATGATCTGACTTTATCTTCCCAGAAAGTTCAGATTGAACATCTTTTCTAATTGTCTAATGAAACCTTATGCATGTGCAGGTATTTTTGGCTGAATACTAGTATGTATGATATATCCTTAAATAATTCCAATCTGTTAAACATCTTGTGAAGTTCTTTAATATCTACTGCATTGTGTTTATTTGATAAATTTTACACCATTTTAAGACATCTGTATTTTCTGTTCCAGACAGACCCTATATGGGCCTTCCCATCCCACAACTTCATGTCTTCCTGTGTTGTATAGAGACAGTCGGACTAGATGATCGTTGTAGGTCCTTTCTGACTGGAACTATTCTATTCTATTCTATTCTATTTTAGTGTGTGGCCACATGACATCAAATAACACTTAGGTTTTGCTTTTAGTGCTGGGTACTTGTTACAAAGTATGTGTGTGTTTTCTCTGTGTTCCTGGACTTCAATGTCTGTTTTCCAAATGTGCTAATTCATTTCTAATCTTTCAATGCAATTTGTTCAAAATCTCCTGCTCTGCAAATGGATTAAGATATCTGACCAAAATCTCTGTTTTATCATAACCTTTGCCTTCACTATACCTTTGCTTTCCAGTATTCTGTTTATTAGGATACTTTCTGGTTTTTTTCTGCCCCTCATATATTGTGCCTAGGATGACTCATTTAGTAAAGGGTCACTGCCTTCTTATCACTTGTACCCCTTTGCTGAACATTGGAGTGGGAGTGCTTCCACACTTACTGCAAACAAACCTGATCATTTCTTATGGAAGAACAAAAAGGTTAAACAGACCTCATTTGTGTTTTGATGGGCATTAATGGAGATATTACCCTAGTCTTCCAAACCCAAAGTCCAGGATTCTCCATATCTTGAGCTGGAGGACTACCATTGATATTTTAATGAATATTAAAAACGCAGTAAGAGTTAGAAGCCTGACGAGCCCAGAGTTGGCCTGAAGTCTATGAGCAGAGCAGTAGCAAGCAGCTACCCATATATTACATTTATAATTAGCTGTGCCTCATTCTCTTACTGATTGCTAATGTTTTCTTTTAGGAAAAACAGGTTTTACTAATTCTGCAAATATCCAGGCCCTTTCCCACAACTTTGCTTTGTCCTGTCTTTTATATCACAGTGTTCTGTCTGCCTTAGCCCATCTACTCAAGCTTCTAATCTCTGTGGATCAAGTGCATTTCTCTGGTTAATAATGTCATTTGGAAATTGTTTTTATAGCCTATTCTAGTATAGCATGTAGTAGTGTGGTCATATTAGACCATATAAAACCCTTCTCAAGCTGCTGCAACAAGGGAGCCAGAGCTTTAGGTCAAAAGCAGCACCTCATCCCTGTGGCACAGGGATCTACCAAGTTTGCCAGCCTTAGACTACTGTTGTGTTTTAACTGAAGACCCATAGCTTATGCTTCTTCTGTTGGCATTTCAGGATGATGTTTTCTAGCAGTGACTGTTCCCTCATGCATTTGCTTGGGAGGCAGCCTGCTGGGTATGGGTGTATCATGGTCAGAGAGACTTGTGATCATTAGGGCTGGAAGTACTGGGGAAGGTGTTGTGCTCACCTGAGCTCATCCTTGGTAGTTGGTGGTGCTGAACAGTGTCTCTGGTGTCTGCAGAACGGGCTCATGCAGTGCTGTGCAGCACCTGTAGGCTGATCAGTTCAGCTTGGCTCCAGTGCAGAGATTTTTGCAGTTGGTGTGTGTGTGGAGAGACAGGCACCAACTCTGATGACACCCTCCATGCTTCCCCTGTTGTGGACAGGTCCTACCAGCTGTGTCCAGATGCGAAGTGTTCAACTGGGTTCATTTGCTCCACATTTGCTCATGGTCTGTCATGCTAGTACTGGTCGTATGATATCAGGCAGGGCTTTATCATTTGGCACAGCCAGTGTGTGTTGGCTCTATGGCTGCTATAGCTTGCCACATGGGAGCCTTCCTTCACATCCCTATAAAAGCTATCTTTCCTTTTCTTAGCACCTTATACAGCATGGGCCCGGCACTGATGCTGGCAAAGCAGCCACACCAGAGGAACATCAGGTACCTCCTGCCACAGCACGTGTAGTGGTGCTAGTGGAGTGCTACAGTTATGTTGGTCCCTCCAGTAACTGTGTCCCTATAATCATTAGCATCTGTGCCCTGTAACTGCTTCCTTAAAAAGGGGACAATTACCCCCGGACATGGTTTGCACCCACTTTGTGTAGGAGTACTGCATGTGTCTCAGCACGGTTTGCTCTGGCTGTGTTCTTAGAGCACTCGGAGCTCTTGAGGATTAGTTAGGAGAGCAGCCGTCTTCATAGCAAAAAAAAATTCATTCATAGGCCTATGAAAACTCAATCCATGAAATAGTTAATTAGAAAGTCTCCAATTACCAAGTGAATTTATTTTGCAAAAAGTTACATTTGTTCTTCTCATCGAGAGGAAAAAAAATAAGCAATTCAAATCATTTTGAAGTTCCATTCCTTCATTCATTAGGAGACTTAGCTTGCAAAATCCTAATTAAAAAGAACATTTTGTGTTAATGAAAATGTTCTAATTTTTTACCTTATTAAGTTAGTTAAATTTTTTGCAGCAAGAAGAGGTCTCCTTAACAGCTTTGTTCATGTTTATATTCTTTGATTGCAAAATTTGTGAGACAAAAGAGAGCTAAACTCATTTTGTGGTGCCCTCCAGTTAACTGTTCAGTTGAAAAATGACCTTCATAACTAAGTCCCTTGCCTTTTCATCGATATCAAGGCGTTACAACTCTAACCTACAGTTGAGGAGGTGGCTTCAGTCTGGTAAACCATCAGAAATCGCATGAGCACCCTGTGGAGTGTAGATATTTATAGATATCTAAGAGGAGTACAGATAACTGAATAATTTGAATCTGAATTCTGAAACAGCCTAGGGCTTTTCTGCTGGCTTTCAAGTCCAGCATCCTCTTGCATGACATTTAGTCATTAAAAGCTGAAGTTTATTTCAGTACCTAATAATTCTGCATCAGACACAATAATATTGCAAGTCGGAGATCACAGGAGGTGCACATAGGTTGCTACTACAGTACAACACCAAGAAAGACAGCACTTTTTGGATGTCTTAAAAATAGCTGTACTATATATGAGGTTATGTTAACTGTGAAACACATTCATTTATGCAGTCTTAAGATTCAATGCAGAACTCTCTGCTGGTGTAAATCAGGGTGGCCGTAAGTCAGTCGTGCTGAGCTGAGATAGGCTCACAGAGAACCCAGCCCTTAAGAAAGTTTGCACCTTTGGTTTTGTTGCCTCCATTTTGCCACTGATCTAGTTCTGGTGGGGTGGTGTTTAACATTCAAAATCTCTCCATAGGCAGAAATTACTATAAAAGTCTTTACATTCTTACAGAAATACAGATTGGGGATGTAAAAATATTTTGGACTTGCTCCAAGCACTGGAAAAATATTTATTAAAGTATCAGGGAATCATAGAAGTGCATAGGTTGGAAGGGACCTCCAAAGGTCATACAGCCTTACCTCCTACTCTAAGCATGTCTGGTGAAAGCAGGTTGCTCAGAGCCATGTCCAGTTGGGTTGTCACTGTCTCCAAGGATGGACACAGCACAGCCTCTCTGTGCAACCTGCTCCTGTATTTTCCACCCTTACAGTGAAGAAGCTTTTCCTGATATCCAGTTGGGTTTTCCCAAGTTGTAACTCCTGCCCACAGCCTCTTGTCTCATCACTGTGTACCTCCAAGAAGAGTCTGACTCCATTTCTTTGTACCTTCTTATTAGGTTGCAGTAGACAGCAGTAACATCTCTCTTTCACTTTCTCTTTGGACTGAACAAACCCAATTGCTTCAGCTGCTCCTCATATTATGTTTTTCCAGCTCTCTAGTCATATTGGTGGCCTCTGCTTTACTTGCTCCAGTATGTCAGTATCTTTCTTTCTTGTGCAGGGGAACCCAGAACTGGACGCCACACTCCAGATACAATCTTATCAGTGCTGAATGAGAGGGGAGTCATCACCTCCCTTGTCCTACTGGCTACACCCCTGCAAATGCAGCCCTGTGTGCGACTGGCCGCCTTGGCTGCAAGGGACGCTGCTCACTCGTGTTCAGCATGTTGTCCACCAGGCCATCAGCTGCTTTTTCTGCAAAGCTGCTTTCTATCCTGTTGGCCCCAGCCTGTACTGGTAGGTGCGCTCACTCCATCCCAGCTGCAGAAATACTTGGGGTTTTGTATTGATTCCAGTACCACGGTATCCTCTACTTTGAACTAATTAAGAGCTGTTGTTGGAGGTGCTTATACTAACGAGACGTGAAGAGCCTTCTTCAGCCTGTTGTGTTATTGTTGAGGATTTGCTAATATTTAAAAGTGAGCATCTTTCTGCAATACTTTCTGCTTATTGTGTGCTTTCTCCTGATACTTCAGTGGTCAGCTTTCACCTGCACAACTGCTTGTAAAAACTAAGTGCTGAGCTGGCACGCTCAAATTTTCAAACAGGATATGCACATCAAACTGTGGGTCAGAGCAATACCATATTATGTGTGCAGCTGCTTGCAGCTAACATTCACAGATAAAACTTCAGATACAAAGTGTCAGGAAAGCACCGGAGACTCCTCACCATCAGCCCATAGAGGGAAAGAATTCTACTATAAAACTGAGATTCATTTAAAGTAATGATCTGTATGCAGACATTCCACAAGCCGAAAAAGAAGCTAAATTCATCAGGTGAATTATTTGCTGCCAATTATTCTCTCAGCTCTAATATTCAATTTTAAATATTTAGTTAGATCCACTTTCAACCTAGAATTTCAGTTTTCATTTAATATCATGAGTAACTCTATATATGTATGTATATACAACACGTTATTTTCATTACATCTCCTTTGAATGCACTTGAAGAGTAATGTGAATTGCCTGCCTCCATTTTGGTAGATTTTTGGACAAGGTGTAAGCCTTTTCTCAGTGGATTCTGGTGGTTGTCTGAGTACCTCTTTGATCTCAAAGTGACCCTGCTGTGTTGAAATGTGGACTTGGCTAACTTCATGGCAGGACTCTTGGAGAATTACAAGATGGCTGTAAAGATGCACTAACCCTTTTCAGGGCCTAAATTAAACTTTAAATCAAAGCTAACTAGAATGCCACCAAAGCTTTTCCATTAAAACTGGCTTACACACCCTTGCACTGTGATGCACAGAAAACATCATAAATTTTGGAACTTGGACTGAAACCCTGAAGCTCTGTCTTTACTTTCAAAGTTCGTGAAATGCTTCTTCACTACCAGTGAGCAATCCAGTAGTTGTGTGAATTGGTTTTTGAGTGTGAAGGCAGATACTGACCTAGAAGGCAGTTGGCACTAGAAAATTATCACCAGAAACTGAATCTCAGCTCTAGTCTGTCATTTTAGTTATCAGTGTGCAGGAACTGCCGTGCCACCATTTTAAGACAAAAAAGATACAAGCATTCTAGGGGTCCCTTTCTGTTAGCATAAGCCCTTCTTTGTAATTGATGCGTACAGAGTACTGCAGCTTGAGGACAGGCCATCACTGCCTGCTTCTTTATATAATACGTTATACTTAAAAGCAAGGATTTTTGTGGTTTGTAAACAAAATGTGTGGAAAAAGTTTCTTTTTTTCTTTTTTCTTCAGTCTGTTGTAGTCCTCACTGAAGGTAGTGGTGGGGAGCTACACAAGCAATGAAGTAAGACATATCTCTCTCCTGAACATAAGATTTGCTTCATCATAAATGAGCGCTTGAGAAGGGTGTGAGAGGAACTTTACACCTACTAGCAGCCTGGGGCAGTATCTGCATGTGAACTTTGGCACCAGACTGCAGTGGCTTTACAGAATGAAACTGGACAAGGAGCCGAGAAAGGAGTCTGAGCTGGTGTTTGCAGGGGAAGGGAGGGGGACTCAGCCAGGCCCCATAGCGAGACAGGGGTGGATAGGGCAGTTTACCTGAGCTCCCCGCTCTCAGAGGACAGGAGGGCCTGACTCATTCAGGAAGATGCTTATCAGTAACTGCTCAGGCTGAGCTTTGATGCAGAATTTCCTGGAGCTCTGAGTGCTCCCGTTCAGAAAACACGGGTGTTATAACATCATTGTGAAATACCATGATGACACAGTCCATCATACTGCCAATGTTTTGCTTTAAAGCTAGGGCAGGAGAGGAAAGAATTGCTAACGCTCCAAGGAACAGCTTGTCAGCTTGAGGGCCTCATGTGTGCCAGCTGGATTCAAGTTCAAGTCTGGATTTGATCCACTAATGAAACATCATCCTCCAAAAACTACTGGCTGAAGGTGGCAGACCTCTGGAGACCTAGAGGGTTGATTGGAAAGTTGACTCTTTCTTAACAATATGCTTGTGTGTATGTCAGTTATGAAAATGAGTCAGATTTTCAAGTTTTCAATTAAAAAAAATCCTTTTGAAAAGCATTGGCAAAATAGCTGCAATTTCCCCTCCCCATTGCCATCCCCTTAGTGAAATGGAAACAGTTCTGTGGATTTGAATGGGCTCTAGGGTTTTAATCCTGTCTTGGCTTTGCTGAGGCCAACATTTTGCCCCCTGTGGCTCCTGCATTTAGTGAAATGTTTAAGAGTGGAAGAACGTGACATTTTAATAAAAAAGCTGACAGAATCTATGAATTTTCTGAAAAGTCTGGGGTCAGCTCCTATGTGATGACAGTTCTGGGCTGAAGCAGACATAATACTTTTGCCTTCCAGCTGGGAGGAAAGAAGGATTTCCATTGACGAGGCATAGTTCAAAATCCATTACTCCGTCCCTAACGTAATACAGAAGTGTGTCTCAGCAGCAGGCTGGTTTCTGAGCTAGGGAACAGAGGAAGAGTTTTCCTCTGGAACCCACAAGGCAGTGAGTATGCATTAGGTAGCCTCCAGAAGATCCTTTATACAGCAGACTTACAAATGGATCCCCCCTTTCCACCCCCAGTTCTCCACTCTCTGCTCATATAAATATTTAAATAATTATTTTTTAGAGCTCTGGGAAAGCTCTATCAATTGCCTCTATCAGAACCTGTTCTATTAGCTGAGCAACTTTCTACCATTATAGCAGCTTTTCACCACTTTCTATTTCATTAGCATTCATTTTCTTTAGACATATGACACACTACCCACTGGAAATGTAGGCATCTGGGAACATAAAGCTAAAAGCTGAGGTTTGCTTCAATGCTTGCCAGCCCACAGAATTTTATTACCTAACCTACCTTTACCTAAATCACAGAAAAATGACAAACCTTTTGATGCATATAAAAAAACCCCTGAAACAGAGTTAAACTGCAAGCTTGACTGATGCAAACTGACATAAAGCATCACAATGGCACACACAAGAGACAGATGTTTTCTCCAACTCCAGTTAGTTGCATTTTTGCAGAGTGCACTACTGTTTCGTTAAACGTACTGCTTGTAAAAAGATTTGGGTCTGGAGTTCAAACTCAAATCTCCATGAGTAATTGGCGAGCTGATGGTGTTATTCTCACAGGTGGAAATGGGTAATGCAAATTTTAGAAGCAGCACATCTGTTCTTTCAGCTAATCGGATATGAGTTCTACAGGAATGACCGCATTAGCAACCTCAGTGTCATAACTGGAGGGACACAAATCAACAGCACTGTGGATGCTAATGTCAAGGAATTTGAAAATCTGAGCTGCAGATTCACACATACCTTGCTGATGCTGGCTTCTGCTCACAGAAAGTCTGTTACAAGATCCCAGCACCAAAAAGGTCACCAGCTGAAGGACTATGGTGGAAGGCAGTCCTGGTCTCACTTCCAGAAAACTGTAAAAAGAAAAGAGCTTGGAGTGTTTTCGGTAGAAAGTGGTCCTAGAAAGAGTGAGATACTTCATATACCTAAGTATCTCAAGTAGCTGTTGCTTCCAGTGCAAGAAGTCCCTGAAAGGAAGTGATGTCACTAAGTCATGAGTTGATTTGGGGGAGTGAATCACATGGATTACTTTTGTTTATACCGTTTGCCAAAAAAGTCAGCGGTTTGAGGTCTCATTGCGCCAATGTGTCCTGTTGGTTAAGCAGACAAGGGATGACAAGAAACACAGCATAGTGATTGACCCCAAATCACTATTAGTAAGGTTGAGATCCCAAGTCTGCTGGATAGATGGGTGAAATGGCCTGTCCCTGAAACCATGCTGCTCCCTGAGTACGGATATATGGACATCCCTTGTGGTCAGTTGTCAGCTCCTTTGTTTTTCTTACTCTTGCATAAAGCCAGATGGGAAACAAAAGTAGAAGTTGAACAGTTTCATGTTCATCTTAAATCTTCTGTTTTGTGACACGTTGCAGGCTGTCAAGAGAGTTATGTTTGTCAACTGTGTACCCTGGACATTCCCTCTCATACATGTGTGGAAACCATGTAGCCTGAACATAAACACTTCAGAAACCCTCTGAGATGTCAGTCTTAGGATGTGCTTTGTTTTTCACATCTTGCCCTGATGAAGTACAGGGAAATTAAAAATATATTGCCTGGTATCAGCTGCTTAGGACAACCACCCAACCGTCACACCTTGTATCTAAAATAAGCCTATGCAAAGTTATTAACCCAAAAGCTGGCACTTCAGGCAGTTTGTCAATAGTTTAATACACCTGGAGTAATCTGCCAGGCATTTTTCTAGCACATGCTATTTTTGATAGTACAGAGTTCTTTTAATTATAACCTGGTTTTATTTATCTAACAAATTCTGTATCTGTTCCTCAGAACTTCATATGTAACATGTTCACAAACACACACACACAGAACTCTGATTATTGCACAGAGTGTCTTAATTTTCCATTTGTTTGCATGTTCTTTTGTTCATAATTTCTTACATATACTTATTGCAAAGTATATCTATAAATAGAAGTTATGAAATTATTTCTTCCTGAGTAGTAAATATGCTTCATCATTTGAAAAATAGTATTTTTCTCCCTAAATGAATGGTACGGTGATATGGATTTTGGGAAGAGTACCTCCAAACTGATGATAAAAGTTTCTCTTGTGTATTCAGAAATCTATCCCATATCAGTTCTAGAAAAGCTGACCTAATAACTAAGTGTGGTACTCCTGGTAGGACCCAAGTGATTTTTATTGTAATAAAGCTGAGAAAGGATCTTGAGTTTTAGTACACAGGTACTGAGGAGCGTCAGGTAGTCACCAAAACAGCCCTACAAAATTTCATTTTTAGGTTTTAAAGTTACTGTTTTCTTTTTTGTTGTCCTACATGACCCATTTGGGTGATTTATTCCAGTTCACAAGGGGAACAGTGGCTCCTATGAGCTACTCTTCAGTGCTCCATAGGAGGACACTACCTCTTTTATCCAGCTTCACTCATGGCTGCCCAGCACCTCGTAGAGAGAACTCTAAGATTGCTAAAACCCTATGAATACTAATGGATATATTAGCTGGTGCTATACTTAGCTTTCTGGTGGAAATCTGAGCCCATTTCCTGTTTAGCTTTGCGTGGTCTGCTAAAGGAAAAAGTATCCCCAAGTTCTTTTTGTCTTAATTGTATCCTATCAGCAGGCCAGCATTTTACTCCACAGATGCTCAAGCTGTCATTTATTATATGCAAATGTATCAGTATCTTATTTCAGGTAAGTAGCCTTAGACCCAATGAATTGAACTTAATTGGTGTTAGAACTTCTCATTCAGGAGACTACATCAGACACTTAACTATTGCTATTCAGAAAAGCACAGATGCTTAGTAAGTGACAAAATGAAGCATGTACTCCTATAACAAGAAAATCTTTCCTGAACTGGGCCTGACAAACTATCTTTTCATGTGGTGTTGTACCTTTGTGTCAAACCCTGAATTTTGCACACAGTGTTACATCATTTTCAGGATAAGAAGATGACTTTTTAATCTCTTTTTAATTCTGTATCTGGAAAATGGCTTTATTAACATCTAGTTACTAAGCAATAATATATCTGATGTGGTCTGTGGTCCTGCATACTTTGTTGCTCTCCTGGAAAAGTGTGATAACCTCTGAGGAAACTCAATGTGCTAGACAGACCAGTAGAAGACTGGTTTTAACTACTAATCTAATAGTTTTCAGACACCTATATTTAAATCACTGTTTGTGCTGTGTTCCTCATAAGGTAGTTCAGACATGACATGCGATATTAAAAAAATGCAAACACCTATATTAGAATTTACATCTACAAAGAATATCCCCCATCCAGAGAGCTGTCTTTCTCCTGAGTCCTAAGAAATGCAGTGAAAACTGAACACCATGGCCATTCAAATCTATAGAACATGATCATATAGCATAGTTGGTAACTACTATTCAAGAGAGGCAAATATGAATTAGCCTGCAAGAAGCTATGTAAGGATTTCCCATTACCTAATGACTGTGGCATTCCCCTTATTGGATAACTAAAATGGCAGAGAAATTAAATGGTAATATAGTCAAAGTAATGCCCACTGGAAAATAAGAGCCCTGGCAATACCTACACATCAAACTGGGTAAGTTTAAGCAAGGGCAGATGAGTTTTTACAACTCAGAAGAAATATTGTAGAATCACAGTGGTTAGCTCTCTAAAAATAGTTACTTATTGCTCAGCAGCAGCTGGGAAAACAAGGAGAATTTTACAAATTATTAAGCAAAGAGTAGGAAACAGAAGAGAAAACATTTATTCTACTGTGTAAATTAGTAGCACACCTACATTTCAGGAGTTCTCTGTAGTTCTCATCGCCCATCTCAAAGGGATGCAAGTAGAAGTCTTCCTTATTTTAGACAGGCCCGTATGGACACATTATTGGCAAATGGCTGCCTGACAGTGTCTGCAAACAGCAGTGAGCTCCACTGCTTTGAAGTCATGTACGAAACCTTCAGTCGGCAGCTCAACAGGAACCTACTTCAGCGTGCGGGTCCTCACTTTTGTGCGAGGACAACCTTCCAGCTCCCACAGGCTTCCTCGGGTCTCCCACTGGGCTGGACTTCTGCTGCTGGGGAGGGCAGCAGCTCCCCCGCCTGCAAGAATTCAGTGAGAAATGGAGAGGCACAACCTTGCACGGAAGCACAATACCTTCCACCAGTTGCTCCTGGAGAGACAGTGTCAGTCTCTATGGACACTACAAAGCCAGCAGATGATCTCCAGTCAACTGATGGACTTCTGTGGAAGGCCAAGGCTCCATCTCACTCATTTCATGTCCTAACCTTCCATTTTGAGCAGTAATGGGATAGACCAGAAAAGGCTGCAGGGTTGTTTAAAGGTACTTGGTCTGGATACAAGGTCTGGCTCAGGAAGGTGTTTAAATTTTTGGTTTTGAGAAGCTAAGATCGTGTAACATAATTCTTACATTCATTCCTAAGAGCTGGCCACTATGAGAGAGGATATACTGTGTTAATTGGATTTGCTGTTTGATCTAGCATGGCAGTTCTTCTGCCTTTAGCAGCAAAGGAGCAATCAGCTTCTTAGATTTCCAGTGCATGTTTATACAGCCCGCTGACATTTTCTTCATCATCCGCTGTCTCATGATTTTGTTTCAAAAGAAGGGTAGGGCTGTCGTTACAGATATGCAGGAATCTGCGCATCTGGAGTCTCTCAGAAGGTTTATGATGCCATGCAGTGGTGTGTGGCTTTGGTTCAGTCACCTGTGTCTCGACCCACTTCCCTTGTAAATTGATGGGAGTCTTTTCCGTGATATGAAAAAGCCTAGTTCTTTGGCCTGCTTCAAAACAGCGGGAGTTATTCCATCCCTCTCAAATGGATTAGGCCTGCAATGCCAAACTGGGGAATGGTAGCTCTTAAACTCTTTGCAGTGGTGATGTGAGGCTTAATTAATTGAAAGGAATTAATGGAAAGGAATTTAAATGGAAGGGGAGATGCAAGTGAATTATATGATTGTGTGGAAGAATCTTTTAGTTCAATGTTGAACTAAATGTCTGAAATGTATTCATGCTCCTGAAAAAAGCTGAAGGGTTAAAATGACCTAATTCAACATCAACTAATACACTCCAATATGCATTAAAGCAGGTAGATTATTTTTTAAACAGTACTATCCTGCTAAGTGATGCACTTGTGCTCTATGATAGACTGGTTAAAGCTGTAAATGTCATTGTTAAAATGAGTATCTTTAACAGCTAATATCTATTAAAATGAAGCACTTAGGCACCAGAAAAGACAGATTTAAACTGCTGGGTCCCTAAATTATTTTTGTACAATCAAAATGAGACTCTTAGGGATTAGGTGGCACAGTGGGTTAACACATTACTCTTCTGGATGGAAGATTTACCATCGTATTTTGCTTAAAAATACAAGTGAACTGTGACTGCTCTTCTTCAGGTGATCCAACATATGTGTTTCTAAAACATATTTAATACAACTGACTGTGATTTGCAAGGGAAGTAGATGGGGACATTGCTTGCTGCTACCATGCTTTGAGTAAGGGTAGGTTAGCACTTGGGTTCACAATTCGTATTGTTTCGTTGATGAGCTGACAAAGGGATCAACTATACCTTTTTATAGCTCCATTTTCTTCCTACAACATCTTGTGACACAACTACAGCAAGAGCTGTAAAGGGTTAAACTCAGCAAGTGAGAATAAGGCTTTTCAAGGCGAGCATGATCATGTAGTCAGAAATGAGGAGTAGGTAGGTGCCTACCTGCACAAGTAGGTGCAGAGGGAAAGTGAGCTATAATGAAGTATGTTACAGGGTATTTGAATTGAAACTATCCAACTGGCTTTTCAGGATGCGTTTGCTGTAACTCACCTGAAATTGTAGGTCTGGCTGGATGCAATGGAATATTTTGTTTGGTGAAGACCCAAAATCTCTTGGTGCCCAAAATATAATATTCTGAGTCAGCTGTACTCCTCAGTTCTGCTGGAGTTGCTGAAGAAGACAGTCCTTTTCTCAGGCCATTCTTATCCATAGTTCCTCTATTCATGCCCCTACTTGGATGCAACATGTCACCAATGAGTGCATACCAGCTGCTTGCTCCTGCTTACTGTGTCTTATCCAGCATCTGAGAAATTGCACTCCCAGGAAAGAGCCCCTGCCTTGGCCTGCACTTCTGAGTTGACTGTGGATGGGGGGCAGAGCGTAATGCATGGTGGGGGGATGTGTGTGTTGATGTCTTCCTGAAAGGGTCTGAAGAATAATCTGTCTTTTGAAGCTCAGTCTGTCCCCAAGCTCTTCTTGGGACAAGACGTCATCATGCAGTTACTAGATCAGACCACAGGGCTTCATATCATCTTCTTACTCTTGAAAAACTGTCCATTTATCTTAAAAGCAAAGATGATACTTCTTTTTCCTTTCTTCTATAGTATTAAACATCCATAGGTGAGATAGAGTTCTCAAAGTTTGTTCTCCCACATCAATATGAGGGAATACTTTGTATGTATTTGCTTCTTGAGTAATTTCTTAAATGATAAGGCCCCAAAAAGCTTACCCTGAGAAACATCAACTGTTAATAACTTTAGGGAAAGTTTCACTGTCCTTTTTACATATGGGTTGATAATAAATCCTTAAACTATTCCATGGATGTGATGCCATACATTGCAGGATTGCAGGACCAATCCTTCAGTGCACACATTTTTTGTGTTGTAACCTTCCCCTTTTGGTGCTTATGTCAGGCTACTGCCATTTTATCTTTTGGTACAGAGGGAGGTTGTTAAAATAAAAAATTTGCTCTGCTTATTTTCCGTAAAGAATTCTTTGTTTTCATGAAGTTAAATTAAAAGCAAGACAAGCACAAGGGTACTCATTTTGTTGAGCAGAACTTTAGCAAAGGGTGAGTGCTGGAAGGCAACTGGTGTCCTGCTTTTTCCAACAGCAGTTCTTGCTTTGTCTCTCAATGCTGCATGCATGTGTGTGCACACATGCAAAGAGAGGTTACTCCCATTTTAGCATGAAGTCATCCAGAATTTTCTTTTGTGCATCCTCCTCCCCAGGATTGTGTGTCAGTGCCAGCAATGTGGTAAGTAGATAGCACCTTGACATGCAGCACCAGACTTTAGAGACTAATAGCAGCAAATTCCCAAACAATAGCAAGGTTAGTTTGACTGAAGTTTGCTCTAACTCTTGTTTTCTGTAAAATTCTCATTCATAACCTTTTTGAGCAATTGTGTGTGAGATGGCAGATAACTGTCTGCTTTGTTGCATTTTGCCAAAGACCAGTGCTAAGTGTCTTTGCTGTTCTTTGAATGTAACTCTGCAGAACCAAGGAGTTCAACCTTGTGCAATGACTCTCCATAGGAAAAAGCTACACAACCATATGTAAAACAGGAAATTACTGCCACAGAGCCATTAAATATATTCATAATTCTTACAGATTAATTTTAAGATGAAATATCAGTTAAATGGTTACTATTTCACAGTAAAAATGAATGATTTCAGGAATATGTGACAAAGCATCGGGGCAACTGGTAATGCTGTTGCCCTTTTTCCTGGCATGGGAAAGCTAGAGCGTAGAGTATGTCAGGTTGTGTCTTTTCCACACACATAAAAAGACAAGTTTGTTTGCAGAACTAAGTTTAACTGTCAGCACAGCAGTGGCACTTCTGGTTATCTTCATACAGATGAACACAGTGACAGTGTATTACGCTTATTTAAATTGTAAGAATAAATTATTTCCCTATAAATACTGCATCAAATGATACATTTAGACACCACTTGGCAGTATTTTAGAGCTCTGAGTAAGAGGCAGCCCACATCTCAGTTTCTTTTAAGCGCCCATTTTAGTATGTCAGAGTAAGTTTTCTGGCTAATATAAAATTATTTGTATTTCACATTCTTAATTGATGCTTTTAATTACTCTTCATATACTTTAATAGTTTTCATATAGAAAACTGCTTTCTGTGCAATAAGCCGAATCTCCAATCTGCAGCAAAACTTGCTTGAGTCAGGTTTTTGCCAGTCTCTATGTACCAGCCCCAAATACTAAATTATGTTGGCACTCTTACAGGAATCAAGGGAATAATTGTTAAGGCAAAGTTTGTTGTAAGGAAACCAAATTAGGAGGGGAAAAGAATATCGCTGAAGAGAAATATTTAGTATGAACTAATCTTTTTGGTCTTTGTCCTCCTACAGTAATGACTGTTTAACCATGCAGTATAATTATTTAAAACATACTGTAGTTCATCCTGTGTAGATTAGAATCCTGCTTTATTAGAACGCTAAAAGGCCAGTCTTCAAAGAATAAGCAAATTAAAGCTCTGTCTTGCTGTTTACAATGCTGGGGTCAGATCACTGATATCTACCAGCTTTAATGCAAAGCAGCCATAAACCCCATTTAGTTAGCTAAACAGTTAATGGGTATTTAAATCGACAGGGGTCTTTTCATTGCCTCTCGTAGTCAGTCATCAGGCTATTGCAGAGTCAGGTATCTCCCGTCTTCCAGCTCACGTTAGTCACTAACAAATCCCCCTTGGTCTTCAGCAGGAACAGGGCTGGTCCTCCTGAAGTACCACAGTAACGCGTGGGTGTCATGTCACTTTTTCTGAAATTGCACTTCCAGAGGGAATTCAGGTTGCTTTATAGCTTCTGCACAGAGATGAGACTAAAACTGCTCTCCAGAAACAGTAAAATAGAAAGCTGATAGCATTTGAGTGCTGTGGAGGGGCTTGACCAGCTGGAACCCATGAGTATTTGTATGAGTAACTTATCCTTTGTTTCTGCTTTCTCCACAAAGGTTTCCCACACCTCCTTTTCTCTGCCATATCATAGATCTTCCTCTGTCTCACCTCTCTGCTCCATGACAAACAGATTCAACAGACCTATCTAAGGGAGAACAAGGTTTTTTAAAGTGTGTTCTTCCAATGCAGCTAGGACTAACCTTAACTCCTGCTGGTATCAGTGAGGGTGAAAATCCCACTCCACATTGCTAAGATGTGTGAGGCCCTTCAAGCTGTCTCACATGGCATTTCTGCCAACAGCAGGAGCCGATCCTAGCTGGGAGGCATTGGTGCACTTTTGCAGTGGTCAACCTTTTGTGATTTTATCCCAGGGCCTGTGATGGAGATTGGGGAAGGGTCCTACAGCTCCAGGTCTTGGAAATAAGAGATTTCATTAAAGCCTTTGCTTGAACATATAAACAAATAAAAGTGCCCAAGGAGCTCCGAAGACAGAAAAATAAAGGAAGAAAACTGTTGTGTTATTGTTATTTTTAAATATAATAATTTTAAAGGCACTTTCATGTTTTTTTGTGGAATCTTGAGTGGCTATTTTGGACCATGTGTGGTTGGTAATGCTCCATTTTGGAAAATCCACAAGTATTCAGATGATTGTGTGGATTCATTTCAGCTATTTTGGGGAAAAAAAACCCTGTCTGCTCAGGGTTTTTCACAATATTGGTATTACCTCTTAGTCTTGGCCAGGCCAAATATACAATGAAAATGGCCTTTGTTTCTGTATTGCAATGCTTAAGCTTCCTGTCCGATCCAAAGCACAGGAAAATAAACAAACAAAAAAGGGATCAAATTTAAATGCACAGCATGCTTGCAGCTTTGGGTCTGTTTTCTCTGTGTTGCACTTTTAAATATAAAAAGCATGCTTCCCGCCCAGATGGGGGGTATAGCCAAGAGGGGAACCAAAATGGGGATACTCTGCTTTCCATCTCTTGCACAGATTTTATTGCGTGTTTGTTCTTTCATTGTTGTTTTCTTTAGTCTAAAATAAAGATAAACTAGACAGAAAGCAAAGTGGCCAGGCGCCACTGCACAATTATAATTAATTCATTGTTAATGTTTCAGACATTGTTACAGCATACATTGGAATTGCTGGGGCGGGGTAAGATTAGTTTGAGCTATTCATGTACATACTACAGGAGAGTCACATTAAATACCCACTCTAATTAATGTTTTCAAAATGAGCACCGAAGGGAATAGTATGACTTACCACTAGCAGAAAAGTTGGTTTGTACTTCTGCTTCCCAAGTTCATGCTGTGTTCTCACCTCAAAAGGTGGGGATTTGAGCAGATACCATGCCATGGCCTCAGAGTGCAAATGTGCACAGCCTGTTCCTAAACACTGCTTCACCAGACTATACCATCTGGTTGGAAAGAAGGATGTGACTAAGCTAAGACTCAAATCTGAATATCTGCAGACTTAGGAAAATTCATGATCCGATCTGGTCTGCAGAAGCTGCTGAAGCCGGAGGCTTCATTTTGTCAGGAGCAAAAGGGTTCAAGAACCCAAAACGCCCAGTTCTGCAGTGTTTTCAGCAAAACTGTAGAAAGGAAAGCTGGTCTCTGCCCAAAGCTTGGAAATAGTCAGGATATATTAAATCCAAGAGCACTTAATGTAAAGAAGAGGTCTCAGCCTATAGACTATTTCAACAGCTAAAGGAATGAAGTAGTTTTTGTACCTCCAAAAATTTCTCTATTCATTTTTCTGCTGCCAGTATTTCCTGTGGGACAGGAAAGCCGTGAAAATTGTGATCAGATATGTAATGATATGTGCTATTTATTACAAACCTGCTTAATTTTAACTAAGTTTTCCTGTGAGTATTGAGTCAGATTTTTCAGTCCGAGCCTCCAATACTGTATATTTGGGCTGTGTGTCTCTCCAATACTATATATTTAAGCTGTGTGTCTGAGGTGTAAAATAGCCCTTTGTATGTTCATTCTGAAGCCATCTGAAAGTGTGCCTCTGCTGGCTAGGTTTTATCAGCCAGATACTGAGCTGCTTAGTGAGAAAGAAATGATCAATGTGTAATTGAAACTCCTTTAAGCTGAGTTTTTAGGAGAATTTATAACCTACAAAAATGTTCTCATTACAAATCCTTTTTTGTCTTGTCTTATAATTGCCTTTAAGGAATGACCTGACCACCATCAGTAAAAGGAAGAAGATTTGGGTTTTAAAGCCAAGCAGAGGTTCAGGCATTTTGGCAATTTTTGGGGTGGGGTGGAGGGAATTGCCATTAAATATATTTCATACTATTTCATCATTTATGCGAGGTGACAGAATTCACGTTAAATTTCTGGTGAAACCTGGTCTGCTGTAGAACACTATTAAACTACTTATTAGTACTACATTTTTCATCATGGATGTAACCTGAATATCCTAATTTATGACCATCTGGTCTCCAGACAGGAACAGCCCATATGATCAAACTGCAGCTTCCCCAGATCAGCTAATACATCCATGCTGTGACTTAAAGATGATGACACAGAAGTGCTCTATAAAAAACCTTGAACACCTCTAAGGGAACCTTCAGAAGAGGGGTGTACCCTTACACAACTCCTCGCACAATGCACCCAGCAGGGCTAGTCATTGTATCTGTTTATTCATTGGTGTTTGTTAATGGTAACTTTCATTGCATTTAGGATTTGATTTGTTTACGAACTAATAAATATGATTTATAAAAAGTGCCTGTGGTTCACTAATTACTGCACATATGGCGTTTTCATTTTGTAAAACTGGCATTTGCTTTCTATTATGATTATGTCTCCATTCACCAGTGCTAATTAGTTTGATTAGACAGATAACTTTAACCATTATTAGGACTAGATTAGGGGAACTTTGCATGCAGGGGAATGCAGGGAAGAAGGGTACATCACCAGTGAAGACAGGTCAGCAGCACAGAGTTTGTTCCTCATTAAATGTTTTTAAATTACTTTTTGTTTTGTTTTCCACATAGAAGAACTGAGAAGCATTCACATTTAGCTACTTAGAAAAATCCAATTAAACACAGTTGTTTAGCATGAATTTGTTAATCAGAGTTAATCTTTCCAATGAATGCATAATTTGGAATCTGTGTCTAAAATGTTCATTTAAGGATAAGCATATTACAGGCAAATAAAATAAAAAATAAAATGAGATTCTGATTCTCTTCCTTGGAATTGACTCTCAATATGGAGAAATATTGACTGTTTTGTGTTGATTGTCCTGCATGCTGAGGGACAGAAGTGAAATTGAATAAAGACTAAGAAATGCTACATGAAAACCAATGCCACCTGGGGTGAGCTGTGTTTTTCCCAAGAGTCTCTGAAAATTGTTGAATAGTGTCATCTGAAACTCTTCAGAAAGAAAATAAAAGGAAAGAAAAACTTGTATTTATTATCCATTTTAGGATAAAAATAGTTATCCAGGACAGTTGTTTGATATTATTTTATTTCTTCAAATGGATTCTCTATCCTAAAAAAGAGAGGCACTTTTTCTTTACCAATATCTTAGAAATTACCTTAGTGCACTAAGAAAGTAGGATGTGAAATACCTGGGTTCAGGCAGTAAGTAAGGCACACAATTTGTGATCCTTTGGAAACAGTCACTGGATTGTGTCAGACTTGATTTCATCCTTTCTCGCAGAAAGGAGACTAACTGGTACTCAAATTAAGTAACTGTGGATGCTTGTTTCATTAAGATGGACATTCATTTGACTTTGGATGATCACCCTATACTCATCTAGTTTCTATGTAATTAATTGGTTAGGTACGAGAGGCAAAATGGTGGCCTGTTATGGATGTCTGGTCCTACTGCAGGCTACTGGGTCTCTCCTCGCTGTGTTAATGTGGCAATGTTATTTGTGAGTGGTCCTTTTATTTTTTGTCTTTCTCCATTTTCAAAGCAATTTATAAGGGAACAGAAAAGTTCTTTCCCATCTAAAAAGAATTGTGGTAATATTGAAAAAGACATAAAACTGCTATTGAAGGGTGAACACATAGGGAAGCAGTAAACTAGATTGTTGCAGTATTTACTCTCTCCTTGGCTCTTCTAGAGGATACCTCCTGCTATGCCTTTCAAAGAAAACCCCAGACAATTTAAATGTCAAAGTCTCAAATTTCAACATGCATCATTATTGTTGGAAGCATTTGCTCCAGGAAAAGTTTCAAAATTGCCGTTTCTGTATCTCACAAGAATATGAACAGGATGGCCAGATTCTGAGATGGTATAAATTGGCAGAAGTTCCTTATTTCAGTGCAGTTATCCTGTTTTACACCAACTGTAAATCTGGCCCTGGAGAATGAATATTTATGCCATGCCAGAGAGGTTTGAAAACCCCTTTTTTTAATGAGAATGAATAAAGAAAGGGCTGGGATATGCTCTGTGCTGATGAACCCAAAGCCAAATACGACCTCCCCTTGACCTTTTATGCATTTAAGTTGAAAAAGGCCATTCTGATACATTCCACTGGAGCTTAAAATGCCTATATTTCAATCCAAAGGTCAGGCTCTCTTCTCAGTATACTGTATGACCTAGCCTTTGTCTGTTGCCCATTGATGTTGCCTGACTGTGCTTCTTATATCCCATTGACTGTTTACTGTTTTTCTGGGTAATGTAAATGAAAGAGATAATTGAAATGATTTTGAGCTATGTGTCAGTTCTGATTCTGATTATGTCTCCTGTGTTTAGTGCAGCTTTAGTGGCTCCAAACTCATTAAGTCTCCAGGAAATTTTAGATTACTCTCTTAACTGTGTCTTAATTAATGTATTTATCTTAAATTCCACTCAAGCCTTCTTGAAGTTTTCTTTTATCACTATGTCTATCTCTAATACCACTGAATTAAGTAATTTTTCTTCAACCCTTCTGTTTTCTTTTACCTTTTGAGGGTTTTGGATACTTTTTTTTGAAAGGCCCAAAGTCAAAGGGAACTATTTCCAGGAAATAATGCAGGAACTGGCACTTTTTAAAATCTCTCTGAAACTTTGCCTCAGTGGAGCTATATCAAGTTACACCATTGACTGTCTGGTCCAAAATAAAAAGGTGGTCAGACTTTTTTTGTGGCTAGTGGGGCACACATCTGCCTGCCTTCCCCTGCACTTGAAACAGCTACTGTACTGGGTGGTTCCCAAAAAAGGGAATAAATGCAGTCCTGTCAAACAGGCTGACAGGCCCTGAGTATAATTTCTCTAGATAGAATCACAAAGTAATCACTGTCTCTAATAATGTCTCCAATTACTCTATAGAATAATAATTTATAATAAAATCTGTTTGAGCAGACTGTCTATTTTTACCCTCTCCTCTTGAAGATGAAGTCAAACATATAAGAACTGTAGAACATTTTTTCAAATCTGGAGGAATGCTCCCACTTAATAACATAACCAGTAACAAGTCATGTAAGGATCTTTTTACAGATATATTGTCATTTCTGTTGATTAACACAGCTCAGTGAATCATTGGTGATGAATAATTCACTAAGGGCCGTAACCTGACACCCTGTTCCTGTTGAGATGTGCCTTACTGCACAGTCCTCAACAAACCTGGACCAGGAGATGTTCTTGTCCCACCCCTTGGCCATGTTTAGGTTTCCCTCCAATGATCAAATGAGAGGGAACCCAGCCTGACTGGAAAGATAAGACACAGACTCCTTCCAGTGTGAGGAGAATTGATAAGGAGCAGATCGATACATGATCCTCTTCAGTGGGCAGCAAGGCCCACAGTCTTAACAGTGGGACATCCCCTCCTTTTCTTCTGCTAAATTGCAGAATTTCTGTAGTGAAAAGAGTGTAACACTGCAATTAGGTGGTAGAAACCAAACAGAAACATGTACTGAAAAAAAAAAAAGTATATATATGTATTGAACAAAAGGTAAAGCAGTGTATTTTTCTCTAATTTCATCCTTGGTCGGGGCACCTAGTTTTGGTGACTACTTCAACAAAGTGGTACATATCCAGGATACCAATTCCAGCCTGAATTAGTAATATCTGGCAAAATTAAGAGCAACTGGAATCGCTGGGAAGTGTCAGACAGCATTAAGAGTTGGTGATGCTACCAACTGCAATTATTATGAATGCCTAATAGGCTCCTGACCATGGAAAACCACTCGGACAAGCACAGCTACACACAACAGCTCATGTAAATATGTGGAATTCTGCTAAAACCAGTATAGCTGCAATTACATACACCGTCAGAGCACTTGGACCTATGTCTTTAGTGCTTTTCTCTGTTGCAGCTATCTGTTCAGCTATGGGATAAAAACTGACTCACCTTACATTTGTACCTGCCAAGTAGGATTGAAAGGACTATTTGTAATCACAATTCATTCCCAGAACTCAGAGAGTAAATATCACTGAATGAATTGGATGTTCGGCTCTCAATGTCTCCATCACTATACTTTCTCTTGAAGGATGCACCTGTTGGTTACTCACTCTCTGCCCAGCCTCTGGAGCTCCAGAAGTCCCTGATGGCAGCAAGCAGCCTGAGCTGCTTCCCTGAGAACTTTCCATCTATTTTGTTTCAGGTACTTCCCAGATACCTTGGACTCTGCTGCTAGGACTGTGACTCGACCTGCTTCAGTTTTCCTGAAAGGGACAGAAGACAATGTAAGTGCTGATTATCTCTTTTCTTTGTAACTATGAGATGAACTTTACTTGATACTGTGGTAGAAACTTCAGCATAAGCACCACTGAAAGCTTGGTGGGAAAGAGGTTAACCCTTTCTCTTACCATTGTTTCTCCCAGTGCAGATATATGCTATAGAAATCAGGTGAAACAATATAAAGGTTTATTTCCCACAACCATTCCTGGACTCCTGTTCATTGTGAAAGAAAGAGGTTTGATGACTGTGTTGATGGCATGAGTCAGGGAAGGAGTAAGTATTTCTCATCCCTTGGTTGAAGCAAGCTACTTTTCTGAACTTTGCCTTGGGCTTGTCTGAAGGAAGCTACTACGTGTTTTAGTCATTGTTTAATTGAGGGGAGTTGTTTAACTTTTGTTATATTTTTCCCTTAAAAAGGCAAAAACTCCTTGGATTTACTTGTTATTACTTTATAGCAGCAGCCATAGTGTGTGAGATGTTTCCCAATCAGAAAGTAAATTTATGAAAGGGATTATGTGATGTTAAGCCTGCAATACCCAGGCTGGACTCAGAGATCCAAGGCTGGTATTGAACGTCAAAGCCCAGGCCTCACTCCTGTAGTTTTGAGAAAGAGGAGCTCATAAGGCCATGACAGGCAGTTGACTCTGGTAGTGCAAAAGGAGAAAAAATCCTTTATAAATACAAGTAATTTCTCTGTAGGCAGCATGGCAAAAATGGGGCAAACAAATGTGCATAAAAAGGTAAAAACACAGGTAGGTGTGCAGTGACATCTGAATGTGAGGGTGCAGCGTCATTCATTCCTCTGACCGATCTGTAACAGAAAAGTAGATGATATTTGGGGTTTTAGCAAGTTTTTTGCCTGTTATACTCTTATCCTGCATATTATTTTCCTTTTCTACTTTGAAGTTATTTTCCAGGCAGTTTTCATTTTGCCCATCACAAACTGTGTTGTGTGTACTGAGTCATGGGCTTGTGTTTTTAGAAAGGTTGTCAGTCACAGCTATTCTCATGCAGCAATGATATGATTAGCTCTGTTTTTTACTGTAAAGTATTTATTTAACCAAAGTTTGAACACAGTGAAAAAAGAAGCATCAGTAGATGAGCGTGCCAACTTAAAAGCAGAGATACTGTGTTGTATGAATGGTTGCCTTCCTTTGGAGTTGTGGGAAAGGATGGAAAAGAAAAGAAAACACACATGTGAGAGATCCTCAGGCACTGACGTACCTGGGAATATGTTAATAGCCCTTAGTCTAACCAGTGCCTGGGGAGGCTGTGAGCACAGGGCCCTCTGCAGCCTAGTCCTCTCAGAAACCTGGTCCTGGGATTTCCAGTCACACATGATCTGCCTGGGGTCTCCTCTGCAGGCTTACGCTTACGTCTGGTTTGGGGGGTCAGTAAGACACCTGGTTTGTGGGTGTCTCCAGGGGCTTCTCCCACGAGCTCTCACGTGCACACCTGCAGTGGTTAGGGCTGCCAAAAAACAGAGCAGAAGAGGTGGTCCTGCCTGAGTCCCTAAGAGAGCCATGATTGCCATATCGGTCTTCTGATGTGTCTCAGTGCTGCCTTTTTCTTCCACTGTCTCTCCTGTACCTGAAATTTGACTGGTAATCGACCAATATGAGCTGAAAAAGTGGTGTCAGCCCGAGCTGTGAACTGACCTGCTTTTGTCAGTTTGTCACAGTTTTATTGCTGCTTTAGCACGATGCGTGCAAGTTAAAGCCCAGCACTTGTCAGCCAGAGAAAAGCCTGGCAGGCTGATGTCCTCAGGAACAGTTTCCAAATGTAGAGAGGCCAGGAGTTCCCTTTCTCCTCACCAGCTAGTTCAAACTTCACATTTTCTTTCTAGCCAAAGAACAACTTAAAGCCAAAACAACCTGCAGGTGTATCGCTTTGGTGTTTCCCCACATCACCTGTACTGCCTGGAACTGATTTGCAATGGTGCTCAATAAGATTTCCTGAGAATAAGGTCAAAGTTGTGACCTTTTCTGAAGGTGACCATATTAGGCTCATCTCTTCATAAACGTTAAGTTTATTACGCAATAGACTGGACTCTTTAAATCAAAACATTTCAAATGTAGGAGATGAGGAATAAGAGAGAATTCCAAGGCCTTTTATGAAAGACTCATTTTAAAAGCTAATTTTGCTTTCTGCACAGCAGCAAATGTATCAGACAGTTCACCCAAAAGCTAGCTGAAAGAATGTGTGTTTATACCTCTTATTTATATTGAGATTTCAAAATAAGCTTTTTGAACAAGCTGTGATATTTTATTCGGTTTCCTTAAGCTAAGAGTATTGCAATGTCAGACTCTGTTTTCTTAATTGATTATAACTTTGCCATCATCATATTGCAAAGCTTATGATGAATAATATGTTGCCCAGCGCCTCTGCAGCTTGGCCCAAAATTTGGCTTAGAGTAACTTTTTCATATCTTTGTTTCTCACACAAATATCTTTGCTGTTGCTTCTGATAAATGAATAATTTCCAGCAGCTCAGGATGCTTGAAAATAGTCATGATCCAGCCAGCATGTCTGAGTGACCCTACAAATAGCAAACATGGAAATGCAGCTCAGCATGCATAAGCAACCCTACAATAATAACTTAGTGTGTGCAGTCCAGCAGGTGGGAACAATCCTAGAATTAGATTGCTAAATAAGCTGTTGAGGGTGTGATGGATGCAGCAGATCTGAGTGACTTCAGAGTTTTCTTAGTTTTACATGTGCAAATTCTTTTTTTTTTTTCTTTATTGAGTAGATACCATTCCCTAGATTTGCAGACCTGTGTTATTTTTCATCAACAGCATCCAATCTGTTGCTACACTTGTTTTTCTGGAAGCTGTCCCTATCTCTCCAGCTCAGCTTCTAACTCTTACCCGTGCCTAGGTCATCTTGCACCTCACTGCTTCTCCAGCTGCTCAGCTCAAATCATGAAATCTGTTTGCAAGCAATAGCCTCAACCCCTGAGTGTCCTGAACAAGCCCTAGATATTATCAACTTTACTCTTGGAAAGGGGTAAAGTAAAGCTCAGAGTGTGAGAGACTCTAATAATGATGAAAATGTTATTGTTATTTCAAAATGTTATTGCCATATGTTCAGGAAGCAGAACGATGATCAGGCTATGTAAGTGACTTTGCAAAAACACCTGCATGAGTAGGTAGAGTAGGGTGGCGACAGGATAAAAAAAAGCATTTAGGTTCAAAAAATGACGCGATGTTGATCTGATGGCAGGACTGACAGAAGAAGGCGCACTCGTGAGGGGAGGCGGTTTGATGGGGTGGGTGGTTTGATGGGGTGGGTGGTTTGATGGGGGGTTGGTTTGATGGGGTGGGTGGTTTGATGGGGGGTTGGTTTGATGGGGTGGGTGGTTTGATGGGGGGTTGGTTTGATGGGGGAGGCGGTTTGATGGGGTGGGTGGTTTGATGGGGGAGGAGGTTTGATGGGGTGGGTGGTTTGATGGGGGAGGTGGTTTGATGGGGGAGGCGGTTTGATGGGGGGGTGGTTTGATGGGGCGGGTGGTTTGATGGGGTGGGTGGTTTGATGGGGGCGGGGGGCGGACACCTGGTGGTGGGCAGCGCTGCCTGCAGGGGCTTGAGGAGGCGCTGGGGAAAGCGCTTCCCTCCAGGCAAAGGCCGGGTCCTCAGCCTGGGTGAATGTGCACAGCCTCACCGCCTCCTGATCTGCAGGCCTGTGGCCCGGTGCTGCAGCACGCACACCCCGTCTGGCGCAGCCTTCCTTCGGGAAGGAGGGCAGAGGCGCATTCCAAGCAAGCTCAGGAGAGCGGCAAGGAAATATTCCAGTTTAAACTGCTTACAGTCTCCTAACGTGGCCCTCAGTTATTCTCCATTATTTTTTCCTTCATGTTCACTGCACTGTTGTCTGTCCTGTAGTGTTTGAAATTTTTAACAATCTTAAGCAGAGATTTAGTTGTGCAACAGCTCGTTTCCCAAAGTATTACATTTGGCCAGAGGGCTGCTGTCACTGGGGGTGTCACCTTCCTGAGATATCATGCCTCTAACCACCCTCCCCGAAGGACTTCTCCAGCCTCCTTGATGAGCCACGGTCTCTTGAGGATGAGTGTAAAAAGGTTGCCGAGAATTAATATAAGATACTTAGTAATATAAAATACTTAGTATGCCTGTAAGCCTCAACCGAATGAACGCACTAGTCCAAGCCAGAAAGGAGACCGAGCAATAATTGCATGCAGTGTGGCAATTGGGTTTTAGATTGTCCCCTGCTCATATCAAATCTTTAATTTTAGTTGCAGGGAAAATACTCCACAAATCTCTAGATTCCCCTCCCTCTACCCTCACTTGCACCGAATTGAGTATTTAAGCCACCCTTCCTTGCACTTCTTTTTGTCTGTCTGTCTGTCTATGTCTCTGTCTCTCTCTCAAAATAAAAGGCAGGACCCTTCCAGTCAAACGCAGTGAAACAAGAAAATGCTTAGATATTTTAATACCCTGGAGCTACCCCTTGGCAGATAAAATGACTAAAATGAAATTTAAAGCACATCTGATTTACCTGTTGTTTGTGTGACTCAAATACCTATGTTTAATTTTGTCTATGGATTGGAAAAAGTTAATTTCAAGCCTTGTTTCTCTTGCTAGCAGCAACAACCTTTTAAACTGAGTATTACTGGTGAACCATATAGAGCTGGTTAAAAAAAATGCTTTTCAGTTCCACCATGCAGTTGTTCGGACGACAATTATGGCAGCTGAAGTTTAATCATAGTGTTTGATAGCTCATTTTCTCAATGTCAACACGAGGCACTGTTAAAAAAAATGAATTCTTTCATTTGATAAGCTGGCTCCAGAGCACTGGGCTCATTCAATAGGAAAACTCTTTCACAGGGCTGCAGCATGCATGGTTTTTCTCTTTCCTTTTTTTTTTCCCCTCTCCTTTTTTTTCTTTTCCTTTTTTTTCTGAAAGCCACCCAAGAAGAGATTAATCACAAGGGGGAAACTCAGCTTCACCCTCTAGCTGCAGGTCGCAATTTTTATTTGTATGGAATTGGCTTTTGGAAAGCTGAAGGCTGCCTGAGGGCAGGGACCTGATATAAGAAGAACCTGAGAATGAAGCAGCAGGGATTGATTAGCCTACTTCATATCCCACACTCCATAAGCACACTCCAACCGCAATCTAACACACCGCTGAGCTGAATAGACAAGAGAAATTGGATTCCTTCCTAATATTTAACCTTCAAGTCAGCTCTAACAGTTGTTGATATGTTGTTCTACCAGCAAGTAACAGTAGCTTTTTTATTCCAGTACCCACCCACACACATATATATACAATTTTATAAGTTATATGCTATATATTTACATATTTTCCATTTTCAATCTGTTTCAGAGCATGGTTTACCTAATCCATTTCAGTAAAAGTTTCAGGGAAGAACAAACTGACCAAACAATTATGCATAAAATTGTAGTGAGGGAAGGGAGGGAAAGAGAAATAAAAAGTAGAAAGAGCTCATTGTCTGTTTCATGCCTTTCAAGGTCCTTTTCACACAGTCGTTTTTCTTTTACCTGTAATTTTCCCAGTTCATTAATTGTAGGAATTGTCTGGATTGTGTCTAGTGATATGGACGCTGCTGGCACTGACGTGGTAGAGGCTTCATTTTAGATTTTTATATGTAAATCAGAGGTGCATTTTGGGAAGTGTTTTGCTTTTACTGGAGTTTGCTGAAGCGACAGAAAGTATTGCTGCGTGATGAGAGCCAGTCTGTGAAACCTGGCCCATTGAATGGGGCAGGAGAGAGACCCACACTGAGGTTGCCCAGGATGGGGCACAGGCGAGGCAGGAGCAGCCACATGCCACTGGCAGCCCTGGCAGCGGGCGGGTAGAGGTACTGCCTCTGCGCCGTGGCTGGTGCGGCACACCCCTGTGCCCTCAACAAGCCCCTCTGAAAAGCTCCCCTTCCAAGCACGAGAGAAAGGTTGGAAGATGGTGCAGAATGGTTAGAAAATTATGATTACAGCAGGGCGTTTGTGGGCCTGGGATCTCTGAGAAATTCTCAGCCCTTGCAGCTGGCCAGTGGAGAAGGTTTTGGTTTACAAAGGCTGAGCAGCTGGCACTTTGCCTTCCTGCTGTAGGGGTTGTGGAGCTGCATGCATTCTTGGGCTCGCCAAGCTCCCCACAACCTCCAGCCACCTGGCTGATGGGCTATAAGCTACAAGCTGCTATAAGCCCTGCAAGGGCTGGGCTGCCACCCACCCTCTGCCACGATCCCCACATGCTCATGTGTGTGTGTCGATGTGCGTGACACATTCCCCTGGGGTTCTCCAAAGCGGAATTTTCTAAAAATTCCAGTCCTAGGGAAAATTCACGTTTCTGACTCTTCATTCTTGTTTGGAATTAATAAAAAATGGGAACCTGAGATTTTTAGCAAAATGGGCATTTTGATTCATGCTTAGCTCCACAACTTTTGTCCTCTTTGAGAAACTGAAGTACCCTTGCAGCGACTCCTGGGGTTGCCACTGGCTCTGTTTCAATTGTGGGGCCCCCTTTGCTTCTCTCTGCCACCCCAAAGCCAGGCTGTACGCCTCACCAGCACACCAGGCTGGCCTCACTCTTGCTATGATTTCTTCATGTGGATCCAAAGCCTTGTCCTGATGCAAAGCAATTCAGTACAGAACTTACACCTCCCACAAAGGTGCATGCTTCTGTGCTGTGCAGTGGCACAGCAGCTCCCACGGAAAGTTCAGTGCTGGGCACCACTGCCCACTGTGTAAGTCAGGCATGGGAATCCCTGTGTGTGCTTGAGGAGTGCTGGTGTCACTTGTCCATGAGTGTCACAGCGTCTGTCTGCACAGCGCGGTGCAGGGCCATGCAGAGGTGCCCGGTGTCCTGATCATACACTGTTACGTACTGCAGGGCAGTCCTTGCACGCTAGCTTGAGCATTTCTGCAGGACATATCCTTGTGCCTTGTCGGGTGTGGCCTACGAGGCTGACCATGCCGTGGCTGCCTTCTCATATTGACTTTTTTAGATGAAGTGGAGGGCAGCTGTGTTGAGTAGCACTGAGTTTCCATTAAAATGGGAACCAGGAAGAAAGCAGGGCTGTGGCAGTAGCAAGGACTCTTCATCTTCTGCTTGGTTGTCACAGGGGCGTAGACATGTAAGTCGGAAGCTTTGGCTCAGCCATCCTATTTACTTCCATGGCGAGAGAGTGTACCAAGTTCTTCTTTACTCTTTGCAGAAAGCACCAGTGAGAAATAATCGTGAAGCCTTCTCACATGACACACTGTATAACCTGCCTACATCTTCTACAATTGGGTAATCATTCTGCAACTCATAGTGAAAAAAGGTTGCCTTAATATATACAGTCTATTGAGAGAATATGCTGCTGAAACAGCTACTGCTGCAAGCAAAGTGAAATTTTCATGTAAATATCTTCAAATATTTTTGTGACCCATCAGATTGAGTTTTATAAGTCAATGTATGAGTGAACACACAAAGTTTCCCTCTTTGTTTGCATATCCTGCGTCTACTGACTTTTAAGTCTTCATGCTATGTGGAGAAAATCCAACTCTGCATCTGTTTATGGCATATGTAGGCAGCATCATCTCCAAGATTTTTTTTCAGGTCTAGTTGAGCTCAGTAGCTTTGTGAAAAGGAACTTGCAAGACCCGAGCTAGCTTCCCTGTACCCTGATTCTGACTGTTAATATCCCATACAGACTTGGGATCCTCTGGATTTCTTGCCATTTCATGTTCAAATAGGACAGCAGAAAAACTAAAACTATCCCCCCCTAAGCAAACAGACACACAAGACACCTCTCCTACCAGTGACGGCCCAGATGATAATTATGCCCATGCTCCTCTGACCACAATATTGTGACTTTCCAACCTGTGGATCTGGAGACTTTAACTCACAGAATAAAGCCACATCCTGGAAAAAAATAGTAGAAAAGTGCACCAGTAAGGACTATTGAGTAACATAGGTTGGCATTAACGAGCCTGCTAGTTCTCCACCAGCTTCACTAGCTTCTCAGGGGATCCTGGATAAATCCTACAAGCCTCTCATAGGACAACATTTCCTTCAGCATGATTTCAGCATTTAGCCTACAAAATCTATGGATCTGTCTATCCCAAGTGTCCACCCAGGGTCTTATCTCTCTACAGTTTGAACTAATGCTTTAACACAAAATTTTACCCTGATTTCTTTTACCCCTTGTGCGAACATAATGGAGCTATTACACAGCGCCAGGCCTTGCTCACCGATTTGATTATTTCTGTTACTGATTAGGGAAGAAAAGGAGTGCAGGAAAGAAAAAATGTTTTTGTTTTAAAATATTTGTGTGACATAGCATTTGACAAGCGCTACAGCCTTCATGATGGAAAATAGAGATTTAGCAGCCTCAAAAAATTTGTGGGAACAGGCTGATTTTGATCAAGATGTTTGAAAAATGATCATCATGTTTCATTTTGATAAGGTTGAAGTCTTTTCATGGGATATAAAGGGTTTGGTTGAAAGGAAGCACCAGGACTATATCCCCAAAAGTTACTTTGATATAATTAGATATTTTCATTTGTTGGAATTTTTGCTTCACCTGAAATTTTTACTCTGTTCTAATGTTGGGACTGTCCTGAGGAATTAAAGCTGTGGCCTTTGATCTGCTCCAATGATATGGGTTGTGGTTCACAGGGGCACTGATGGCAATAAACAAAGCAATTCCCTTTCCTGTGCATTGGAAGAAGCTTTACCGTTGCACTGGCTTTTTAAATGCACTCATTCTGTGTGTGTGTGTGTACATACACATTTGATATGTTACTGTGTCTCTGACTTGATTCTGCACATTCAGAACAATCTGCTGCTACTAATGACTCCCTGTGCTGTGTTAGCGATACCTGCCAAGTAATTCAGGATCCTTCCCCCGTGAGCACGCATACCTGATGGCAAGTACCTAAGACTGCAGGTTATAAAAAAAGCTGTTTTATTAAGCTGAAATATAAATATGTGTTTGTGTGGTGATCCCAGCATATTCCAGTACGCTGGCAATCGGGGGGAACGAGAGCACTACACGGGGGCAGCGGAAACAGAGTCTTCCTGAAGTGCTTGAGAGACAATATTTTAAACGTCTCCCCCTTGTGATATATGTTATTATTAAGGTACTGGTTGCAAATTTTATAACTAGTAGTCTCACCTGGTATTTCTAACAACTTAATGAATACTATGACAAATGTAAATAGCATTTCAGTAACACAAGTTTCAAGTTTGTATTAAAAGGGAACAAGGCCCTCAGTAAGACATAGCTCCTGCTAGGCTGCGTGCTGTAAAACCTCATTTGAGACCGTGCCTATACGCAAGAGCTTAGAGCCCAAACAGATGAGAAGGATTTCTATCTTCATTTTTACAAATGAGAAACTGAGGCAAACGAGTCATGAAATGCCATGTCCAGATTGCATGGAGATGGTGTAATAGAGCCAGAAAATGTATTGTGCTATCTTCCTGTCAAAGAGATGTGTTACTTCCCTGACCTTACTGTTATGGAAACCTTGAGTGAGGTGAGTAGCCTTTCAAGAGTGGGATGCCAGCCTGTATTTCTTTTTCCCCAAATGAATTTGTCTGTGCCACTAGAAGCTCACCAGTAATCAGGAAATACTGCTTTCCAAAGAGACAAGATGCTTATCAGGTGGCAGTGCCACGCATCTGCGTGGGGCGGCCAGTGCCAGGGACAGAGTACGAGAGGAGGGGGTGGGCAGGCGGCAGCTTCTGCCCTTTGGAGAGCCCCTTTTTGGGCACTGCGAATCCCCTGTGCCATCACCCCTGAGTGCCAGCCAAAACTCACCTGCCTGCCATCTCCAGCACTGCTCACGCCTGTTTTAAGTGATGCTATCACTGCTAGTAAGCAGGAAAATGGTTGTTTTCATGGTATTGCTTGAATTAAGCACAGGTCTTTCTGAAAAAAAATTATAAAAGCAGGCTTAGGCTGAATTTACCACAGGAAGAAATGAAAAATAAATGCAAGTAGTGGGGAAATGAAAAGTGTGAGAGAAAGAAAGTATTAACAATTAGATGAAATGATAAAAATGCCAGGTTTAGCTGAAGGGAGCCTTATCTGAAGCAACATCCAAGTGTTGGCCCTAATCTCATCAACACCCAGACCCTAATGCTGGCACCATCCCCATAGTGTGGCTGAACCTTGTTGGAAACAGGCTGCAGCTTGGCCGGAGCAGCCTCTCTCTACTGGTAATAAAATGCTCTACAAGGTAATTCAGTCATTCTGAGAAGCTTAATTCATGATTTTGCAAAAATTGTCGCTCTCTTCTGGGTTTGAAACTAACTTGAGAGGATTTAAGCTGAGTGCTAGTAATACTACTTCTGTGGCAAAGCCATAAGCATGAAGGAAAACAGAAATAGGAAATAATGAGGAAAAGTCTGTGTAAAGCAGAAGAATTCTCCAGGTGCACTGGTAAGAGCATGTTTTATTAGACATGGTTATTTTCTGTGCTGTTTATTCAATCACAGCATCATCTCCATCCTCCTTTTCCTCGGTTCCTCTGCAGTCACTGTTACTTCACATCATGCTCAATAGAAATAGATACATATTTATTCACCCTGACCCAAAAAGTAAGTTTTATGTCATCTGTATCGATCTGTTGTTGTGTGATGTGTTATACCAAAATTCAGATTCAGCAAACGAGCAGTGTACCAACTCCAGCAAATAGTGGTTTTGTTCAGTCACAAATCTGTCATTCATGCTGACCCAGCCATGTGCCCTGCTGGCTGGCACAGTGGCAAATATGGCCTTTTTGCTACAGACCTTACCAAAGAATATGACCTGTTCTCTTTTTTCTTTCCTTGTATCCACTGTTTCCTTCTTCCTTTTAGGTTCTGTGCCTGATTTTCCACCTTTCAGTGGAATCCTTTCTTCAAAGGTTCTGCTTCCTTATGGGGCCCTGTGGTCTTCTCCATGTATATCCTCGTCCACATACGATTCCCACAAATGATTTACTCTTCATTTCTCAGTTCCTCTTACTTTTTTCCTATTCTTTTAGCACTTGCCTATTCGCACATGCGCCATCTCTGTCCTTTTCATACAAACACATCTCAAAGATGACGCACAGTACTTGACCCACAGCATCTTTATTTAGTTTGAATTCAACAGTTCTTCCTAACGAAAGCAACCTCAAAACATTGGCTGCTTTTTTCACACTGATTTTTTTTGTATGTTCTCTTGCCAAGACACATCGTTTTGACTGGCCCTATTTCTTTACACCTCTTTCCAATCAAATGAGTGCATTTCTTCCCCTTGAGATTACCACTTTCTCTGTGTCCACTCATTCCATCTGAACTCTGATTACTGATGAAATCTGCAAGTAAGCTCTGCTGGACTACAGGACATCTGTTTTATCAAATGCACAGATTAGATTGTGTTCATTTGCATGTTATACTTAAAAATGTAACCCCATTCTACTTAAGAGGTCTTTAGACACTGTGCCAGATAATTACTACATTACATTACAATTACATAACTGCACTTTGAAGAAAATGCTGCTTCTGTTGTGACACTGTTTTCACCCACTCTAATGGTTTTTATTCCCTAGGAAAGTAAAAGATCAGAATGCTTCTATTAACCTTGTTCTCCTAAATGTTTGAGTGGTTAAATTTTAGGTCATTATATTGATTCACAAGGCAACAAGTAAATTTCTTGGTTGGTAAGTATCTGCCCGTTGACTAGGCTTTATCCAATTCCATTTTGTGCCTGCAGCAGCATAATATTTCCATTGCAGTCAGCTTATGGGTGCAAATGATCACATCTGCATCTTGATTTATTCCTTACTAGTTGGAAATATGCAGTGTCAAGTATTCAGTGAATTTTGCAAGGTCCTAATGAGGATTCAGTGTAACATGATTTTCTCCAGCTTCAGTCTTGTAGAAAAGTTTTTCTGAGTATCTGTCTTTTCAAATCAAAAAAGATATAGTGTGCTGGTATATAGTATATTTTACTTCCAGTAAAGTTTTAGGCTATGCTAAAGAAAAAGAGGAGAACCATGCACTTCAGTCCTACCACTTATACCACTGTAGTATTGACAAGAAGTAGAAAAAGATGGTTGGGCAAATGAGGACTAACTCCTGGGTCTGTCTGAGAGAATGGGAAGAGGGGTTTTTAAGGCCTGTTAACTCTCTTGAACCAGAAGATCAGTAAAAAACAAAGGGTTAATAGCAGAATTTAGGGCTTGAAAAGGCTGTCCTGAATTGTTCAACGTACAACAACCTGTATGTCTAAGTGGTTTGTTAGTCTAGTGTTACTACAATGTATTGTTTTCTTCCCTAAATCCTTTGTTTTCTGACTTACATGCGTTGGAGAGGAAGTGAATAGCACCCGTTTTTTATGGCACTGAAAGGCTCTGTCTAGATTGATAGGAACCGCAGCAGCTGTCGTGGATAACAGGGATTTTTGGTGATGGCAGAGTGTCTGTCCCTGACCACATTATTCACTCATACAGGCGTTTGTCAGTCCAGGTGTTTCAGAACTGGTCCTGCTGCTTGTTTAAGAGTGAGGTGCCAAGAGGTGCAGTTGCTGTTATGAAAAGATACCCACTTGGTTGCTGAGTTAAAATCAGATTGCCACTGATTTAAAATTCTGATATCGCTGTCCATCATACTAAAACATGATAATAGTTCCTGTAAAGTTAGTAATCCTTGTGCTTATGCAGTGTTATGTAGTAATACTCCTGACCAGCGTAAGCATGGGGATTTGGTTATTATGTAGAAGAGTTATAATAAGAAATATGACTGCAAAAGCAAAGCAGTCAGTTGAAATTGGTCTATAATTAAATGCTTAGAAAATTCTGTGCTTAGCTCATTTTAAAATCAAGTGCTTCTTTGTAGCAATTTCCTTTCTTTAATTACAATTTCCTGTCTAGTTTGACATTTACAATGCAATCTTGGGGGACATGTTTGTGATTTATTATTCTTGCTCCTATCAGGATATCACTCTGCAGAAATGAGTTTATAAAATAAGAGCTCAAATTATTATGGCCTTTGACCAATAAAGCTGGCTCATAATTTCAGGCCTGAGAAAAGATTAACATTTTTGACAATCAAATGCAGAATTACCAGTGGGGGACAATTTTGAAAACTATTTCAATTTTCTGAAACATTGTACATTTTTAATAAGGAATATATAACTGGTTATATATTGGAGCACAGGCTTAAAAGTAGAAAGAGCAATAGTGAATTGTAAAGCAAACCTGAAAGGAAGACTTTAACATCTAACATTGTTTAGCCTCCTCTGAATGAAATTGAAACTGCTAAATCAACATTACTTGAAAATTACCTAATGGAAGAGATATAAAAGCTCAGATAAGTTCACAGCAATGAACTACCCCTTTTCTTGAGCATTCCTGACTCCATAGGCTAATTCATCTGGGGGAAATTTTTCTGTTTGTTTTTCTCAAATCTTACTGAACAAATTTTCTTCTTGGTTATTATTTTTCTGTTGGGGTGTCTCATTTAGAGAAACAGATGCCCCTACTAAACTGCATATTACATGATCCATTCTGCTGTCACTGCTTTTCCAATTACTTTCGTTGTCCCCGATTCAGGAAAATGTCATTGTTCAGGACAACACAGAAGTCAAAATGAATTCTCCATGACTTATGCACATGTTTGAAGTTAAATGTGAACTTGTCTGTAACACAAAATAGGCATCCTGCCTTGTGCTTCGTGAAGAGTGGGTTCTTAAAATCTCTGTCCAAAGTGGTAGGTGTGTTTTTAGTGTTAATTTGATGTAATGTCAAAATGGATGGCCTATAAAATTATATTGAAGGAGAGAGAAATGATATTGGCAGGAAAGAAAATCTGTATCTTTGGAGATCTTTAAAACAGCTCATGTACACATTGCTGGGAGGTGCAAATTCTTAGCACCTCTCAAAGTCAGGCTGCTTTTATTTAGATGCCAACATATAGAGTTAAGAGCCTATTTTTAAGTACTGCGAATTAAAATCATTATTTTAAAGAATCTGTCCTCCCTCATGCCCAAGGAGATGAGAAAACATGGTATTAGTTACATCATTTTAGTAAGGCAAAAGAGAGAAAGTGGCACAGCTCTGACCCTAAGTAGTTCCCGGGTTAATGACAGGGCTAGGAGTCCTGCTGCGATGTTTCAGAGCTCCCAGTCCCCAGCTCAGCTACCTGCACTGTGCTCCTTAGTTACAAGCACACAAAATTTCTCTCCTTCCAAAGCACTCTCAGAGCCAATAGCATTCCATAGGATGTATTTTACTTCAGCGACGGGTTAAAGTAAATGCTCGAACATCTCTCTCTAGGGCGCCTGTCTCCAGTTTAATGTAATAGTCAATGTGGGGAGGAAGTAATATGGAAATTGGATACACCCTTGAAGAGATGGTAATGAGCGTCTGCACTGCTGCCCTGAGCAGGGTCTGTGTGAGACCTTGCAGGAATGAGGGGCCGCCGTCTTCGCAGAGACAAGACCCAAGGCAAGTCTATGGGCTGGTTAAAATATATAGCTCAGAGGCAAGGGAAAGAAGGATTAAGTCTACGGAAGCGCACTTATTTGCTTAGAAAAATATCTGGGTAGTTCTAAAAAGTAATATGGTGTCTGGAGTCAGTACTTGCTAGAAAGAAGAGGAGGAGAGGAAAGTTGAGTGAGTAATGAGACCAATGTATCTTCATCATACAATGTCAAAACAGATTTGAGTTTTGATGGCTGGGTATGTTTGACTTTGGACTGTGACCATTAATGGTGACTAGAGAGCCATTTTCTGCAACTTCTTCCATTGCTTAATTATTGTTCTTACAGAGTTACCTTCGGAGGGAGAAGTGTTTATTAACCTGTCATCTCTGCAGCTTGATCTTAAGATAGAAAATAATCAAGAATGCCATTATTATCTAGTCTGGAAAGGCACAGGTTATGAACTCAGATATCTTCTAGCTATATAAAGGCTTTATGCAATCATAAAACTGCAGAGTTTACATAGGAGCTGCACATGCCAGTACACATCCACCAAAACTCTCCATTCAGTCAAAATCTGAGACATAATAGGTCATGCTCTGTCTGTCTTATTAGATACTGGCTAGGAGGCCAGGACTGGCAGTTCAGTCCAAAGGCTTTTAAGGCTTTTAAGTTTTTCTAAACTTTCCTAAACGTCTACAAAAGTTTTCCGTATTGAGTAGGATCCAGTTCAGAAATCCCCAGTGTGTTCTAATTTGGCATGAATTCCTAAATCGAAAGAATTAAATCACCTTTCCAAAATCTTCTCCCTTTTCTTTGAGGATTATGATGTACTCTTTAATTCTGAGCTGAGTGAGCTCCCATACAGAAAGAAAAACACGCTTATGAGACGAGGCTCCTCAGCTGATGTGAATCAGCAGAGCTTCGCTGGTGTCAATGAAATCATGCTAGTTTATACATGCTGATTACTTGGCCCTTAACGTAACAAGATTTTCCCAGAGCTGTGTGTTTTGACTGTGTTAAATCTTTCAATCCACATATAGATAATATATATGTATTTTACTTATGCACAGATGTTTTAGTCCCTGGACAGTAACAGTCTTCTGGGTGCTGGCAGAATTCCTCTGTGCTAATGTTATTCTTTTAAACGTCATATCGGTTACAGTTTCAAGCACAGCCAGTGACAAATACAGCAGCACAACTTTGCTCGGGAACATACCACAGAGAGAAAGAGGAAAACCATTTTGCTGAATGATAATTCCCCCTTGGCATCACCACTGTAACAAGCCTGCCACAGATAAATGTGTAATAATTCTGTTGTCCTGAGCCACAACTGGCAATTCTGTGGTCACAGCAAACTCTTCTACTTGACTTCACTGCAGTTGTAGGTTTACTGATAGGCTGAATTAATAAATATTTGTAGGCTTCTCTTCCATTCTTACCAACTATCTCTTATCTAGCATCTAGAGTTTCTGCTGCAGAAAAAGGAATGGTACAAATATCTCAAGGTATTGATTCCTTTTTGGTATCAATGTTCCCTTGTCTGTGGACAGCAAATGTAGAAGCAGTCTGGTGGGAAAACAGGCATTCTGCTGTTGTTTTAACCTTAGCTTAGGGTGCCTTCAGCAACTGTGATATATTAGGAGAACAAGATTTTCAACAGGAGGTACTTTAAAAATCCTCTCCAAAATTCTTTATTTAGGTACTTATTTGTAAATGGCCTTGTTTCCTGGAATGTGAAGCAACCAGCACTCCTCACTGTTTTCACCTGGACCTTCTGGGATTAGACCGCCTCTCCCACGTAGTGCTTTATAAACTTGTATGGAGGCACAGTCTGTGATCTGAAGAACTTGGGCTTTGTTTGTGTTCTTAACAGTGGAACAAATCACATTGTCTAGCCTGAACACACCATCAACTAATTTTAACTCTTGAAGAGAATCAAAACGTTATTAACCATTAGCCTCGGAGAGTGCCTTTTTGGTGTGAGCCCAAATACAGAGATGGTTCTTTTCTCCCATAGATCACAGATGAAGTGTATCTCTTTTGAGCCTCCTTGAAATCCATGGGGGTTCTGTCATTAAGTCAACAATAAGCCCACAGTTTATTATTTGTAATGTATTTCTTATTTGTTCAACCCGAGCACTGCTTTTGGTGTTTTCTGGATAAGCAGAAAGTTCAAGAGGGAACCTGATTCCAGTCTCCAAAGTGTTTTCCATGGATGTAATTCCAACAGCTTCTGATTTATACCAGTTGGAGCTCAGAACTAGGCTCAGCATCCTCCCTCCTGTGTTTCAACTCTGCTCAGCAATGAACAAATGCGGAAAGAGACTGGTGTGCAGCAAACAGCAGCACTATTGGCCTGTGAATTTTTGCACATTTTGCTATTTCCTAATGTTTGTTTGGATTTCACATACTGCCCAGGCAAAATTAATTGCCTGCACATTTCTGAAAATTTAGTCCAATGATCTCTTTTTCTATTTCCTGGACTGTGTATGCTTTTGGCTGCCAGAAATAACTCTGAGAGACACGTTACATGGAAGCTGGGATTATCCATGGAAAGTAATAGTAGTACTCTCATGCACGAAGAATGAGCAGGCTGCCGATTGTAATATGTTTAAAGGGTCAACAGAAATCTATAAGTGGTCAAGAAACAAGACAAACATCGGCCACCAGTCTGATGGGAAAAGCAACATCCATTAAGTCCATTAAATTTAACATTGAAATCAATGTTTAAACCACAAGAAGTAATTAGTGTAATTCATATTACAGACCTTTGGATTTTTGAAACCAGGTTTAATTATATTGAAAAATGACAGCTTCATTTTCCCTCTATGGGTAAGTTACTACCATGTTCCCGATACTTTTATTAAGGCTGGGTGCCGATATCAGGTTTTTAATGACATTAAGCAAAGTAGTGTTTCAGCCATTTGAGGAACAATAAATCAGGTTAGATTCTTTTTGAATGGAGACAACACAGATCAAGTGGCTTTTAAATAATTTTCCTTTATCACTGTGAAGTAAAGCTGTTCACTTGAAACAGCAGCCCATGGAAAAAAAAAAAAAAGTTGTAGAGTGTAGAGTGATATTTGGATTCCCTGGCCTTCCTTTCCCTGCATCAATGGAGAATTCATGAGCTACTGCTAAGCTCTGGAAAGGGATCTCTATAATCCTTTGCCAATACAAACTCCACATAACTTTTACAAGGTCTTTCATTAGCAGTCTCAGATTTGAAGAAAGATCAAATGATACTGCATCTTCTGAACTTAAAACCTTTTAGTGTTGTGGAAGGTGTTGGCAAGGATAGTAAATGTGTCTGTGAGGATGCACACACAAAATGTTAATTTTCAGAGTATTTTCATTGCTGGTTTTGAGGAAGGTAAAATGTTTATCTTACTTCTATCATCCTGATGTGCTTCCACACTCTTTACTTGTCTCTTCTTTCTTGAGCCACATTCCTTTGCGTCTTCTGTTTAATTGGGAATCTTTTCTTTATGGGCTAGATTTTTGCAAAGCTATTAGTAAAGCTCCTGGAAAAACAGTGATGGCTTCTCTTTCAGCTTCCATTAGCGCAAAAATACTGCATGGGTATGCAAATAATTGATGTTAAAATTGGTACCTCATGCACTGAGACTGTTCCTGGTTCTACCCTGCATTTGGGGTGGAGGAGGGAGTTTCATATTACCGAGCAATGGGCCTCCTTCCTCATTATGCACATGGAGAGAAATAGCAATGTAAATCCTCAGCCTCAGCCTGAGTTTATAACTGAGTGTACTGAAACCACGAGCATGCCCTGATTCTGCTTCTGTGTACCTGCTGAGCAACCCAAAGTGTCTGAGTACAGGAGTGCGTGACTGAAGATTGTATAGAAAACCATCATGGAGTGGAGAACTGCTTGGCTTATCTTGGTGTGTGGTCATTCATTTAAACTGATAACAAAAGTAAAGTAAAAAACACTGAGTTTAAGTAGGTTTAAATTGTTTGAAAATACGATATGAAAACCCCAGCTTCTCTGTACATCAGAGAAAATTAATTTCAAGAGATGCAAAGTATGTGATACTTCCTCACAGACACCACACGGCCTTGGATCTCACTGTTCCCTTCCCACTGTAGAGGCCCATGTTATTTACCACTGCAGTCACGGTGATATTTACAGGTTTGTCTTCACCCTGGTGTGGGTCAAGGATATGGTGGAGCAGCGAGACCCCAGGAGAATGCTCTGTCAGGTCTTCGAAAGCAAAAGATGAAGCTGCCAAGTAAGAACCCAGGAAATGTAATAGGTATTACTGCAAAGAAGGGTGATAAGCCATATGCAGGAATGGCACCATCAACAAGCCATAGTGATGTTGATGCAAAAGACAAAGGAAAGTAGTGGAAGAGTAGAAAGAAAGGGTGGGGAGATGTAGTATGATTTGAATGATGCGATCATTTTGTCAACTCTTTCAGTGAAAAACTTGTTTAAACTGGTAGAGAAGAAAGCTCAGTATCGAGGATTGAGTGCTTCTGAAGTGCTCTGTACCAACAAGTGACTGTTATGAAAATGGTAATTCTCTGTATCACTCAGGAGCGTTTTGCTGACTGGGGATTATGAATGCAGGTACAAGATCTCTTTACAGGGCATGGGAAAAAGTCTGTGTGTGAAAAGAAAGAGGGAAGGAAAAGATTCCAGACCTGTACAGAGATTCCCAGCATAGATTACTCTTTGGGCATGTTGATACTGTATGGGTAGGTGTACACTCATCCTGCCCATGCTATTCACTGAAAAAAATCCATCTCAGGAGGGATTATTAGCCCAGGCTTGGTGCCAGTGCAATCACATGGCTTCTGTCAGATTGGAGCGTGGGCAGAGCTTGCTCATGGCTGTTTGCAATATGTGGTGTAAACATACCCAAAGAGTAATAGCAGGTGGTAGCAGAGGAGGTGGGTAGAAAGGAAGGCTTGGAACAAAAGATGTTAAGCTTCATTTGGCGTATGATGAGCCAAATTCATCATTGGTGTAACGCCCTGAAGTCAGTGGAGTTACAATAATAAAATTAGTCCAAAGAGTCATATCCGTCCCTGGCACTCTGTGCAATGCCTTTGATCTGATGAGGTATATGTCATGGCAACATCTTGCCTGCTGAACTCACAACATGATGCCTTCAGGGTGAAACATCGGAAAAAGCCCTCACAATGGCACCAGGAAGTCACGAGCTAAGTTTTAAATGTACGTTTCAGTCTGAAATCCTGGCAGTTTTCTTTTCTTCCTGCATATTTGCCCCAAATGGTAACAATATAATGAAATCTTTGGCCACACAGTCAGTGCTCAAAATGGGATTGATTTCTTTCTGTTTGGCTGGTACAAATAACTGCACATGAAGAGTTTATGCAATAGCAGAGGGGGTTATTTTGTCTTGGCAATGTTTTTGTCTGGAGCAATGGAAGAAACTGAGGTAACATGAATATTGTATTTAGCTTTCTCCATCCACAGAAGAAAAGCTAGCGTTTCATTTGGCACTCTCTACTTATTAAAGTGTTCTTTTGCATTGCTTCCCAGCTTCAGCTCTGTAACTCCTGAGCAGGCCAAAAACAATTCCTCTCACCTCACTCCTCCTTCCTAACAAAAATACCCCAAGAAAAAGCCAACGCAAAACCCAGAAATACAAATCAAATATCCCCAAGAACAAAGTACATTCTACTCTCTTCTTCATTATTCAGTAAATACACTCAGAAGTTACATTGGTTAAACCAGATCCTCAGCTGGTTTAAGTTCACCTAGCTTGAGCGAGTTTAGTGAAATTGTCTCAATTTACAGCAGCTGAGAATCTGGCCCTCATTAGTAAAGGGTTTAAATAATACAGGATCAGCTAGCCTTTGGGACTGTGTCCTATCTCAGCAGCTGAGATTAGTGGTCTAGAAGGCTGAAATGGCTGACCATCAGGAGTGATCAGTTCCAAGGAATGGGTGCTCAGGGACTTCTCTGCTAAGCAGCTACAGCTCAGAAGGGCTTTTACTCTTTTGGCTACCCAACAGCACATTTTTGGTGTTGTTCCATAAGAGGTATAAGCTGTTGTCTTTCTCTGTTCCTGTGTCCCTCTGTTGCATCTGTTGTTGTCCCCTGCTGTGTCGTGTCCCCCCCCCCCCGCCCCTTACTTGTCCTGTGGTAAGGAAGGGATGTAGAAGATGAACTTTGCTGTATGAAATGTTCTCTAGGCTTGACATTCTATACCTATGGGAACAGAACTGTGCTTGGTGCCGGTGCTGCCTGTGCATCCTTGGCAAAACAGCTTCTGCAGAGCCAGAGCTCCTGTGGAGGTAAGGATTATACAGGTATGCCCTCTGTGGGTTACTCTCTACTAATTCTTGAACCTGTTGTATAGCCTCAACAAAACTGGATGAGGGAGAGGTCTCAAAGTTATTTAACTCCTGCAATTGTGTGAAAAACATGGAGCTAAAAAAAAAGGAGGCAAAATTCATATGTACTCACGCACTGAGACATGGAACAGGACCATTATCCCTTCTGCTTGGTAATGGCCTGCTCAGCACAGGCAGGTAAGCAGGCAGATAGATACCTAAACCAGCTACCAGGTGTGCTGTCTTCTCTCTAGCCACCAAAAGCAGCCAGGGATCTGGGAAGAGCCGGAGTGTTCTGGTACTGCAGAGGCCAGGGGAAAGACTTGGGTTAACATAGTGGAGCACATTAGGGGCTGTCCTGGTTTTGGCTGGGATAGAGTTAATTTTCTTCCTAGTAGCAGGCATAGTGCTGTGTTTTGGATTTAGTAGGAGAAGAATGCTGATAACACACTGATGTTTTTAGTTGTTGCTAAGTACTGCTTATGCTAGTCAAGGACTTTTCAGCTTCCCATGCTCTGCCAGGTGCACAAGAAACTGGGAGGGGGCACAGCCGGGACAGTTGATCCAACCAGCCCAAAGGGCTATTCCATACCATATGACATCATGCTCAGTATATAAACTGAGGGAGTTGGCCGGGGGGCAGTGATCGCTGCTCGGGAACTGGCTGGGTATCAGTCGGCGGGTGGGGAGTAATTGCATTGTGCATCACTTGCTTTGTATATTGTTATCATTATTATATTGTTATTATTATCATTACTATTTTACTTTATTTCAACTATTAAACTGTTCTTATCTCAACCCAGGAGTGTTTCTCGCTCTTACTCCTCCGATTCTCTCCCCCATCCCATCGGGGTAGGGGGAGTGAGTGAGTGGCTGTGTGGTGCTTGGTTGCTGGCTGGGGCTAAACCACGACAGGGGCCTATGACAGAAGTCTGTAAGAAAGCAATGTTTACATGGGTTTTGTTGTTTCAGCAGCAACACTTTGTAGCTGAGGAAGCTAGAGGCCACATATGTGTCTGGTCCCAGAGAAATGAAAAAAAGCTTTTTATTATCATTTTTGCTTCTATTTATAAACTGTCTGCTTACCAGGCAACTCAAGCAGGTTACTGGGCTTTGAAAAAGCACTGGGGTGCAACAGAACATGTAATTTGCAAGTAGTACATCAGACAAAAGTAGTCAGTTTTTCTGCTCTTGAAATTTCTCTGAGCAGATCAGAATTTGATTCTGTGTTGGCTTTTTGTTCAGCAATCTTTTAAAAGTTTTTTCCTATTTTTTTCAACCCCACTGGAAAGCAGTTGGATGCAAGTAGCCCACACTCAGAATTCATGATTTGAGCTGTGTGGCCTCACTGCAATTGGGCAGATGGGTTACATATTTAGATGAGCAAGAAAGCAAGTGCATCTGGCTCAGATGTCACCCCTGAATTTCAAATTCCTTTCCCACTAACACCCACCATATAGGAGACTTTGAAATGCATTTTGCACAATTTATTGTTATTTTGATTTGTATTAGAGTTGTGCGGAATGATCCCAGACAAGACAGGGCCCAGTATGCTTAATTAAGGTATAGACCATAATACAGACCTTAATAGATGTAATCCTTTCCCCTTTGAGTTTACAACTGAGACAGGTAAGGGAGAAGGAGGAAATGGAAGCACAAAGGTAAAAGGACTTGGTCAAGGTCACATCTGTGTTAGTAAAACTTGATCACGCGAATGTTCGTGGCAAGTAAATATGAAAGGAGAGCAGTCTGCCAAAGTAAATTCCCTTTAAAACCTGAATGAAAATAATCAATAGTATTCACCCACTGTGTCCCAGATGCCTGAATCAATTTGATAACAGTTTGTTCACTTTTTTAGTTATTTGTAAAGAAGTGGTTTGATTGCCAGTGTGCCTAATTCCAGACATATGCCAATTCCCTAATCGTAATAGAGCTGCACTATTGCATGCCAAAACTGAGGCAGATACTCAGCTCTTTCCTGCTAGATTTTTCCCAGAAGATCTGCAGTCAAATCCCTGTTTAACGACTATCAGACAAACATATGTGCTGCTTCGTGGATCCACTTTCTTTCAGTGTAAACATGTAACAGTAGCTTGGTTCCTGAACCCCAGTTACAGCCATGTTTCTAAGCACATGCTTTAGTCTGCCTGCATGTAGCATGCAAATTCAGTGGCACTTGGGTGTTTGCTGGGAGTAGTTTTATGCTGTGGCACCTGGGACTTCTTCCCCTTCTGGGAGAGTGGTCTGCTCCTAGTCCCTCTCCCAGGAGCTGGCTCCATCAACTGATCGCCTGCTGGAGGAGACTACAAGAGGGCTGAGCTCAGCAGAAACTCTCTGGGCACAAAAAAATAACTTCCTACAGAAACTATAAGGCTGGTCCTTATGGTGTGTAAGCTCAGACTGACTCCCCAGGCACAGCAGCTGGGCAGATGTGAGAGGCACAGAAAGCATTTACAGATGGGCACAGGTTTTCTACCGGACACTGCCACAGCCATCCTGCAAGTGGGTCTTGCTGTAGCAGACCCCACGCTGTGGGGCTGAAACCCAAAAGACTCTTTCAGCAATTGCATCATTCCTCAAACTGATACTGACATCAGTTGAGTACAGGTACCTCCGAAACCAGGGAGGCCTCTTTGTACTAGGTGATGATTTGGCCCATTCTATGTAACCTGTCTTTCTTCCTTTCTTTTTGTTTTTTTTCTTCTCTCTCTTTTTTTTTTTTTTCTTAGCACATGCTATATGTTACCTTTTGGTTAACAGGTGCTGTGTATTTTTAAATTTTTTTTCATTTCCTATTACTTATATTACATTTACCTTTGAGACAGTGAGTTCTGCTTACAGCTTGGCTGCAGTTTTCAAAATAAGCAGTCTATTATTTCAGTTGTTTTTTTCCTAGAAGCAACAAGAAATTGAATGTATTTTGGAGTACTGAGTATTTGTGGGACAAATGCACCTTTCTGCAAGTTATCTGTCCTATGGTCTACCAGCTGAGTGCTGCAAAAGTCTCCAGAGGATATAATACTGTGAATTCATGATTGCAGATCATTTGGTCCAAACCATTAGCCATCAGATATTTCCTACACTTAGTCACTCTCTGTAGAAGAGCTATTCGTTAGGGCGTTGCAAATTCATATTCCTTTGCCCATCTTGCTAGATTTACATCAATCCTGTAGTGTTGTTTTTCCATCCTCTCTGAAAATTAAGTCACCGTGTCAGTGATTCACGTGGAAAATAACACCACATGCATTTCATCCTCTTTTGGCTGGCTTGCTCAGGTAAACGACTAACCTTTGCTGAAAGCAAACCAAACCATGAAGGTCTGGACTAATGCTATTGTAAAAAAGGGGTGGGTTTGGTACTAAAAATCCTGGGAAAGAGTACAATACAGCATCAACAGTAGAAACTTGTTAGGCTATGTATTTGACTTGCAAGGACACTTTTATTAATTGAAAGTTCAAAGACAAGTATTTCTCCCTATGCTCTGTCTTCTGCTCTATGCCAGGGCATGAATAGCTATTCCTTGCTTCATTCACATTTGTAACTACCACTGCTATTACTGTTTTCTGTAAGAAACCATGGAATTGCATTTTGAATACTTACCACGTAATTAAAGGATATAAAATACTGTCACTATAAGCATCTTCCCTGTTAAACATGCATAGTCATAAAATATTAAGGGAAGCTAGATCAATCTATTGAAGATACTCACATATGAAAGTGTTTTTTGTAGGTCACAGGAATTTATAAAAGAACTTGTGTATTATAGAGCTCTGAGCTGTGTGACCAAGTTACACCCCTGTGGATATGACAAAATTATGCTCGTCAAGTTACTGGCACACAACTGAATCTTTACATAGAAGAGTAAAACTTGGTGTTAAATAATGCCTAAAAGGAAATATAAAGCACCTTGTCTCCTTCAAATGGCATCCTCCCAGAAAATGCAAAAAAATCAATATATTCTAGTAGCTTATGATCTCATTTAAGTGATTCAACACAACATTTCAATGACAACATTTCTTTTTCTTGTGTCTGCTGACTTGTCTTTTCTCTCTGAATGCCAATACTAGGTTGGATTTTTTTTTCTTCTTTTCCTGAGGACTGTGTTATGGAAGGCAGTCCATCCTGAGGAAAAAACATGTGGTGTATTAAGCTATTAGAGATTAACAGAGGCCAAGAAATTCATGAATGCCATGGACTATATAGCTCTAGGCTGGGGAGGGGAAAGACCTGTGCCATATTAGGCTGGTTAGTCTACCCCCTGGGGCTTATGTGAGATTGTTTCGTACCATAGATGTCTGCAGTTTTGTCTAGTCTATCTTATGTTGATTTTTCACAGAACAAAGGTTGTACCTTTCCTGTTAAATTACCTCATAGCTACCTTATACAGGAAGTGTAGATGGCTTATACTTCCCAGTCATATAAATTTTTATGTCTGTCTGAATGGGATTATTGTTTTGGCCTCCAGAAGATGTTAGACTTATTTACATTTGAGTTAAGCACTGATCATCGCCTCCTTATGGTTTCACTGCAGAAGGAAGGTGGTGGCAGTGAGCAGATAAATCACAAAAGACACGCTTCATCTGCCTGATCTCTGGTCTCACTTCTGCCCTTAGAAATAGTGCAATAGTTCAAGTTTATAGCCTTTGTGGATTAGAAAAGCACCCTTACGTTGTTGAAAAGAGAAAACGTCCATAAACAGTGTTATTGACAGTTATTACTGTTGTATCACTGAAGACCGGGGCTCATTGTGCTAAGTGCTGTGCAAATGTATTTAAGAGGGCTTCCCTGCTATAAACAGCAATATTTTTGTTAGAAGTACAAGGTCTTGTTATTCCTATGACCCTCTGCCATATTTCACAGCTCGAATAGCACATGGACAGTCATGCCCTAGTAGCAGTCAGAAGAACCAACTTCAGACAGGCACATTTTTGTCATGTGAGTACTTCTTTATATCTTCTGTCTTGGCCATGTTTGGAGTTTTGCTATCTTTACTACAGGGGCAACTTACCACACTCCACATTTTCAAAAAGTAACCACCTGAAGAAAACAGAGTGAAGAAACCTAAATAGATTGAAACAAAAATTTGAGGTTTTCTTATTTTCAAAACACATTATTTGGATCTATAGCTTTTGATCTTTTAGAATAAGTACAGGGTCAGATTAGTCTGTGACTGACTTGTTTAGAAGGTACTACAGAAATACTGGAATCCCGGGAAACTGCAGGCCTGTCAGCCTGACCTCAGTGCCGGGAAAGATTATGGAGAGGTTCATATTGAGTGAACTCAACAGGCAAGTGCAGGTCAACCAGGGGATCAGGCCCAGCCAGCATGGGTTCATGAAAGGCAGGTCCTGCTTGACCAACCTGATCTGCTTTTATGACCTGGTGACCTGCCTGGTAGATGATGGAAAGGCTGTGGATGTCATTTACCTGGACTTTAGCAAAGCTTTTGACACCATCTCCCATAATACTCTCCTTGGGAAGCTGGCAGCTCATGGCTTGGATGGGTGTAGTCTCCGCTGGGTAAAAAACTGGTTGGGTGGCTGAGCCCACAGAGTAGTGGTAAATGGAGTTAAGTCCAGTTGGCAGCCAGTCACGAGCGGTGTTCCCCAGGGCTCTGTTTTGGGTAATATCTTTATCGATAATCTGGATGAGGGGATTGAGTGTGCCCTCAGTAAGTTTGCAGACAACACCAAACTGGGTAGGAGTGTCGATCTGCTCGAGGGTAGGATGGCCCTGCAGAGGGACCTGGACAGGCTGGATCGATGGGCCAAGGCCAACTTTGTGAGGTTTAACAAGGACAAGTGCCGGGTCCTGCACTTGGGTCACAACAACCCCATGCAACGCTACAGGCTTGGGGAAGAGTGGCTGGAAAGCTGCCTGGCCGAAAAGGATCTGGGGGTGTTGGTTGACAGCCGGCTGAACATGAGCCAGCAGTGTGCCCAGGTGGCCAAGAAGGCCAACAGCATCCTGGCCTGTATCAGGAATGGTGTGGCCAGCAGGAGCAGGGAGGTGATTGGGTGATTGTCCCCCTGTACTCGGCAGTGGTGAGGCCGCACCTGGAATACTGTGTCCAGTTTTGGGCCCCTCAATACAAGAAAGACATTGAGGTGCTGGAGGGTATCCAGAGAAGGGCAGTGAAGCTGGTGAAGGGTCTGGAGCACAGGTCTTATGAAGAGCGGCTGAGGGAACTGGGGTTGTTTAGTCTGGAGAAGAGGAGGCTGAGGGGAGACCTTATCGCTCTCTACAACTATGTGAAAGGAGGCTGTAGTGAGGTGGGTGTTGGTCTCTTCTCCCATGTAGTTAGCGATAGGATGAGAGGAAATGGGTTCAAGCTGTGCCAGGGGAGGTTTAGGTTGGAAATTAGGAAAAATTTCTTTACGGAAAGGGTGGTCAAGCATTGGAACAGGCTGCGCAGAGAGGTGGTGGAGTCCCCATCCCTGAAAGTGTTAAAAAAATGGGTAGATGTGGCACTTCGGGACATGGTTTAATCTAGTCTACCCTTGATTGGTTTAGTGTGGACTTGGTAGTGTAGGTTAATGGTTGGACTGGATGATCTTAAAGGTCTTTTCCAACTTAAACAATTCTATGATTCTATGGAATCAGCAGATGCCTATAATTGTATTCTAATCAGAAAACAAAGTTCATTACTCTTTTGGTAGTTTGAGTCTGGTGATACAGAATTCCCCTAACCAACATATGGCTATTTGAATAGTTAAGGGCAAAAAGGCGCTATAAGCATTCTAGAAAAGATGGTGCTGGGAAGGCCTGAAAGATCAGGTGTACTTTCTATCCTTGTTTTTTTTACTGGAACATATTTTCTTTCTCCCCGTCCTTTCTTATGTGACAACTCTGTTACACATTATGAACTATTCTGTCTTTAGTTTTGGTAATAGCATTGCTCATGTGTTGATCCATTCATAGTCCAGGGCTCCTTTCAGTCCTTTCCAGCAATGCCCAGCCAATTATTTTATTGTGTTGATGCATCTTTTTTTCTTTCCCCTTTGACCAAGTCTTATTTCACAACAGTCTCCACATTTCCTTTGGTGCATCCTCTTCAAAATGGAGAGTTCATAACTAGGTCAGCATCAATAAGAAAGGTGAGTATGGAGTGAGTGGAGTGCTAGTCTGTGCTCAGGAGCCTCCTTGCCCTTTACAGAAACAATCTGTCACATTGGCTCAAATTTAATCAGCTTTTAATGGCCTTATTTATTAGTTGCTAAGCTGTTTACTTCTGGAGAAGTAAGAAGAAAAGATAGCTCACATAGTAAGATGTTAGTATTATGTGGTTAAGCACAACTTCAGAATGTCTGAATTTGTATCTTGCTCTTTTTGGTGGATTAGGACCACAAGAAACTTATTCAGTAATATCTGGGTTTAAGAAGTGGGAGTCTGGATGAGATTTCTGGCTCTAGAGCAGATTTTCTAAGTGCCCTTGGGTGACTTAGTTGCTTTGTCTCTGTTTCAGCTCTCTCTCTGCCAGACTGATGTCATATTACATGCCTAATATAGGTGCTGAGGAGATA